>NC_047051.1:10609048-10922232 GCF_011762595.2 Tursiops truncatus
TCACTGTTACTCAGAGGCTCCTGGAAGTCAGTCCTGTCCGGGAAAAGAGATTCAAGCGTGAGTAATAAAACTGTGTTTATCACTGAGCAGCTGAAGGGTGAACAGCATAACTGGGGATGCTTTGACGTTCCCAGAATTGCAAGAAGACTGGCTTCTCCCCAGAATGCTTCAGGATCTGTCCCTGGTCCATCTCAGACATGCTGTAAGATGTAGAAATACCTCTCCACCTCCGCATCAAGCACAGACTGCCCTCCTCCCGGAAGATGAAGCAGCTGGAAGGTGAATACTACCCTAGAACAAAATATTCCACTTAAGTCTCTGCCTTTATCTGGGCCGTTGGCAGTCAGCCCAGCCATGAAAGAAATGTCACTGGCCTGGGCTGAAGCAAGGAATTCCGTCAAAAAGGATTACAGGTGGAAGGAGCTACGGGGGAGAGATTGCACTGAGGGCTTTTGGCTGGAGGAGGGACTAGGCCTCTTCTGAAATGAGAGCAGCTGCCACCCACAGAAGCCCTCAGGCATTCGTCTATTTTAATAGGACTTCAGTGGAGGCTTGTCCTGGTGTGGGGTTGGTTTATCATTTATGATAACTCATTCTTCACCATAAATTCAAACACTTCCTTTCAGATCCACTGACATGTGGGGAGCGTGATTTTACACTCCCTTCACTAAACAAACACATACTGAAGGCTTACAGCGTAACAAGCACTAAGTACTGCATGCTTCGAGCTTCAGCCCTGGAACCAGAAAGACAGGGCCTGTCACACATGGGCTTTGCATTCTGTCGTGTGGGCTTCTGGGGAAGGGGACATATATCAGTAGAATAAACAAAGATATTAATAAGTCATTTCTTATACCTTTATTGGATAAGAAACTAAGACAGTGCTTTGTGATCGGGTAACTGGAATACAGACAGATTTTGTTTTTTAGGATGAAGGGTCAGGACTGGTCCTGCTGAAGACATGACCTTTGAACTTGGATGTCAACTATAAGAGCAGCCACCAAAGATATGTGGACAGGAGACTGTAATGGAGGGTGCAAGGAGCAGAATGTTTAAAATGGAACTAAAACGTGGAGTTTAAATATGATAAAAAATACAGACTTATGAAGATGGATAGAAAAGAAAAGCTTGACATTTCACAAAAGTAGCCAGTCAAAGGAGGTAAGATATATGAGAAATAGGATATTACAAATCTAAAAGTTTACAGATATTTTCTATATATAATCACATATATAGCTCATATTATATATATCTCAAAGTACAATACATTTTACCAAAAAGTATTTGTATAATTTTTAAAACTAAAATAGACTTTGGTTCACAGTTCACTTCCTTTAACATTTTCAAATTAAAGATGTCATAACAATGAAGAGAGACTAGTCACCAAATTAAAAGGCCTGAGATGATCCTGCCTATGCCAGGATACTGCGTATAAGAGCTAACTCCCAGAAGTCAGCAGATATTTACCAAGCCACAAGAACAAATACCATTGTCCTTAAGGAGTTCAAATTCTGTTGAAATGTCTGTTATATCATAAAAAGGTATCATTAAAGTCAAGACATAATGGCTACAAGTGAGATATAAACAAAGTATCCGGAAAGCATCAGGAAATAGCGATTTATTCCAAAGGAACTGACAAAGGCAAACAGAAAAATATTTAATTTTTAATTCAAAGTCCATGGCAAATGATCTCTGAGAACTGCCAAACTTCTGTTACGGTAAGACATTAGGAGAGCTGAAAATAGTATCAGTAGGAATGAGCTGAAGTCCAATTCCTCCAGGTTTTACTTGTGGAGAAAAGAATATCTGAACTGAAAGAGATGCTGTTAAATCATGAAGGACACAAGAAAGGTAGGTTGGGTGTTTTGAAGACACCTTTCAGTAGTAAACTTCATGATGCCTCATGATGCCTCAGAGTCAAGTCTTGAACTTGACTCAAGACTTGACTCTGAGGTGTGGTGCCAATCTGCTTTACACCCAGCTGTGGACAGCAGGCACCTGGATTTGGGCATCGGGCAGTGCTTATTTAACCTGAGGCACGCCTAGACCAAGACAGATATCTTTAGGGAAAAACATCGTTTCTTTTGCCCACCTTAAGATACCATAGTCAAAACACTGTGCAGGAACACCTGATCCTCACATAGAGTGAGCAAAAGCAAGAGAGCGAGAGAGCGAGAAAGAGAGAAGACACAGCACCTCCCAAGAGTGCTCTGCAGAGCTGTGGTCCTTGCACCAGAAAGATTTATACGAGTAAAGGAGAGACAGATGGCCTGCAATATCTTTACTCTGGTCATTCACAACATCAGCAGAGAAAAGGTACCGAGGAGATCTGCAGAATATTTTGGTCAACCTGGTGTTTTCCAAACTTATCTGGACTCAGTCCTGTTTTTGCAATGGCTGTGGTGGACATTGCTCTTGATCACCAGTACCCAGTTCTCCTCTTCTTCCCAGGCACACAGGAAGATCACACTTCCTGTCTGGCCTTGCAGTCAGGCAGAGTCACAGTCCTGGCCAATGGGGCTGCGAGCAGAAGTGGCACAGGAGTAGGTCTGAGTTCTCTGTGAGCTAAACTTCCCCCTCCATGGAGAGAGTCCATAAAACGGAGCCAGGAGATCAAAGTACCCTGTATTACTGAGTCACCAGGACAAGCACCTGGAGAGAGCCCCCGTCTGCAGTGAACTTTACATGAGCGAGAAGTAAACTTTATGGTTAAGCCACAGAAACGAGAAGTGAACTTTGTTATGAGCCCCGCAAAACGGGGAGTTGTTTGTTATTACAAGTATAGCTTAGCTTATCCTGATTAATACAGGCACTAGAAGACTCAGTGATAATAATTTTTGAGAATAATTTATTAAGGAAAATAATACAATTTTGAAGACTATTATATGTCCTCAGTGCAAAAATACCTGATTCCATGAAAAATGAACAGAAATCATAGAGAAATACTACATATAACAGGATAAGGAAAATATGTATATATAATATATATACCAAGATAAGAAATAAGAAAGGATTCTAATATAATTTAAGTTTGGATGCTAGAAAAACAATCCAAGATATTCTCCCATAAAGTAAGAGAAAAGGCAAATAAATGAATGGAATGGGAGAGAATATGGTAAATGTAGAAATCAAAGAAGATAGAAAAAATAAACAGTAATCAGAGACATAACTGAAGAAAATATTTCTCAGTTGAAATTTTTAAAATTAGATGGGCAGATTGAAAGAATTTGCCAATTGATGATGCATTTAGATTTATCTTGTGACGTTTTAAATGAAAGGATAAAAGAAAAATACCACAAGATGTTGACCTGTCTCCAAATCGTGCTTCGGCTAGTGATGAGGCATCATGAAGTTTACTACTGAAAGGGCTGAAAATTTACCGGAAAGAGCACTTTTCAGTTAACTCATATGTGGTGCTCCCTCTAGCCTGACAACTAGCAGAACAGCTTCCACCCAAAATCTCTTGCCTCTCAACTGATTTGCCAGAGACTCAATGATGAGGCAGAAAATCTGACATATGTACCAACAGAAATACAGTTCCTTCTTCCCCTACCCCATTTCCACCACCAACTCCCTCCCTGGAACTTCCCCCTTCTACCTAAATGTCCCTCTCTTCTTTGTTATAAGATATCTGTCCTTAGTTTTATAATTACTTTATTGTGTATCGTTATTTCTCATCATGTAACATCTCTTTCTCATTATAAACAACAGGATCATCCGGCAGATTTATCTTGCAAGAGCTGTTCTAGGTGCTCAGCTTTCTTCTTGGGACACTTGGCTAGTCTATCATTGTACAGCTTAGTACAGGGGCTTCTTCTACCTGGTTCTTATGTGTGACCCTCAGTCTCCATCAGTTCTTCCTTTTCCTAGTATAAGTTTCTACACTTTTCTGTAACCCTGGTTTATTCCCAATGCCTTATAGCCATCCTCCGTTATTTGTGCTAGAAGAGAAAATAGTTATCTACACCGTATAGTAACGTTTATACTTAAGAGAGAAAACAGAACCACCATACGCATTGACAAAAGTATGCAAACAGTAAACAGTTAGATGGGCCTCAGAGGTCTCATCTGCTACATGCAAGGCTGGATGAAGACAGAGCAATACGTATAAAACCATCGTGAGGATAACGTCCGGAGCCCAGAATCTCGTGCTCAGCCGAATCGCTGTTCGTGTATAAGAACAGTCTCTGTCACACAACTTCCTAAGAAAAACTTCTTAATGTAATTCACTTGACCAAAAAGCAAACAAAAATTTAAGAATCTCCAAATGGGGAATGTCATGTAACCTATGAACTAGTTAAACAGAGTTAAATCTCAATAACTTTGGAAATGTGGTTACATGTTGTAAAGCAAAATGTAAACATAAAAAATTCTTCCCAAGGAAGAAACACGGTACAAAATGTAATCTTTAGTCCCACACCCGAGATGAGGTTAGCAGAGATTGGGAGTTCCTGGGGTGCAGATGCAATGACAGGCCATAAATTCCTCACTTTATCCATGGGGAGCCAAGAGACACCATTTCACTCTTGAACTTTCATAACCAGAAAAACTCAGGGGTGCATTCTTGGATCTTGTCTATTTCTTTTGCTCATTAGTAATAAGATCTGACACATTGACTTGTGTATCTCAAGTTATTTTACAAGGAATAAAAATGGTACGTAAAGGAATTTCGATTTAAAGTCAAATTCTTCTGACTTCTGGGTATTTTCAGTCTCATCCAAATCTTCTTGGTGACCCCATCCCTGTCTTAGAACTAATTCTCCATCCAGAATCGTCCAGCTTCAAGTATGTGCCCACAGAATCAGCCTCCCTCTGCACTTTTTTTCTTCATTAACCTGAGAAAATAACTTTTCTGCCTACACAGCCCTACCGCTGCCCCAAGCTTCTCAGTTGACCATCTTCCCCATATAGTTTGCATTAACAGGTTGTCTACCAGTCCATCTAGAATACAAGGCACACAGCACCCAGCAAAACTGCCCATTTCTCCCAGGCACTTAATCCAGAGCAGTAATAAGCAATATTCCACTCACCTGTTTCTGCACCTGTTTTCCATTTCTCCCCAGTTGCTCTGATAGCCAGTTCCCGATGTGAGGCATCCATCAAAGGGATCCTTCCAACAGTTAATGCTCCCCACTCCGTCTCCTCACACTAATAAAAGCAAAAAACAGAATAATGTTAACAGTGAACACCAGCTGCCAAAAGAAACCCAAAGCAGCACGCTGGCCACATCTTCTGATGGATTATAGTGTCTATCTGCCTAGACCATTGCTTCTGTCAGGCCTAACACCTGAGTCATGTTCTGATCTGCCAAGTTGCCTTAGTATTTAGTGAGGAGCCACAGCCAACCAATAATTTTTAATAGCTTGTCTTCTACCGATTTCAACCCACACACTAAAGCGCCTAATAAAAATTTTAAAAGGACAGGTGAAGGGACATAAGGACAACAGCAAGTTAATCGTCTTGTCCACCTCCATTTGAAGAGACAGAGAGGATTATTGCAGCTTATAGGCAGAGTTTGTATAATAAGACAATTGCTGACTGCACCGTCTTTCAGCAATGGTTTTTTCTTTTGATGAGCTTAAAAATATATAAAATATAATCACGGGAAAAAAAAAATCAGCAAGCTCATATCAGTAATTTCTGATGAGGTGTAGATGGGTGGGTTGGTTTACAAATCTGAAACCCCTGTGGACATAGTAATGAAACTGAAAAAGAAGAATAAGTTCCCAACAAGTTAATGGCACTTCTAATGCTAACCAACACACACACTTCGCTGCACTGCTGCAACAGGCAGAGCAACGATGGGGCCTAAAGAAGGAGGCATAAACTGCAGTTCCAAGGTTGGGGGTGAGGAATAAATGAGGAGGTTGGGATTAACATGTACACACTACTATGTATAAAACAGATGATCAACAAGGGCCTACTGCATAGCACAGGGACCTCTACTGAATATTCTGTAATAACTTATACGGGAAAAAATCTGAAAAAGTATAGATACATGCGTATGTATAACTGAATCACTTTGCTGTACACCTGAAATTAACATAACATTGTAAATCAACTATGCTCCAATCTAAAATAAAAATTAAAAACAAAAAAGAAAGGTCAGAAAGAACTGCAGTTCCAGAACCAGACCAGAGAAACTCCCCTCAGCTTGAGGCTTTATGAAAGACAGCAACTGTGCTTGTCCCTGGATTTGACTTAAGGGAGAAAGGAGGTAGCTGAGATGTATCATTTTAGAAGGAAGGGATTCATTCTAAAGCAGCCCTCAACATAGAAAACAAATACCATCAAAGGAGGCTTACCAAAAAAAAAAAGGAAATAAATTAAGTCCTCCTTTGGGTTAGAAATTCTTCATAAATTCTCCAATTTAAACCTGTGCAGTAATTCACTATCTCTTTCCATTCTCACGAGTGTTGAGGTTAGGAGGATACCTAAAGGGTGATTTCTCATGGGCTGAACACCAGGAAGCTAAGGGGAACAGAATTGTTACAGGCATTTAAACAAGAGGTAGGAAAGGGGCGATACTCAAAGGTACTTCTGTGTCCTTGGTAGCTATGTCAAGTGGCAGTGCCCTATTTGTGCTGAAAGATGTTTCTGGAGAGATTAAAAGTGTTCCAGGGAAAGGACTGTTCGTAACACTGAAGGAGGATTTAACAGGTTGCCATTTAAACCTATATGTTCAGAAAAAGAGGCCATCAAGCTTTCCTACTCAGCAAGCAAGCATGCGTTGATCACTTGCAGGCCAAGCACAGAGCTGGCAGCACAGGGACACGAAGCAAAAAAGACAAAATTTCTTTCTCAAAGATAATTATAATGTCATTGTAAAAGCCAAATACACTCATGAACCAATGCAGGGGAGAAAGCAACGTGACATTTCAGTAGAGAACTGTGCTAGGCTTGGAAGAAGACACGGAGGAAAGGCCCTGAACTCTGAAATCAAGGGCTTATTTCTAAGACAGCTGGGGAGTCACGATAGGAATGTCTCTTGCATCTTCAAGGTGGCTGAGGTCTTGAAAATGTAGTGGTAGGAAGAACAACTACCCCATTTGCCAGGGATCAAGGGGTTTCCCGGAATGTGGGATTTTTCAGTCCTAAAACTGGGACAGTCCAGGGAAAGCCAGGATGAGCTGGCAACTCTGCATAGTAGATCAAGCACAAGTGTAAACCAAAGATCTTCTAGTACTGTCTCTGAGACCACAGGCAAGTCATGGAAAACTGCTCTATGTTTTTTTCTTATCTGAAAAATAGATTTAATCGGTTATAGATTAAAGATAGTATATTAAAGCCTCTAGCATACCGCGGCCGCATTATTACTATGGTGTGTTCTATGTGCTAAAGCAGGGCTTTAGTCAGAAAAGTCCCAATGGATTTCAGAGGAGGAGAATAATCACTGTAGTTGGGATAGGAGAGGAAAGATTCATCAGTAGAGTGACCATCTCATTTCTCTTCCAAGCTGGTACACTTTTGAATGACAAAGAGGGTATTCTTACTAAGTATGCTGAGGCAATGGGCATAAACTATGTATGTTCCAGACCAACCGGAAAGAGTGGTCAGCAAACATTTAAGGTTTGAAGGAAGAATGGAAATTAACTGGCAGAAATGTCATGAGATGCAAAGGCCAGGCGCCATGTAGTGTTTTTATGAACTGTGGTGAGAGAAGACTGATCAGTCCTTGTTAAAGGGTTCTTCTGAATGCACAGTGTGTGATAAGAATAGGGATAGAAAGAAAGGGGTCAGGCTGTGGAATATTTTAAATAAAAATTAACAAGTTTGGTTTTATCTCTTACACCATAAGGAGCCATTGAAAGTATCTGAGTAGAAGAGCAAAATGCCAAAGTAGTATATTAAGATCAATTTGGCAAATTGGAATGGAGAGACAGAAAAAAATCAAATAGGTAAATACTCAAAGCAATATTCAGATATAAGGCTAGGTGGCAATGGTCAGGGACAGAAAAGAAATGTCTAAAGAAATATTTGGAAGAAAATTTGAGAGGGCTTGGTCAGAACTAATTAGAGAGAAATAAGAGAGAACTGAACATGATTTAATGCATTGAAAGCTATTTGTCTAGAAAGAAAAAACTGATACTGGTGACAAAAAGTGATAACATATTACATGTCACATAATTTTCAAAAGTATCTCAACATGAAAAATAAAATACTAGATAGATCTCTTTTTTGTTAGTTTCCTTTCACTGAGAAGCTCTCATCAGGTGATAATATCATCATAGATGAAGATGCTTTGACAAGATGCATCCCTGGGACCTCAACTTTGTAATCTACACTGAATGACAGTTGGAGAAGCGGGCGGGTGCAGTGTCAGGCCTAGGAGTCCGGTTGATCAGGCGTGGTCTGAGACTACACATCAAGCCCAGCAAAGCCAGTTAAGGAAGAGAAAGTCAAGTTTATCTGTGGATACAAGTAGAGTAAGAAGGGTAGGATTCAATGTCAGGAAAATCAGATCACAGAAATGAGGAACCAAGACAAGGACATTGGGGAAAAGCTATCTGAGCCAAGAATGAAAAGATGTGGGGAGGAGAAGTGAATGGAGCAGTGAAGATGAAGGTTGAATGAGAAGGAATTTGACATCTATTGAAGAGTCACCTACAATTATTCTCATGATAGGGATCGAATATGTCCCCCCCAAAATATGCCACTTTGGCATAAGGATTATTTTGAGCTGAAGGCAATTGAGAATCAACAGATGCAGGAAGTGTTCTCTGCCCTCCTCTCACCTGCCGAAAAGCAGGGCATAATTTCCCTTTGAGGAAGGTACCTCCCACTTCAGGCCCCCTCCCCTCACACCCACCCTCCCCAATAAGAGTAGAGCAAAACCATTATCGTTGAAGAAGGGGCAGTTGTCATCAAAATGAGTTTGCATCAACACACCTCACTAAAATAAGCCCTGTTTTCCCTTAACTCCCCCAAATATTTCCCAGTCACTTCCCCACAATTCATCCATCCTTTAAGCCCAAACCCCCTTTCTTTTGTTAAAAGGATATATAAGCCCCTGAGTCTAACCATTTCTTTGAGTTTCACTTTTTTTTTCTGTGAGTTTCTGTGACTGTAAAAATAAAGTTTTGTGCTTTTTCTCCTGTTTATCTGTCTTTTGTTTGTTTAATTTGCAGTCCCCAAGTACCAAACTAAGAGGGTAGTGGAAACATTTTTCCTCCTGGACACTCATTTTAACCACAAGAAAATCAAGGAAATTCCAACTTATCTAACTGCAAATCTCTTGCCCTTTCCAACATAATATACTGGAACTCCCTCCATATCATATTTCCTGGCAGAGGCAGAAAATGATTTCAGAGAATGGATGCCCTTGAGGTCACAGGAGACCAGGGCTCATCAGACTGGCTGAGAGGGAAGGGAGTGGAGACAAGGCAGTTTCTGACTCTGGCAGGACGATTCTAAAGCAATTTGCCGCATAATTCCTCCACAGGTAAAATGCCTGAGGGCCAATGAACTGGCTGAAAAACAGCTAAATGACGCTAATTCTTTTTTTTTTTTTAATTATCTTAATGAGCCATTTCCTTGAGCTAGTACATTGGAGTGATACACACCCAAAAAGACAGAAATATCACGTCTTCAACTCTTGTTATCAGAGGGATATAAAGTAATATTGAAGTAAGGATTCATTATAACATATTTTAAAATGTTATCCTGTCCTATTCATCTCCCCTTGAAAATTGCAAAAATATTTTTTTTTTTTTAAATTAAACTGGAGAAATTGATGACCAGTGACAGTCTCTACAGAATAATGTGGAAATCAATTAAACAGAAGCTGAAAAATGCCTCCTGGTATAATTGATAACATGAGGAGACAGGAAAAAAATTACAAATATGAAGTTAAATCCAAAACTTCTTACTTAGAGAAAGTGCAGAGGCTTCTCATATCCCACAGGACCAATCTGCAGACCTATTAGTGTTTGAGGAGACGAGAACCAGAGAATAACTGTTGTTTGTTTATTCTTGACAGTTTTAAAGGACAATTTCTCTTGGGGGGAACTTTCTGTTTTCCTCCTTAGAAGTTCCTTCTAAACCCAAGACTGTTCTAGGAAAGTTTTCTGGCTCTTTCTTAAACTTCGGAAATGGATTTTGCATAAACTTGCATAATCTGTTTACTTAATTGCTTCAGTAGATTATCATTTCTCAAATTCAGAGGTTTAAAAACATCACTGAACACGAAACACGTTCAGGAAAAGAAACAAACAAACAAAAAATCAATGTTAACAAAGATTAGACGCCAGACCAGTGAATGAAAGGCCAGGATTTTGTCCATGGTGGTCTCTGAATTGGACAAGTGCCATTTTCAGCATTAAAGCCTATTCACTGTTGATGTGATTTTTCATAAAATGTTAAAATGGTCCAAATGCTTTCTTGAATCATAGCCCAGGCACTTTAGGCACTTAGATCTGGTTAAGCCCTGGTTGCCAGACTTTCTTAGTGCATTATCCACTAAGCCACATGCACTGCAAAGAAAACCTTAATTCCTATTAAAATTTTAAAAGTTGATAAAAAGGATTTGGTTTTGCATAAGAACAAAATTATCTGTTGTTTCACTTGCAGTACTAAAGGTTTAATAATCTCTAACATGAGAATTAAAATATAAAAGCATTTGGTACCAACGCTGTAAGAACTTTGCTGAATCATGAGGATGTTTCAGGGAAAATAACTCAGGAAGAACAGATACCTGGAATGCATTGCTAAAATTAAGGTAAAATTATTGTACCCCATTAAAATTTGTTATCTCCTGTTAACGAAGTTTTAAAAGACAGCACACTTATCGAAGGGGAGCTTAGGGAAAGGAAGTAGTAATTATCAGAATATATGCCCCAAATCATTATTCTACCTCATTCCTTATGCATTTAAACTGTCTCTCTCTGCTACACAAGTCTTTTGTAATAAAAGTGGAAGATTTTGATAGCCTACTTAATGTAAATCTAGATGCAATCCACAGCAAGTATTAAAAGAAGAAGAAAATCTTAAATTTTATTAGCAGAGCTTCCAGATTAACTCATGGCAGAAGGGTTAAAACTCCAAATACGTGTTAGTCTTGTTAACACATAATTGATTCTGATTCCTCAAAGACAGTTCTTCCTTTTTATGCCAGGCACCAGGCATCTAGGTTGTAAGATTAGGTAATGTTCTTGAGGAATACAGTGTAGCAAGAAGTGTCTATGCAGGTTTCATTTATTTATCCCTTTCTAAAGTTATTTTTAATCATAATAACAACAAACTTTTGTGTGCCTACTATGAACTAAGTACTTTATAAGCACTATCTTGTTTAAGCCTGACCACAATCCTATGTGGTGTAAATTAATATTTTCCTTATTATACAAATGAAAAATTGGGGACTCAAAGAAGTTAAGTATCTTGTTCAAGGTAATTCAGCTGGTAAATTGTGTAGCTTGGATTTGAATCCGGGTTCAGTTGACACTTGAGTCTGTGGTTTATTACTGAGCAAAACTGCAGACATCAAATCATCTGATAAATTTCTTCTGCAGTCAGAAGACTTTTCAAATTGAACAAGCTATCTCACTAACATTTTTCTTTCTTCACTGCCTATAAATTATGAACCTGCCAGCAAAAACTGGCATAAGCTTATCAGCTGTTCCACTTTTAGCAGAATGATACTCTCAAAACATGTGTATATATTTAGAGTCCTGTATCACTTCTTCAGCATGCCTGTAACAGTTTTATGATCTATACGAGAAAAAATGTCCCACTCGCCCCTCTGGCTGATTTGTCAATCCACAGTGCCCTCCCCCTACCTGAAAAAATAAAAAGACCCAAAGACATTTCAAATACCACTTCTGTGAAGCTTTCCTTAGCTCTCCCAGACAACATGAGGCATTTTGGCCTCTATGCCGCCAGAGAACAAACCACAGAGCGTTCTCAATTATTTGCTGGTGACTCGTCTTCTACCCTAGACCACACTCCAGAACTGTCTTAGTTTTCAATGAGTCTGTTGGTGGACACAGTAAATCCATTTCTCAATTAATCTTTCATTTTTCTAAAGCATGTTTAAACAGCTGACTACTACTACAATTTTCTCCTCATGAACTTGCCCAAATTATTATTTTAAAAATAAATAAAAACAATGCTCTTCACTTTATAAATGGGAAAACCAAAGAATAGTTCCAAGTTCTTTAGCACAAAGTCACAAAGTGTCTGAAGCTTCTACTTGAGGAAAGACCCTTGAATAATAGAGAATGTATCACACTGTGTTTCATTTCTTGCTACTTTATACCATGAACATTCAGAGAACTCTAAAAATTGAGAAAGGGAAAAATTAATATTTAGTCTTTTGGAAACTAGTTTTGGAATTAATTTTATGCTAATATCCTAATATAATGGTTTTGAATGAGGAACCCCTGTAGAAATTAATAGTTTTGTTGCTGAAACAAAAATGTGATAAACTCTATATCATCAATTAAAATATATGGTACCACTATATCACTTCCATGCATGCAGAAAAAATAATAAATATCTTGAAATCTGTAAACTATATAAATCTGGTATAATCTAAAATAAAAAGAAAATTAAATACTACTTAGCAAAAGCAAACTCAGTGTTTCTTTAAGGGAAAACATAAAAGTCTTTTAGAAGATTAAAGATTTGTATTTGTGCTTTTTTCTGATAATTCCTATGAATCATTCAGTCTTACTGAAATGCACAATTACATAAATAGAACACTCTCATATATATGTATATGTATGTGTTGATTTTTATATTTTTGTGTCATCAGTATAACTAGAACTGTAAAATTTGTTTATATTAAAAAAATATTTGAGATTTTAGCCAGCTTCTATTCTGCCTAGAGCTGTGAAACAAAACGAGTGGAGATATAGACAAGATTTATATATTCCAGGAATGGAAGACTCACTATAATACAATATAGTCAGGAAATTCCAGAAACTCTAACCTAACCAGATAGTGTTCTCAGGGAGACCCTAAGGATGAAAGGCAACTATGTCCAACCTAAACAAGTTCCAAGACTGGAGAACTCCCAAGCTGGATGAGCACTGGGCTACTACACATGCTACCAGCAAAGTGCTTCAGAAGGGAGTTCACTTTTTTTTCAAATGGTGAAGGCAAGTACAGCATTTATTGCAAGCAAGCAAAACAGGCAGGTAATGCTCAAAAGACCCAAAGTCCACAAGGGCTTTTAGGGAAGTGTTTTGAAAAGCAATATTTGGGGTAAGGGTTGCAGCTCATGGACTTTCTTCTGATTTGTTGGTGGTGATGTCTTGGAAATCTTAATCATCAACCTTCTGGTTCTAACCAGTCTGCGGTCTACGTACTTGTGGTCAGCATGTACTCACTATCCTCCATCTGGTGGGGGTGTCTTTATTTCTGCAGAACAGCTCAAAGACATGCATCAAACCGTTATGTATATAGAAGAGAGTTCACTTTTGCCCCTGTAATGATGTCTTGTTAGGGCTTGTGCATTCACAGTGGACATGTGCACAGTATAGTGCTTGATTATTGTTCACAGCTAAGGAAAGAGAGAAAGAAAAGCAAGTGCACAAATAAAATGTCAATATATCATCAGCAGCTGAAGATGTTGGACAAGAGGTGACAAGATGAAGAGCGGGAAGCAGGGTGAAATGACTGAGCGATTTACTAATGATCTTCATTCTGTCTTTCGGGAATGCACAAGGTCATATTTCTTATCTACCCAAATAAAATTTTTATTCAACACCAGAAGCAATAGTATCCATGGTGGACAGAAAAAATGACCCCCTAAAGACATCCATGTCCTAATCCCCAGAACCTATATAAATATGTCACCATATAGTGGCAAAAGGGATTTTGCAGATGTAGTTAAATTAAAGATCTTCAGATAGAGAGATTATTTTAAATTATCTGGGTGAGCCAAATGGAATCACAAGGGAAGCAGGAGGGGTAGAGATAGAGAAGAAGATGTGATGATGATGATGATAGAAGTACAGGTCAAAGGGATATAGCCATGAGTCGAGGAATGTGGTCTGCCTCTTGAAGCTAGGAAAGGCAAGGAATGGATTGTCTCATAGAGCCTTCAGAAGGAATGTAGCTCTAGCAATAACTTGAAATAGGACCCATAAGTTCTATTTAAGAATTCTAATCTTCAGAACTGTGGAATAATAAATTTCTGTTGTTTTAAGTCACTAAATTTGTGATAATTTGTTATAGCAGCCATTGGAAACTGATACAATATCTTTGTTGAATTTTTTTGTTTCCATTGATGTCTTTGATCTAAATATGTATTTTCTTTCTCCAGGGAGTGATCTTTGCTAGGGCCCTATTTTGTACCATAATGTACAAAATATTTATAAGTTAGTGACAGGATATGCTTTTATACATCAGGGAGTTACCTTCAACTTAAAAGTCTAGAAATATTAAAAAGTCTTGGAAATTCTCATTCAGGAAATATTATTTGCTAATTTCTGGGTTTTGTAATGCATTCTTCATCCCAGTTCAGCCCTCATTCTCTTCCACGCACAGAGTAGGCAAAGAATTTAGACACTGTGACAGACACGATGTGGGGCAGTGCAAACAGAGTGGCATGATACCTCTGTAGAGGATTGGGGTTGTGCATGGTTATGTGGCAGCCTGTGCCAGAGAAACCAACTGATAGGCAAAGATTTCCATCAGCCTTACAAAGTCAGTCAGGACACTGTCATGAAGTTCTGCTGCCTAAGCAACATAAAATGCAATGATAATGAAATAAAAAACTAAACTAAGAATTTCAGCATGTCCTGTAGCAAACTGGTTGAAAAACCATTACACCAATGTGATCTGCAGCCCAATGGATCTAGTTCCAATGAGAAATCAATTGGCTGCTATCTCTTTATCTTGGAATACTTTCACACCAAAGTAGACCAGTTGACTGCTCTACCCAGGTGGGTCCACCCAAGCCTTGAAGTATTCCGTGCAAGTGTCCTCAGTAACTCTGGTAAGAGCAGGTAGATTTGGGAATCCTTTAGGGTACCAACAGTTTGTATAACAACTTGTTCCTCAGGATTCTGGTGCTTTTATTCATCTTGGACTCAGCCCCACCAGCCTCTCCACTCATTATCAGATCAGGAGCCCTGACAGCAAAGTCTATATCAGAGAACATTCCCTATTCATGTGCTCTCCCAGCAATGTGTCAGGGATTATTCTTGGCATGGTGGTGATTGGTTATCATCCCAATGGGGAAAGGAGATTTAAAAAAAAAGGTAAATGAATGATTTGAAAGGCCAAGTGGAACTCAGGTGCCAGATAAATAGTTGCATTTTCCCCGGCCCCCTTCTCCCAAAGGAGGTCTCTCCACTGAAATTTCCAACTCTAGGGAAAAAGAAGAGAGGGATCCCATTACAGCTTGGAAGGGCACTTCCTGACAGTCAATAATAGTCCCTATGTATCAGGAGTTAGAACAAGGGACAGAGGATATTGCTGGATTGCCTGTGTGGGATATAGCTTTACTCAGACAGGAAACCCTGTTTAGTTTACAGTCAATTACATTCCTTGATGTGGACAAGTCTATTATAGTGGCCACTCAATTACCTGGAGAGCTGAAAACTATCTGTTATCAGTTCATTATGGGTTAGGTGCTCTCTCATCAATGGAGATACAGACATGGTTAGGGCAGAGCCCTTCACAGACACGGATAAGGAGAGTTACGCTGTCCTGAGTTTAAATCCTGGCTCCATCTCTGAGGAGCTATGAGACTTTGAGCAAGTTGTAGTGTTTCCTTCTCATCTACAAAGTGAGGATATTAAAATTCCTATTACCTAATTACGGAAGTTGGATGCTGCTTCCATTGAGTACTTTATAATCCAGTAGGGAGATAAACAGGCACACAGATGCCTAAATGTTGCAAGACAGGTGTATGCAGGTATGTGGAAGCACAGGATACCTAGCTGGAAAGGGACGTGAAAAAGAATTTGTAGGTGGTGAAAGGGACTGCAATCCAGACAGAACACCGATTTACCAGATTTAGGGACTAAGGCTCCTCTATGCTCTTTTAGCCAGTCAGGTTCTAACAGAACATCCTACCTGTACAGCCTAAAAATGCAGGCTGACCTTTCATGGTGCTCTTCCTTATTTGAGAATTAAATTGGTACTCGTAAAACAATGTACACTCATTCATTTATTCATCTATTCATTCAGCTACTGTCTGGACAGAGAAGTAGCAGGCATCAGTCAAGGCTAAGAATTTTACTGAAATGCTAACTCCAAGGCAGGAATTCAGCTGCCCCTGACTCTTCAGGCATTAATTGACTCTGATTGAATTGATCAGCATGGATTCCTTTCTCCTTTCTCCACATAAACCTGCTAGTGTAGATTCAATGTTAATCAAAATATACTTCAAACAATGAAACTGGGCCAATTTGAATTAAGTAGGGAAACTAGGAAATAATTTCTGTAATTATAATACAATTACAGTCTATTTAAGAAATGCAAATTACATTGGGAGTCCCTAACTGGATGCCCTTTTTTGGCCATTTTATTAAATGGCATAATTCAATCTGTGGTAGTAGGCCTACAGATATCCAATGAGAAGCTACTGGGAGATTATCTGTTTATATTGTATTAATGCAGCAGCATTCCTTACTAAATTGTCTTGGTCTTTTGTACAATTAGAGTGATACTCAGAACATATGACTTATTGGAATAGAATAATTGTTGTGGTTTTTCAGAATCCTAAATTCTTATTTCCATGTAACAATTACTTTGAGGGTCAGTTTCTCCTCTCTACCCAACCCTACTTTTCTCATTTTCTAAGACTGTATTTCCCAAAAGTATTCCCCAGTATACATTCTGAAAGCAACTTTTCATCTCAGAAGTCTGTTTCCAGGTAACCCATCCTAACATGGGGTTGTCAATCAAAATGGTCCCTTTGGGAAGATTTACACAAATTTTAATCATTCTGCCCTTGCTCAGGACCTACTGAAAATTCCATTTGAGGGTCTGTTTTTAGAACCAGAAGCACACTGGAGGGGAGATCTACCCTAAAGTGCCAAACCTTTCCCATCTGGGAGGTGTGTATGCATATGTTTTGGAAACAGGCAAAAGTTACTCTAGGCTGAGCCTTAAGAATAATGTTTACGATTAAACTAGGGTCTACTATTTAGGGTACAAAATTAGGTGCAGCTAAAATGTGCTGGGCGTAATTTGCCTAAATGGTGATCATATTGGTTTGGAAACAATAAAAAGATGCTAAAAGTGTTTTTAACAACAGCAACATCAATAAAATAAATGTCTAGCATCCCAAGAGAATTACTTAGAATGATAAATCTCATGTCCATGCACAGCTTCTACTATTCTTATTAAAGTGCCAGTCTCATCATTTTCTAGTTATGTTGAAGTTGCAACTGTAGGATTCTAGTTAGAGCCTATTGTTCCCCCTCTAATTATACTTTCAGGACTAAAGAGCTTCATGGAAAAATAGGACTTTAAGACCTAGGTTGGAGATTCTGAAGAAATGAGGGGGTTTAAGGAGCATCTGGGTATTTTTCCAATACAAGGACTTGAGCATATTTATAGGTTAATGGCAGGAACTGTTTCTTATTCATGTTGTTTTCTTATTCATCCCTAGCTCCTAGTCCAGTGCCTGATACATAGTAAACCACTGTGGAAGTAACTAAGTTATTCAATTATAAAAGAAATGCTAGAGATGAGCTGGATTTCTGGGCCCCAGCTAGCAAAAAATACCAGAAATGATAAATAAGATGTTATAAGTATAGTAATTATATCTTGTATTTTGTAGCTTATTTCCTGTATCCATGTGCATACCTTTGTATTTTCCCCCAACTTCATATTTCCTTTAGTTATTAGCTGGATCCTAAAAGTTGAAAGGATCTGTATGCTTGTTTGCACTGATACCAGGGGCTGACTCCTCAGCAAGTAGTAGGAGAACCCAAGACATAAAGTGGGTGGGGGTGATTGCAAAGAGAAGAGAAAGGCTGAGGGATCCCCAGGACCTGCGAGTGGAAGGGGGAACCTAAGGAACCACTCCAGCCTGAGAACAGGACACAGGATTCTCAAAGCAGGAAATGCTCATGGCTCACCAAACAAGAGGCACTGATGTAGCAATAATCAACAGGATATGGTTACGTCGGAAAAACAGTTGACAATTTGTGCCATGCGACATAAGGGCAGAGATCATTATACACTGGAAACATCTTCATGAGAAAGAAAAAGAGAAAGAGAGCTGTGGTTTGAAAGAAAGATCATCAGATCATCAAGGACTGTACAGGAAGTACTAGGGGAAGAAAGCATTCCCAGCAGCAAGAGTGTAAGTGAAGGCTCAGAGGCAGAGGGCCCTGACTTCGGTGGCCGCCCCGTGGCAGCCACATCCTATTCACAAGCCATTGATAGAAGTTACCATGGGCCTGCTGAGCCAGATCTGGGCCAGACACTGGGCCAGCTATAGATGTGCATAGATGAGCATTCCCTCCAGAGTCTTCACAGCAGGGCTGCAGAGGGAAAACCAACACACACAAAACCATTAACCCTAATCATTGTACCAATTATCTGGGAACAGAAGTTCAGAGATGTGAGCGAGAAATCTGAGAAAGACTCATGGAGGAGAGATCTCAAGCTAAGGCTTGAAAAGTGGTCAGGATTTTGACAGGTTGCTGGGAGTGGAAGAAAGAGTACCACGGGGGTCCAACACAAGCATGATATGTGTTCTGCAGGACAGAAAGGGCATGTTGGATAGTATGAGGAACTACCACCAAACATGTGCATATTGGGGCTGAATTACAGAGGGCTTTGAAAGAACAAGAGGACTTGGATTTGATGTGGTAGTTGATGAAGAATCACTTCACGGATGGGCTGCAGTGGGGCGAGACTAAAGCCAGAACCACCCCCGATAGGCAGCTACATTCACCCAGCTCAAAACTGAGGAGGGCCTAGACTAGCAGAAAAGGCAACAGAAAAGGGGAGATGCTAACAGACATTTCAAAAAGCCCCAAAGAATGATAAATTAACTAAGAGGACAGAAATAGAGAAGGATCCAAAGTGATGTTGCCCACAGAGATTAGATTACTGGGAAGAAGGCTCCAGCTAGAGAACATACAATAAGCCTGGTTTAAAATACATGAGATGTGGCAAGGGCACAGGCTCTGGAGTAGAAAGGTCTGTATGTTTTTTCCAGTCTCAGAGCTCAGTCACCTCACAGCCTCCTGGAGATCAGAGTCTTCAGCATTTTTCCACTGTGACTTGACTAGTCTCTTGTGCCATTCAGCTGCTCCTCACAAAGCTTATGCATAATTGTTTTTGGTCCAGACGATATATATAGTAAACAATCAGGAAATCCTATCAATTGTTGGATTCATTATAGGACATCCACTCTAGTATGTTCTAAGTACTGACCTGGGCTCCTCTCTCTTATCTTACTTCATTTTTAAACACTAACCCAATGTCAAAGATATTGTTCAGCCACTTTTACAGAAAAGGAAACAAACAAGCTCAAAGAGGTTGAATTTCAAATTCACAAAATCATAGAAATGGAGCAAGAATTCTAACCCAGCTCTTTTTTGACTCCAAAGCCTATGGTCTTCCACTAAGATGCACACACAGAGAGTGTAGGTGAAAACACAATAGGAATAACTGCATGTGTGATTTAAAATATATTCTGAGAACACAGACAAGGGAAAAGTGATAATTTGATCAAAATTATCAACAGTTCATGAATTGTTCTACAATTCCATTCCTCAGAATTACAAAGACCTAAATGGCTGCTATCCGTTTATTATTAATAAGTTATTGACATCTAATTTTGTAGATTCAGAACATCTGTAATATTTATCATTAACTATTTTAATAGCACTGATCTGTGTTTCAAAAGATAGTTTAAAAGTTAAACCTCTTTACATCTTCATCAGTAAAATCAAAATATATATCCCAATACAAACGGGCAAAGGACAATTTATAAATAAATAAATAAAATGGTCAAATTGAGTAAGTTTACAACATCATTAATAACAAAAACCACTGAAATTAAATGAGGTACCATTTTTCATCTTGCAAATAGCACAGAATTCTTTTTAGAATCCAACTGATGAGAGTAAGTAAAAATTATCATTCTTATATCTTGTTGATTAAAGACAAATTGACATCATCTTTCTAGAGGACAAGTTGGTGGTACAAATCAAAATTATCAGAATAAACAAACTCTGCCACAGGAATTCTTATGTATAAGAATATTCATCACAATGTTATTTAAAGTAGTAAAAAATTTTAAACAGCCTAATGTTCAATAATAATGACTAAACAAAGTGAAAGGTAGCATACAATAGAATGCATGCAGTTATTAAAAAATCAAATTGTGTAAGAATATAAAATGACTTGGACAAATGATTACAGTACGTCATTAAATAAAGAAAAGCATATCTCAAAATATCATCATACTATAATTCAATTTCGTTGAGTCTGACCGAGAGCTTCACCTTAAACCTTAACAAAGATTCTTTTTGAGAAATGGGATTATATTTCCTTCCCTGTGCTTTTCCATGACCTCCAAATTTTCTACAATGAACATATACAGTTTTCATCATCAGGAAAAATGTCATGTAAAAATCTAATTCTGTTCAATTATCTGTTATATATTAGCAGGGAAGCCAGGAATCAATCTAGCTCCTGCAGAAGGACATTTGTTCCCTCTCTTCTTTCTCCAGAACATCCCAAACCCTCTCTAATTCCTCTCCTTACATTCCAGAAGGGGGCAGCTTTCTGAGACGTGCACAGCTGGTTTCAGCTACTGTCCTGATCACAAACCTTTCTACAAGAATGCCGTCGTGCCTTGTTCCCTTGGGTCAGATTTTCATCTTCTCCAATCTGATCCATTAACTCATTTGTGAATTCAGCAGTTATTGAACACCTAATTTGTGCTAGGCAATATCAAGATGCCCAGAACACAAAGTCAAGTAGGACATAGTTTTGACTATTACAGAGTCAGATGTAAATAAATGGTGTATGTACTATGACTAAGTTTAACGGACACACAGAGGAGGAAATTCAAAATCAGATACAGAAGGGGAAGGAAAGCAAGGAGGAATGCTCAGAGGCAGTGACAATCAACCTGGAAAAATAGGAGCTATTTAGATCAGTAACTCAGGGAAAGACACTCCAGGCAAAGGGAAGGCCTGGATAAGGCACATAAGTGAGGAAGAGCATCCTATGTTCTGAGACCCTCAAGGATCTCCATTTGGCTAGAGTACAGTGTGCAAGGGCAAGTGTCAGGAAATAAGGTTGGAAGAAGATGTTCCAAAATGTTACATGGACTATCAGAACTCTGATATTATCCTTGGGAAAAAGAAGATTCCTTAATCAAACAACTTTGAGAAACACTGTATGGTATATCCACCTTTGGTAGACTGACAGGGAAGAGAACTCTTCTCTCCCTTTCCCCCAGTATTCCTAGAATCACACTTCAGGAAACATTAAACAGAAAAATGAGAAGAGTCCAGAACATAAAGGCTTGTGAATTAAACTAAGGAACTGGCTCTTTACCCTGAAAGCTCTGGGGAACAGTGACTGCTTTCAAACAAAGGAGTCTCGGGAGCAGCTTTGTGATTTAGAAGGTACCACTACAGCATCAGTAAAGAGCACTGCAGTAAAGGGATTAAGAGGAGAGACAGACACCAGTTCTCAGGAGGCTGGTACAGTGGTCAAGAGGGGAAGGAATACGGCCTGAAACTAAAGCTAAATGATAAAGAAGAAATTGCGGATTAGAGAGAATGTGACCTAAGGCAGAATATAAAACTTAGTAACAGACAGAAACATGGTGGAATCAAGATAAAGTCTGTGACAGGGAAATGACTAAGATATTTTAAGCTGTTTCTCAGTTTCTTTCTAGAGTCACTGGGGGAGTCAAAAGCAGGTCTGGAGCAAAATGCAATAAAGCTTGGACTTGTCTCACTGTGACGGGGAAATATGAGTCTGGAGGTCAGCAGAAAGATCTAAATAGACAATATGTATTGGGGGTCATTAGAATATCAGTCAGAGATGAAACCACGGGCTTTGGTGGGCAATACTTACAGAGGAGAGTGCAGGTTCAAAGACATAACCCTCAGTAACACCAAAGTTTGGCCACCAATAGTAAATCTATAAAAATGGTAAAGAGAGGCGAGAGAGGAAGGACGAAAACCTCAAGAGAGAAATGCCAAAGGAGCCAACGCAGGAGAGTTTGAAATGGAGGTCACGGCCACTTGGATCAAATGCCAGAGAGATCTAGTGAGATATGAACTGGGACGTGTCTATCGGCTCTGATGAAATGTAGGGTAATCAAGACCCCATCAGAGTCTTTTCAGAGTAGGTAGGATTGGAAGTCAGATCATAGAGTGAGAATGAAATAAAAGAGACAGAGAGCAAGGTGGACCTGTCCTTTACAGAGCTGACAGGGAGGATGTTTCAGGCTCAATAGCGGGAGGGAGACGCAAGAGGGAGGGGATATGGGGATATATGTATACGTATAGCTGCTTCACTTTGTTATACACCAGAAACTAACACAACAATGTAAAGCAATTATACTCCAATAAAGATGTTAAAAATAAATAAATAAATAAAATAAAAATAAAAAATACAAAGACAGAATCGCTTGGGAAAAAAAATGTTGATGTTTTGAGTTTGGATGTTTTTGCTCTCACCTGGGAGATAAGTGACTGGACGTTTCTATGTTAAGAGTGAGTGTGAGGCACAGGAGGGGGGATGTCAGTAGAAGAGGGAGGTTAAAGAAAAAAAAGAGGAGTGGTTGCTAGAGGGGTCTCTGGGGGAGTGGAGGGCATGGCACTCGCCGTGCAGATGCTGGAGAACAAGAGAGAGCCCCTAGCTCCTCAGAATTTGGAGGACGGGGGAGCTGATAGGTAGCAGGGAAGGAATTCTTAAAGAATGTGCTCACCTAATGACTTCAATTTACCCAAAGCAAAGTTTTGTGAAAGGTGCTTGGAAGGCATGAAAGGGTTTAATGGAAGAAGGCGGGGTTGCAGAGAAGAATCGGTTCATCACCCAGAATCACAAGAAAAGAAAGACACCAGGAATGTCAAATCTGCCTTTAAGAAGCTTCTCAAATCAGAATCAACTCCATAGTTTTTAAAATGTTGATATTAGTATTAAGATATATGAGCACAATTATCAAGGTAAACTTCTCCAAACATAAAAATGTGCCTATTTATGTCAGGTGCATGCATTTTTCACACATTTTTTTAACAAGGACTTTTTCTTAGGCATGTAGACTTGGAGAAATGTAATCTGAGCTTAGTGAACTTCGCCTTTACTCCCCCCACCCCCAAACGGGGATCATTTAAAGGTTAAGAAAACCACAAATCATATCGAGACAATACTTTTCATCTACTACTCTTGTACATTCTACTTTCAAATTCCCATGTAATAAAGTGAAGTGTTAACAGTTATTAGGGTAATGTTTCTTCATTTTCACCATCGATTTCCTTTTAAAAGTCTCTCTCTGAGATAATTTAAAAATTAAGCTAGGGGCTTCCCTGGTGGTACAGTGGTTGAGAGTCCGCCTGCCGATGCAGGGGACACGGGTTCGTGCCCCGGTCTGGGAAGATCCCACATGCCGCAGAGTGGCTGGATCTGTGAGCCATGACCGCTGAGCCTGCGCGTCCGGAGCCTGTGCTCCGCAACAGGAGAGGCCACAACAGTGAGAGGCCCGCGTACAGCAAAAAAAAAAATAAAAATAAATAAAAAAATAAAAAAAAAAAATTAAGCTATCGGCTATGTGGGTGCAGGTACAGGATGCATACCATCTGACATTATAAGAAAATCTAATCAACCAGGTGGATTCTTACACGATGACCTGAAGACAGAAGAAAACATAAACAACAAAAAATCCACACCTGGAGTAAAAATGCTAAGCCTATTTACAAGTTATTTTTGGTTCTTTGATTACAGTGAAATATCGTAAGTACATATGTTTCAAAGAGAAACAAAATGCACATGGTATGAAGGCAAGTCACGTAACGTGGTGCTTCTAGAATTGGCCGTAAACACCACTACCACCACTTCCAACCTATCCTTCGATAACTCAATGCTTCCTTCTAAGGGCAAAATGGTCTTGTCAGCTGAACTGGAGAGGTTCAGACCTAGAATGCAAGCATAAGAGGAAAGACCTAAGGAGTAGTCAGTCTGTGGAGACCAGGGGCTCCAGAAAAGCTTCAAGGCTCCACAATTCAGATCTTCTCATCCTCCCTACAAACTCAGATTCTGATATAACCCAAAACAGCCACTGCAATCCACATATTTTTTTAACTGAATGTGTCCTCTTGTGGTCTATTTTCATAGCCATATTTACTTAATTTATTATCTATCGCTTACTTTACTCAGAATCCACAGGGGAAGTTAACAATTTATAGAAAACCTTTAAGATAAAAGAAATAATCACCATTTAATTTATCAGGTCTGTAAACTTATATTTTCATATACTTTATTAGAGTTGTTTCAAGAGAAGCTTATCTGTAATTGTAAGTGTGTAGGAGCTGGGTACCACATTTTCATATTTGATTTGCACTAACACTTTCTGGAAGACTATCTTCCTCTAGTATCAATGAGAAGGCTATAGAACCAGGTTTGAAAAAGTCATGAAAAACCATGAAAGTCCAGGCAGCCAGAAATACAGCCCAATCATGCCTGATTAGAAGTCTGGCCAGGAAGCTGCTGTCATTGCTGCTGGTCACAGCCCATCATTATCACAGTCATGGACACCATGACCAATACTGAATTCAGAATGCTGCTACCATGGAACCCTGCAACATAATCCAGGGTACCATGGCCACCGGCACAGCAAGACATCCCAGTCATTCCCACCTATTTACATTACAGGCTCTGGATTCAATACCCTGGTGAGGACATGGGATGGACCAGGCTTATTCATTTGTTCACTTTATAGCAGCCAAGGAGCTGGGAAAGGGAATATCTGCCTCCCTCCAGCTTGCAGGGGATTCTCTCCAAGTAGGAAAGCTATGTGGATGCCAGGTGGCTAATCACAGCAATATCCACTATGGGCTACTTACTTTGCATCCTGTGTGTCTAAAAACCATTCCTGGGGATGATGTAGAAGTGTCTTTTTAAAACAATAGGTAGGGATTTTGTTGCAGAAAAGGAGTGAGAAAGAATACTAGGTCTCTTTGCTTTTTAATGCCTCAAATGTAGTTCCAAACAACATTGCAAAGAGGTGTTGAGTGTATGGAAACTTTTTGGAAGAGAAATAAAGGCCAATTTTCACATTCTAAGCAGTCTTCATAATTTGCACATTAAGGAGAAAATAAAGGCATAGTAACTGCATTAGAATAAAGGCTTAATGAGCTAATGTATAATAAATTAGCCCCTGTGGAGCCTGAAGAGAGAAGATGGAGCAGCTATGACACTCCCAGCTCTACCCCTACTCTTAGGAAGCTTTAAGTCCTGATGCAGACTTCTACACATGGAGGAGATGTGCTCCATCTGGCCTGCCTCAGTAAAGGATAGAAAGGGAAGAAGCACGTTCTCACATTCAATGAGAGAGTCAGATCTTCTCTATGGTCCCTGGATTCATCTGTTCATTCACTCATTCATTTATCCAATGACACACATTAAATGTGTTCTCCATTTGTGCATCATGCCGTGCACTGGTGAGTAAGGGGGACAGAATCCTTCTTTTCCTTTTGGCTGGCTTCTTTTCCAGTGTGCCTGGCCCCTCCTACGGACACTGATGTGTATTTCTTTGGAAGAGCACACAATGCATCCTTCCAGAGTGAGTACAGATGAAGCAGAAGGACTGTACATTGATAGATTTGGATCAAGAGGATGCTCAGTTCACCCCTGAAGAGCTATCTCACCTGGCATAGTCTTAAACAGGTCTTCTTTTACCTGGTAAGATGATAATCTCACACATCAGATTAGGAAGATGGAAGCTACTTTTGAAATTCAAGTTGCTTACATGCACTATCCTTTTACCTCTAAGAGTTTGCACAGGTTAAGAGGACAAGTAGTCCAATCAAGTGAGAACACTTTCAGTCCCATCTACCAGTAGATACCTTCCTAATAAACTGTCCCTTCTCCAGTCGCCATATGTTGATGACCCTGATTTAAGATGACAATCAAAGCATGTGATGAAGGTGGCACGAGCCATCAATAGTTTCTTTCTTCTTTGGAATCCTTCTTATTAAAGAATTATCATATTTGAATAATATTGTATAAATCTCCCTAAGGGCTTTGTCCTGTGCCAGCCACTAATCGAAACATTGGTGACTGAATTGCAGGAATCACATTCAAAAGTAGTCCACCCTGACATGGACTTGCTACAGAGAAGGACGATTAGACAGAGTTGAAAAAACTGACCTGCAAATACAACTGATCTGTAATGCAAAACTAAGCCAATAACAATAACAATGGCTGCTAATGTTTACTGAGTGCTTCCTACATTCTCGCATTATTCTAAACTATTATGTCATGTCATTCCATCTTCATTGTCACCCTATGAGGTGTAGAGTGAAAGTATTCACTGCCTTATATTTCATTTAGGGAGAAAGTGGTATTTTAGCCAGTGTTCATGGGCTTAGAGGATGGTATGCCAAATCCGGAGACGTGGAAGGCAGGAGAGCCAGAAAATGTGACCCATGAATTGCTGTGGCTGAAAAGGAAGAGAAATACTGTGAGATAAGAAAACCTAGGCAATACAGGGAACTCAACTATGCATTGAAATAGAGGTAAGAAAGAAGGGCCCATGGAGAAAGTGATACGGATTCATCATTTCAACTGAACCAGAAAAGAGACCAGCAAGGCCATAAGCAAAGAGAGAAATGTGGCTGGTGTGGTTCCTGGGGAGGGGTGAGCGCTGGAGATGGGAAGTTTAGGTTTTCATGGGCCAGGTGAGGGGAGTCAGAGCTAAGCATAGATATAACCAAGATCAGAAAAAAAAAAAGAAAGAATAGACACAGGGATATATAGAAACAGAACCAGCAGGCTAACAGGCCAGATTGCATGTGGGTACAGAGAAACAACAAAAGAAGATGGCTCCAAGGCAAAACTGGCAAGAGGCACTTTGGTGTCTGCAGAAATATGTCCACAGAGCTGCCCTTTCTCTGTCCACTACTCTTGTTATCTGGTCCTGTACCAACAGCAACCAACTGAATTTTCAAACTGTCCTACCAAGCACCTTCTTCTATATATGCTGATTTTTTTATTGCTAGCATTTCTCAGCTGTCAGAGCTGCATCAGCAGCCATTTCCTGCCCAATGTTATTTACTTTGAACTCTTAACATCCAAAAGTCGTTCAGCCAGATTCTCCCCTCCACAGAAGGGATGCAGACCTCAAGGCAAAGAGTGCCTCAGATAGCTTCAGAGTTCACCGTAAGAGAAATCTGCAGCCCAGGAGTCCAAACATATCTCAGAAGTGTCTGGGAAATCAAACAATCCATCTGGGAAGGACCAGAGAACCTGGAGGCCACGATGTTTATGGTAGAGGCTAAATAACTGTGCCGAAGATATCCATGTCCTGATCCTTGGAATCTGTGATTATTAGCTTATATGACAAAATGGACTTTGCAAATGTGAATAGATTAAGGATCTAGAGTTGGGGAGACTATCCCGGATTATCTTGATCAACGAAATGTAATCACAAGTGTATTTACAAGAGAACAAGAGGGAGATTTGAGTACAAAAGAGGAGGCAATGGGATGGCAGAGCAGAAACTGAAGTGATGCCACCACAAGCCAAGGAATGTTGGCACCATCAGAAGCTGAAAGAAGCAAGGACTGGATTCTTCCCTGGAGCCTCCAGAAGGAATCAGCCCTGCCACTACCTTGATTTTAGACCCGCTAAGACTCATTTTAGACTTCTGGCCTCCATACTGCAAGAGAATAAAGTTCTGCTGTTTCACGAATTTGTTAGTGCAGCCATAAGAAACTGATAGTAGGCTCTTTCCTCAATTGGCTAAGGGAGAGAGTTAAGCCCAATTATTAAAGAAAACAAGTACTCCTCCAGCCATGCCAGCTTTCCAATATTGATTCAAAGAAAAGACCACTTTTATGTTTTTCTCGAGAACCTAAAGTAATATGTGTATGGATCTATCTCCTCCATGCTTTCCTTCCCTTCATTCCTATCCTCCAACCCCAAGTACTCAACTATCTAACTACACCCCAGTTTGCTCTTCCCAATGCACTGCCTGCTCTTCTGCAACTCTCTGCCTCTGC
This sequence comes from Tursiops truncatus, assembly GCF_011762595.2. Classification (NCBI taxonomy): domain Eukaryota; kingdom Metazoa; phylum Chordata; class Mammalia; order Artiodactyla; family Delphinidae; genus Tursiops; species Tursiops truncatus. The sequence continues at coordinate 10,637,215 of NC_047051.1, forward strand.
TCATGCCAAGATTTCCTACCAGACCCAGAACTGTCCTGTTCTTTGCTCTCCATTCTTAAAATGCCCATCCATCCTTTCAGACAGCAGAAAACTGACTTCCTTTCCAATCCGTTCCTTTATCTACAAAATGAGTTGTTCTCTCCGTTACATTCACGTGGCTTGAAATCAGCACAAATCGCATCCTATTTTTTTCTTTTTTTTATATCTTTCTTGGAGTATAATTGCTTTACAATGTTGTGTTAGTTTCTGCTATACAACGAAGTGAATCAGCTGTACGTATACCTATATCCCCACATCCGCTCCCTCCCACCCTCCCTAACCCATCCCTCTAGGTTGTCACAAAGCACCGAGCTGATCTCCCTGTGCTATGCGGCTGCTTCCCACTAGCTATCGATTTTACATTTGGTAGTGTATATATGTCAATGCTACTTTCTAACTTCGTCCCAGCTTCCCCTTCCCCCACTGTGTCCTCAAGTCCGTTCTCTACATCTGCATCTTTATTCCTGCCTTGCCACTAGGTTCATCAGTACTGTTTTATTAGATTCCACATATGTGTGTTAGCACCCGGTATTTGTTTCTCTCTTTCTGACTTACTTCACTGTGTATGACAGACTCTAGGTCCATCCACCTCATTACAAGTAACTCAATTTCATTCCTTTTTATGGCTACTATTCCATTGCATATATGTGCCACATTTTCTTTATCCATTCATCTGTCGATGGACATTTAGGTTGCTTCCATGTCCTGGCTATTGTAAATAGTTCTGCAATGAACATCGTGGTACATGTATCTTTTTGAATTATGGTTTTCTCAGGGTATATGCCCAGTAGTGGGATTGCTGGGTCATATGGTAGTTCTATTTTTAGTTTTTTAAGGAACCTCCATACTGTTCTCCATAGTGGCTGTATCAATTTACATTTCCACCAACAGTGCAGGAGGGTTCCCTCTTCTCCACACCCTCTCCAGCATTTATTGTTTGTAGATTTTTTGATGATGGCCATTCTGACCAGTGAGAGGTGATACCTCATTATGGTTTTGGTCTGCATTTCTCTAATGATTAGTGCCTATTCATTATTGACTCACCAGAGGCTGAGCTCCCTGAGGACGGAGACTTTGTATCCTCCTTCCCAACTGATACACGAGTGAAGGAAGGCATGAGCCTTTCTTCTCTCCCACTGTGCTCACATTCCACACTCTGCTTTGATTTCTTACTCTTCCCCACTCTAAAAATCAAGTTCATCTCCCCCATTTTTTTACCATTTTAACATCTTTTAAGTTAAGTGGGAAACTCTTTCCTTAAATTTAGTTATAGAATTCACACTACATGAGAAAATGAGTAACTGCAGTGACAGCATGTTAGGTTAAATGAAAAGGTTGACAATTCTTTTTGAAAACTTCTTCTAAGTCCAAGTTTTGTTCCAGATGAAATTTGATCCTTCTGGTCACAACAATCCCAACCCACCACCTCTTTCTATTCCCTAGTAGTTCCATTTCAGTCTGACATAGAGATCCAGATATAATTCGGTAAATATATAAATGTGCAGCTATAGATTCTGCATATTAGATGTGTCCTATGTCTAGTACACGTAGTCACATGAGACATACATGCTGGGTATGGGTAGATGTATTTGTGCATCGATATTAAATGGTGAAGGAAGCATAGCTTTAATTTAATGTTCTTTTATTCTTTGCACAACCTTAGATAAATTCTTCAAAATGAGGTTTAGTTTCTACAACTGTAAAATAGGGATAATTGGGGATAAATAGCTACATTTTAAAGTTATTATGAGAGCTATCAAGCATAGGTAATAGAGCCTAGCATATACTGAGTGTTCACTAAATGGTATCTATCATTAATATCCCCCCGTTAAATGTTCCCTATTCTTCAGAAGGATGTGTCTACACAATACTACCTTACACATGTCCTCAATACAAATGTGACATTGTGAAAAGATCATTAAGAAGCTGAGTGATTTTCCAGTATCTTCAATCCCTCTGGTACCCCTGACTCTCCTGGACATCTATCCAATGAGATTGAGCCTCTTATTTCAACTTTTCTCTAAGTCATTTTAGATCTATTCTTCTTCACCATCATTCTGATTATTAATAGCTTATTTGCATCACACTATAAGTAATTCAAAAGTGCCTAATATTTTAGACCTTATCCTCCAGAAATTTAAATTTGGAAAGGTCACAGTGATGGGACAGACTACCAGACTATTTTACGGGGGTCAGAAAAGCAGGGCTCATTAAAAACTAGAAAATCGATGTGGGTGGACATAAAAGAGAAAAACCTGAGACAGAACCAAGGCTTACTAACGAGCCATTGTCTGCGGCCTTCTGTCCCAGCCTCCGGCCCGCTAACAAGGCTGGGCTGGTCCAGGTCCTAGATCTTTCTGATGTAGAATCTGGAGAATGGGTGGAGAGGGGCTGAACAGGAGATTGAGAAGAAACCTGTAAGAACAAGTGCAAGGCTGCACAATATACATAATAAAGGGCTCAGGCAGGGTAGGGCAGAGGGAAGAAAACCCTCTTAGGCTGAGCAGTGAGAGAAGGTTTGGAGTTTGTTATGGGAAAGGCTGGGGGTGGGAGAAAGGAAAAGAAGGGGCCAACGTGGCATTGGATCCCCTTGAAAATTCTTTCAAAAATGCTGGTAAAAATCAATTTCTGTTTATTTCTATTTAGACACTAATTAAGCCTCTCCAACTTGACCTCCTTAAAAAAACAGAAGGCCTTGGTTTCATCCGGGTTATATAAGAAAACAGAGAATGCATTAATTAGTACTGTGTGTGAGCTGAGCCATTCAAGGACCCTACAAGGCTCCAACTCTCTGATTCCACAAGTTGAGGCCAGCAACCAGCAAGCGAGGACCCTGTGGAGTTCACCTCTTTCAAGTTCAGTGTTCTGACCTGGTCCTCTTAAACAGCATTAAACTTAAGTTCCTGATTTAACCACGCCATTTCAAGTTCTCGGTCCCAGCCTTGAAATTGCAGTGAAGTCTGACTGCTGATTTTCAAAACGACCTCTGGCTTCCTCGCCTCTTTGACTGGCTCGCATCCTTCTGGTCTCAGCTGCTCGGGATTGGCCTAGATGTGGCCCCAGAATTCTTCCTCAGATAACCTTTACCCTGGCCCTGAGGATCTCAGATAATGTGGATGTTTTAATTAATCCAGGAAGGCCTCCTGGAGGAAAGAGAATCTCATAAACTATTTGAATGAAGGCTTGAAAATTTTAAGGAGCGATTAGGACACAACTCAAAATAATGTCTTTAATCTGAGTTTGAACATCGGTGCTTAGGGGTTAGAATGGATTGAGAATGGGGCTCTGTGCAAACCTGCCTTAAAATGAAAGTGAAAGCCAGTGAGGAGGAACACTGAGAAAGAATTCACATTCTGGTGCCTTGGGAACTGGTTCTTTCCCTCCATCGATATGCATTCCACTCCTTTTTGGGAACTTTACTCTTTGGCTAAGAGAGCAGTAGGTGAGTGAGCCCCATTTTCCTCCACCATCAAAAACAGCAAGTGATGAATTAAGCCAAGAGCTGGATCGTCTTTGGATCTCGTGGAAAGAGATAGCAGGCTGGAGAAAAATGCAACAGCCGTCTTCCGTTTCTCTACAGAACTCTTGCTGGAACAATTTTTTTGCCTTGTTTTTCATTTAAAATTTTTTCCCAAAACGCTGCTGCTCTGCTACCCATCCTTTAGCCAGGCGTTCTGTGCGGGAGTGACTGAAGTGGGCAATTCGATCCTCCTCTTAGTCCCTCTTCATTTCCCTTTGGTAGACATTTATTTCTTCACTGTGCAATAAAAAGGATTTTTGAACAGGAGGGGAAAATAATCTCATTTTATTTTATCCTGTTTGGATTCAGGATAGATCTTGGAAATGTGTGTTTCCTGATACACTGATGATTTTGGAGAGGAAAACAGAAGCAGCATTTTGATTAGGGGGCATGAGAGACAAAATAAGAATATTCCCTTAGTCTTCTGTCCACCTTGTGGGGTTGCCGGCATCCTTAATCGTTCTTCCCCACGCACTTTACAAGTGAAAGAGAAAAATGTTCAAAACCGCATGTTTCCAAATATCCTAATTACAGGCGTTCTACACTGAACTGTCAGCTGAATGTAAACAGCACATCAAAGTGTATTCATCCCTAACTTTGTCAATAATTATGCCAAAGTGTAACTACATCTCTCCCCAACCACAGGTGCACAAGTGCTCCATGTTTTCCCCTCAAACTCCACATTTTATCCCTTCCCCTCTTGCTTTGTCCAGCAAGAACACACTCCTCTTAATTGCTAGGACATTTAATGAGAAAGGAATGCTCCTGAGTAGATACTTTCAAATGCTGCTCAGAATTGGGACTTGGTCATTCCAGCCCCTAAAGCGCTCTGACATCTGAAGCCACACTTCACAGATTTCAAATGCTTTCCTGTTGAGACCAAAACGTATGTTACAAATTTGCTATGGTTTTGTTGCCCTTCATTTCCCAAATCTGCTTGGGGCACCAGCAAATGAGACCTAAATTTAAATCCAACAGAGAGATATTTCCATCTTAAATTACCAGGGCCAATTTAAAGAAATCGTAGAGGAGATGCATTGCTGCTTATTGGTTGGTGTTCTCTTTGTAGAGCTGGCTGGTCATGCCAGCCTCCATTTCAGAAGAGAATCATGTGAAGAAGGGGGTGATCTGGCCAAGTCTGCATATGTCGTTTTAGCACCTGATGCTCCCTGTACACTCACACTGTGTACCTGTCTGTTTCCTTGTGCTCAGTACTCTCTCCATGGCCCACTGGAGGCACCTGACTAAAGGTCATCACTGCAGCCTACAAAAAAGGGCAGTGCTCAGTCACATGGACACGTCCTTCAGGTTCTCTGAGGCTGAAAGGACTGCTCTTGAAGAGCTAAAATATATATATTAATACGAAACTTACCTTCCTTCCTGGGAAGTCATTATTCTACAGATGAAATTACATACAGAGTATTGATGGAGTGAATTTTTTTTTAAATTTTATTTATTTTTATACAGCGGGTTATTATTATCTATTTTATACGTATTAGTGTATATATGTCAATCCCAATCCCCCAATTCATCCCACTACCACCACCACCTCCTCCCCACTTTCCCCATTTGGTGTCCAATGTTTGTTCTCTACATCTCTGTCTCTATTTCTGCCTTGCAAACCGGTTCATCTGTACCGTTTTTTTAGATTCCACACATGTGTTAATAAACGATATTTGTTTTTCTCTTTCTGACTTACTTCACTCTGTATGACAGACTCTAGGTCTATCTACATCTCTACAAATGACCCAATTTCGTTCCTTTTTATGGCTGAGTAATATTCCATTGTATATATGTACCACATCTTCTTTATCCATTTGTCTGTCGATGGGCATTTAGGCTGCTTCCATGGCCTGGCTGTTGTAAACAGTGCTGCAATGAACACTGGGGTGCGTGTGTCTTTTTGAATTATGGTTTTCTCTGGTTATACGCCCAGTAGGGAGATTGCTGGGCCATATGATGGAGTGAATTTCTAACCTCAGCCTGATTCCCTCCTGTTACCACTCTACCCTAGGCTACCTCATCTTCTAACATCAGTCACTCTGTGTTTAGGGAATGTGAATCGATTCAAATTTAAGCCCAAACTAAACAATTGCTAGGGTAAACCTGCTGCCAAAATTATTCTGGAACAAATAGCACCCAACACAATTCTTTGCCTGAAGATTTTTGATAAACATGGTTTGAATCAGGAAACATTTTTAAATAAATGAATATTAATAATTTTTGCATCCATCTGTGGTTTGGGTTATCTGTCATACGATAGATTATTTTCACCTTTTATCCCTTCTATTGGTTAGGTAACTGAAAATGCACTATAATCTGAGTTGCCCTAAGAGCACACAAAATGGGAATGAGAACGTGGGGAAGGAAAATGGATTATCTGCGTCACAAAGTCTGTGCGTTAGCTTATACGGCTCTCTGCTCTACGTTCATATGCAAGGTTAGAGAACTCTAGAGGGCAATCAGAATGTCCTGGACTATTGAGTCATTCTAATTTTTTAAAGAAGGGATGAAGGAAATAGCATTATTAAACACCTACAATGTGCCTTTGCTTTTACGTATATTCTCTCACTTAATACTCAACACATCCTTGGGAAGTATATTATTATTTTCATTTTAAAAATAAAGGACCTGAGACACAGAAAAGTTAAGTAAGTGGAGGAAACAATTTCAAAATAGCCCCCAAACTGGAAAAGCTGGCTACACTCAGCGTTTGTGGAAATTGTTTGTACAGACCACACATGCCTGTAGAGTTCCTAGTCATACTGTTTATTGGGGGTTTTGTATGGCGAGACACCATTCTCAGTGGTTTATATGGATTTACTCATGAGGTAGGGACTGTATTGTCCCCACTTTACATGGGAGGAAGTGCAGGGGCAGAGAGGTTATAAGCTTGTCCCAAATCTCACAGCTAGTGAGTATTAGGTCCAGGATTTAAACCCTGGAAACCTAGCTCCAGAGCTTGTGTTCTCTTAAACACTGTGTTATTGAGCTACTCAGAAGGGACACAACAGATAAATGACTCTCTGTACAGGTGGTACTTGCAGCAAACCCACCAGAAATAAGGGTAAGTATTATAATCATCCCCACTGTACAGATTCAGCAAACTTATTTTACATAGTGTTATTGGCTTGCCCCATCCCATGCAGCATGTAAACTGGTAGGAATAGAAATTAAGGGTTGGAAAAATTGATCTAAGAAAAAAAAGCAAAGACTCTTTGTCTATGAAAGTAATTTTAAAGGGCTGAGGCACATCTGGTTTTGCTAAACATTTTTTCCCAGGGTCTGACTCTTAGTAGTAGATGCTCAATAAAAACTTGTTGAATGAAAGAGTGAATAAATACAGAGTTATAATCTTGATCTATTATGCAAAGAATTGTAGCCAATTGTCATTTATCTTTGCTAAGAACAGCCTGGAAGGTTTAGATAAGATGAAAAAACTTCCTGACACTAAAATGTGTTTCTGGAGGATCTTAAAATTTATATTCTGAAAGTATGTAAATATAAGATTTCTTCTGTTCAAAATGCAATGAATTTGATACGCTCCCACCTACAGAATAAAGGATTGATTAAGTTCATCCTTCATCCCTCTGAGATAGCCATTCGTTGTTAAATGTAAGAGACCCTATCCTAGCATATAAAGAAATGACAAGCATTTCCTGAAGAAAAGCAATTTCTGAAGAGAAATTCTTGCCAAACGTATTTCACTTGGGGAGTGAGTCACAAAGATGGCACATTTATTCACTAATTACATGTCTGTTGATTAAGAAGGTTACAGCAAATCACTTTTGAGTTATTCAAAACTGTATAAATTTTACACCTCTTTTACTTTCATTTATAAAGCTCTTTGGACTAAAAACATCCGTGGTCTCCATCTAGTTTTAATGAGCGCTTTCCACATGCTTTGTGATCCTTAAACGATTACATGGTCATTTACTGATTTGGAAAATGTAATGGATGCTTTGAAGGAAATATAACTATTTAGGCACTGCTGTAGAAACCAGCATCTTCTAAGTGGCTGTGTTGCCGATACATTTCATCCCCCTGGTCTGTGATGCTCTGGGGCAGGGCTCACAGCTGTCCTGATCGTGATGATTGCCCTCATGGTATGGCATGGTATGGCACCTCCACGGAGCACAGTGTCAACAAAATTTGTTAGATGAGCGAGTGAATGAATTCCAACATGGCCAAATACATTACATTTTTCTGTTTTTTTTAGGTGAGAAATCTGAGTCTGTGAAGAAAATTAAAATTAAATTAAAATTTTAAAATTAATTAATTTTAAAATTGAATTAAAATTTTAAAATTAATTAATTTTAAAATTAAATTAAAAATTTTCTTCACAGCCACCAAAAAAGACAATAATAGAATACTAAGTATGAAAGGGAATGAAATCTCTAGAAACAGCCCTGTTCCACTAGCTTTTAAATATGCCCTTCTTTGAGAAGCTTCTGAATCAGCCAAGGTTGAGTTGGGAAACAGCACCTGAGGTGTTTCAATGACTTTATTGTTGGGTATGGATTTCACAGGTAACGGAAAAGCCAAGGAGCCTACGGGGAATTGTGGGGCGGGGAGGGGTGGCAGCCAAGAGACTAGAAAGGGCAAGAACCTTACAGGAAGAAGTCAGAGTTTCCAGGGCCAAGGAGTAGGCCACCTGGAGGAAGCTGGAACAGCGGGCTTACCCAGCAGGACTGACAGCCATGCAGGAGACCCAGCAGTGACCGCTGCAAACGCTACTCCAAGCAGACAGATGATGGAGAAAGACCATGATTTATCTCCTCATCTGGCCCTTCAGTTTTCCATCTTGTCTCCCCACTGGCCTCTTTGGAAGCCAGGAGACAAAGGAACCTGGGAAATATTGCTCCCTGAGTTACAGTGCAGGGAAGAGAAGGGCAGAAAATGCATGTAGAGAAAACAGGCAGACAACCCATACATCTGCACTTACGCCTTCTGACAGCGTTAGCTTCTCCCTCCTGTGTACCCGTACAGCACACTAGGCAGAGAATTATTGTAACACTCATCATATTACATAGCTATGCTTTGCTTACATATCTGCCCTGACATATCTTTTGATTTCTCCAGCACTAGTACTGGGACACTGCAATTCTTGAATAAAAGATTTTTGAATGAATGGATAAATAAATGATTGATTTCATTCAATTTCAACAAAGGTTTATTGAACATTTACACTGGGCCACAATGTTCTGGTGGATTCCACCTAGGTGATTTCATTCACAGAATGTTCCGAAAGGCCTAAATGCCTATCACATGTTCCTTGTCCCAAACTGTCCATTGTCACCAACAAACTAATCGTTGGCAGTGAGTGTGATGACCCATCAGCACAGATAGTGAGCTTATTTCCATGGTTATGGATATTAAAATCCAAAATCTATTAAGCTGACATTATACATGATGCTCAGTATTGTGTGGTTACAAGGGTGAAACTCATGCCCTTGTCTTCAAGGAGTTTGAATTCTGCCAGGGACACAGAAGGACCATCCAGAGATCATTTGGGTGCCGTTGCTGAGTTAGAGTTATACACAGGATGCTGTGGAGTCAGAGTCGGCACTTCACCCAGCCTGGGAATTCAGGGAGGTTTCTGGAATCTTGCAAGTGGAGTAAGAGTGAATCAGTAAAGATAGAAAGGGACCAGCATGAGCACAGGCAGAGTTGTAAAATTTCTGCAGGTTGTTCGCTCTGACTAGAGATGCGGCTAGAGGGTAGAATGAGTCATGAAAAGTATTGTAAACACTTAGTTTGCAGGCAGTGGGGAGACACTGGTGTCTTGTGGTCCACTCTGGCTGCAGCATGGAAGAGAGATTTAAAGTGAGTAAGACTGGATGCAGTGAAAAGGTAATACAGGTCCTACAGAAACAGGCCGACAAATATCAAAGCCCATATGTAAAAATGTATTCACATCAGCACTGCTTCTAATAATGCAAACCTGAAAACTAACTAAATCGCCACTTTTTGAAGTTTTTGTATGTCAAAAACTGATTTTAACTCCCAAAATCTTATGTCAGAATGGAATTTTGTACTTATGTCTGTGTGTGTGTGTTTGTGTTCTATACTATTTTTGTAAGAGATCCACAATTATAATTATTCAGGAGGATGGATTCAGGCTCTACAATGTTCCAGGTGCTGGATGTGAAAGCCAATCCCAGGGTTGTGAGGGAGACAGACAACCTGTTGGGCACCTCACCAAGCCCAGGGCATAATGGGATGATTCTGTCAGCACAGAGACGTCTAACATCTTATGGTTCTCTCTGCTCATAGAACTATAATTATTTTCTCCTTGAACTTTATAACATCTGCTTCCTTAAAGTGTGAGGCTGTGTCTGATTACACCTAACATTCCTTCTCTCATTAAAAAATCTCTCAATGATGTGGTCACCTTCTTCTAAGTATTCACTAATTTCCCATCTGATCAGAAGTAAGTTCTTTCCTTATTTCCAGGTAACAGGAATAAATTCCAGTCACAGTTGCACTATTCTTATGTACTGAGCACCCCCTCTCCCCAAAATAAGAAGAATTTATTAGATATTCTGGAGATGGTGACTTCTTATCAATTTTGTATCTCTGGCATCTGGCCCATAATCATGGCCAGTAAATGCTTAGTCCAATTTAATAAATTAAGTTGTATTTTAAAAATTCAATTTTTTCACTGAATAGGCAGACCTCCTTCTGTCCAATCATTTTATTTCTCACCTTTGTGCCAATTTTGTATTTTAAAACAATTTTCAAAATGAATTTTTACTATCCTCCACCAAGCTGGACATCTGTTCTACATGCCACAATGACTCCAATGTTCTCATGGCCTATTATAGGTTGAATTTTATCACCCGAAAAGAATATTGAAGTCTTAACCCATGAATGGGGCCTTATTTGGAAATAGGTTCTTTGTAAATCATTAAGTAAGGCTGAGGACATTAGAACGGGCCCTAATCCAATACAAGTGGTAACCTTATAAAATGGTGACATTTGGACACAGACACATTCAACAGGAAGAATGTATGTGAAAATGCAGGCAGAGATCACAGTGACGCTTCTATAAGCCAAGGAATGACAGAGATTGCCAACAAACCCCCAGAATCTAGGAGAGAGGCTGGAACACATTCTCCCTCACAGACCCCAGAAAGAACCAACCTGTCCACACGCCTCGATCTCAGACTTCCACCCTCCAGGACTGTGAGCCAATACATTTCTGTTGTTTAAGCCACTCAGTGTGCGGTACTATGTTACAGCAGCTCCAGGAAATGAATACAGAGCCCTTCAGGCATATCATTACAGTTCTTATCACTTCTTACTTTAGTGAAATATTTACATATCCATCTCCACTTGTGATTGTGGACTCTTTGATATCAGATATTAAGTCTTAGACATCTCCATATCTTGATATCCCCTGTACAGACACACTATTGATTTAATTGTGTTCTTGATTTGCCCTGCTATACCCCCAGTCTGTATCAAATGTATTTTCTTGGAACAGTGTGTAGTCGTCTACTATTTCGGTTCACTGAAACATAGTGATAGCTATGAGATAATCTCTGCTGCCCTGTATTAACATTTCAAGCTCATTTTGCTTGAATTGCTCATTGTTCTGCTCTTACATGTAAACAAGTTCAGCCATAAGTTATTACTCTTGACCAGTTTCCCTGCCATTTTTCTCATGAGAGTAACTGGACACTTCTTGCACTTTAGCTTGTCTTGTTATTTTTTGTTTTTGTTCTAACCTATTATCATTTATAGAATTGTGATTTGTGGTTTCTTTTGCCTAACACTTTCTTCTTTTACCTCTTAAATTAAAGCCTCAAAATTAAGCTCCTGCTATTTCTAGAGCACTGTACTAGATGCTAAAGATGCGACATGAATAAAATATGGCCCTTGTTCTCAAGAGATTCATTCAGCTCCTTTCCTGAACAATATTTTCTTCTCAGTCTTCATGGAATGCTACCTGCTTTTTATCATTTTGCTATCATAAACCACACACCAGAGGACCAAATTCGTTTATTTTCCCACTTATATCCTACCATCCAATTACTTCCTATAACTTCCTATCTTCTTTTCAAAGCAATGACTTTAGAAGAAGAAATAATATGCTCTATGGCTCTAAGTTCACCCGCTTCCTATTCAGATCCTCCAAATCACTAGAAATATACCCTAAGTTCATTTTTTAAAAATTAATTAATTTTTGTCTGCGTTGGGTCTTCGTTGCTGTACGCGGGCTTTCTCTACTCTTCATCACGGTGAGAGGGGGCTACTCTTTGTTGCGGTGCGTGGGCTTCTCACTGTGGTGGCTTCTCTTGCTGCAGAACACAGGCTCTAGGTGGGTAGGCTTCAGGAGTTGTGGCACACGGGCTCAGTAGTTGTGGCTCGTGGGCTCTAGAGCGCAGGCTCGGTAGTTGTGGCACATGGGCTTAGTTGCTCCGAGGCATGTGGGATATTCCCGGGCCAGGGCTCAAACCCGTGCCCCCTGCATTGGCAGGCGGATTCTTAACCACTGCGCCACCAGGGAAGTCCACCCTAAGTTCATTTTTGCAGAAACATGCATTCGCAGGTGGGTACAGAGAAAGCAAACGCGTCGGGTAGATGAAAATAGGAGGGCCACTGGGTTTTGTCAGGTCCCTTTCATTCTTATATTATGGCTTACATATGTCTCGGTATGGATTTATCCACCATCATCCATCACTGTGCATATATGTTTTGGAGGGGCAGGGGAGGGTCACTTCCTCCTGAGGTTATAGCAGGATGCTGCTCATTCACTAAGAGCACTTAGAAATCCTTCTTATTCCCAGAAAAAAAAAAGCACAGTGTTTCCTCTTCAAGCAGACTTTTATGTCACGTTGTACCGGTGATAATGTTTTTCCTTGTCTTTTACCCCAGTGTCGCATTCATTCACTCCTGTACTGCTTAACACTGGTATTGATTTTTCCAGTACTCACTCTTACATCTTTAGAATATATTTTCATTTTTAGCATGCTTCCTGAATTACTTTCTTTTCGTCATCTCTAGGGACTTTCCATTCTCCTTAATAAGCTGGAGCACAGAGGTATGCTCTTGACACCCTTTAACCTTTTCTAAAGGAAAGACTAGTATGCTTTTAGAGCACACATGATTGATGACTATCTCAGCAGAGAAGACAAACATAGCATATATTCTACAGGTCACTGGAACAGGACTCTTAGTTCCCATACACCCTGGATTCATAATAATAATCGGAGGAGGCCAACTTTCAAGGCTCTCACACAAAGAGATCTCAGGATGCCTATGTTGAAACAAAACATAAATACATCTGCTTAGCACAATACACCTGGAGGGGAATTTTCAGATAGATACTGTCATGCTCTATCAAGCTGAATGACCCTACCTGAGAAAGATATTTTAAAATAATGACATCTCAAAGTCAGGATTTGATTACATAAACGGATTTATAACCCTGAAAGTTTACCTGCAGAACTATAGCATTTTTACCATTGTAACAGTCTTTTCTTGGAAAAAAAAGAGATATTTACTGAATATTTATAATTCCCTTTGCACTAAAGATAATGTACAGATTCCTTTCCTTGTCTCCAAATACTTCTCCCTCATTGCCCTAGATTAGTTCTTTTGGCCACAGTTGCATTCTAGCCCTCCTTCAATACTGGCAACCCAGTTCTCACCTCCTCACTCAGACACTGCTCACTTGTATCTCCCCAAAGCATCCTCTTGCTCAGAGAGCTCCTGAGGCTCCACTAGTCCACAGTGCTTTCTGTATTGGTCAGCATGCACAAAGCAATTTTACTTTTTGTACTGAGTAATTAGTCAAAGTTGGACTCAAAGTATCTGAGCTTCCTCTACTCTTCACTCTTTATTGACTTTAACATTGTGAAGCCATTGGTAGACTTATTTCCAATGCTTTTTCTTTGTTTATTTTGTGTCCTTTTATGTTTAGTATGGAAAAGTGCATATTATACTGTAACTTCTTTAAGAATAGGGATAATACTTTTCAAATCCTCTCTACTAATATTTGACATTACCCATATAAAATAAATTGTTGGAAGTAATGGTGCCTCCTGTGTGTAGGAATGAGATGGTCACCCATGGCCATAGTCTTTCTTAAATGGACAACTATATTTTGAAGAATTTTTTTAAAAGACTGCATTACACTGTCTCAACTGAACAGTTTTAAATCATTCTACATGACTGTGCATCAGGTGTTCTTTAAGCTAAATCTAATCAGTGTACAAATTGTGTATTATTTATTTAGTGTTCATAGGGTCCCCAACAGTATATTTGGAAAATTTTACATATATATATATACACACACATATATATATATACACACACACATATATATATATATACACGTGTGTATATATGTGTGTGTGCATATATATATTATAGATATAATATATATAATATATATTATTATATATATATATATATGAATTGAAGATTAGGCAACAAGCTAACATTAAAAGACTTTATCTTGAGCACCAAACCCACTGGGAATCTCCCCTTCCTGTCTCCTGAATACCTCAAATTGAACACGGTCATGAAGTAATATTCAGACAGCATCTCCTCTGTGACTCTTTTCCTGACATCCCCTCCTTCCTGAACACATAGAAACTGATCCATCACTGGTGCACTGTAACTTTTTATGAATTCCTCTGTTGGTTCAGTTCTCTGTCCTCCTTTGTCTGTGTTATTTTCGAATGCAGGGGTCTCCTCTACTTGGCCCACCCACACATTCGATAGGTTACTATTGCTTTAGTGTTTAACCATATTCAGACACTACACCCTACAGGAGGAATTCAACAGTGAGCAGGAAAGTGGGTCCTCCTAAAGGAGTGGGGAGGGCAAATAATAAACAAGAAATAATATCAAAGTGTATGATGTCCTCTAGACCTGGCAAATATGGGCTCTCAAAAATGTTATTTTTTCTAAAATAAATAAACACTCAGAACAAAAGGTAACTACATAAAGTCGATAGACACATAAAGAAAATATTTATTACAGGGCCTGACTGGTATGAAGTTATGAGAAGGTGACTGTGGTTTCTTGGCACATCTCCTATTTGGTATCAGGCAGAAAGTTAAATAATCAATTGTCAAAAACTTCATTCACATTTTTTTGCTGTTGCCCAACCAATGGTATTTTCCACATCAAAATTTGGAAATGGGAATAGGTAGCACTGGCTCTACCTGAAGAAGACAGAACTCCAGCCAGAGAAAAAGAAAGACTCCTAGCCAAAAATGAAAACACTCTAATTAGTTGTTTCATTTCAAGACGTTGAAACAACTCCAACCCAAGGAAATCAAGGCCTTCAGAGTCAGAACAGCTCATAGAAGAGAAAAAAGATGCTTCATTTATTTAGGAGTTTGATCTGAATCCAATTTGGAATGAAAAACCTAAAACCTATTAGAATAATAAACCTGGATAGAATGTTGTTTTCCTTAATATGAAAAGACCTAGGCTTTGCACGAAATCTATTTTAAGATCTTCAATTTTTTACAATCAGGGCAGGTGTTTAAATGGTTGTATTAAATGGTTTAGTTAGTACTCAGCTTTGTTTTCTGTGAAATATTCTGTTTAAGCTGTTTGCATGCCCTTTATTAAAAGCTCAATTTTAGAAATCTTGTGGACAAATGACCTTCTACTGGCAGATAGTTATGAAGTACAGAATATATCTGAGATAATTTGGAATCAGGTATAATTTTCAAAAATAGTTAAGAAATATGATGAGGGGGAAACTTTTAATTCTTAGGTTATAAGAATGAATTGACATTAATCTAACTAGATGGAAATTTACAAAGAATGGTTTTGTTTTGTTTTGTTTTTAAACATGATCTCTTTCCAGCTGTGAAACCCAAGAGTCTTAACTTTAAAACAAAAAGGTTGGTAAATATTGATCTTTATTATGTTTGAACTTGAAGAAGAAAGGGAAAAAAAGAGGAGAAAGAATAAAATAGACCAGCTTACAGAGAACGTTTCAGGCTACTCAAAAATGTGAAAGCAGTTTATCAAGAGATTCAGATCCTTGTAACTATTTCATCTGCATCCCAGCAGGTATTTTCTAAATTAACTATAAAAAGTCCAAATGCATTGTACTATTGTCTATACTATTCATTACGTATTTAATTTAAATTAAAGGAAATTATATCAAATACTTTATTCACAGCATCTCTCCTTATACAGCCAACACAATTTTCCATGCCAAAATGCACCCTGGGGAATGAAAAAGTCTTTTGATATGAGATTTTCATCTTTCTCAACTCACTCATGACCATCACCCAAATTCTTGCAATTCTCCAAATATGCTGTATTTTTTAATGCCTGCCTACTTTGGGCACACAGCATTTTAACTGTCTGGTCAACCCCAGCTCTTCCTTCGAACCTTCATTGGCCCTTCCTCTGGAAAACGTTCCTGATATTTCTTCTTCTTCTGTGCTGTCATAACAGCTTATGGAAACTTTCCTCAGTAAATAATCTGGTTGGGTTACTTTCCACGTCCATCTCTTCTAGTAAACTCTAAAGATCAAAGACTGTGTTCCTTTCACATTTATATTTCCAGAACCTTGTGGGGTCCTATAACTGAATTAAGCATTTAATAATGTGACAAGAGAAATAAAAGTGGAGTTGGAAATCTCAGATCTTGAGCAATGTTTTCACCTTGTAAGCTTGTCTATCAAACTTGTCAACCACAAACACTTTCTATACAGATGACCTCTGGGTCTTTTTCAACACAAAAGGGAAGGGCATATTTAGGCAGTATCTAATTAATTTCTTACGTATCAATTCAAGGTACAGAATAGATGGGAAAACAAAATTGCATCAAAATAATGCCAATTTATACTCTTCTGAGGTAGAAATTACCTCAAGTAAGTACAGATCCATTAATTCTCAGATTTTAAAGACTGAATTATTTTTATCCTTTCATCAAACAATTAGGAAAGCACTTTTTAGAGCATCAAATGCCTTTAAAAATTTTTATTGATATGAAGAAAAATATCCAAAAACTAGAACGTAATTTATACCTTCTGAACATATCACCACATAAAACGGTGCCATGACATTAAGTAAAATATAAAATCAGTATTTTCAGTTTCAATCACATAATAATTCATAATGGCCAGTAAATTTTATAAAGATATGTTTTGTTATCTGTATTTGTTTTGTAAAATACAGGGGGGGGAAAAGCCATGTTAGCACAGCCCTGTATATTTTTTCTAAGCACATTCCCAAAAGCAGAAAAACCACTTTACTCAAAGAAAGCAATTCTAGAGGGGAATTGCATGCAAATGTGGCAACTGAGCTTTGAAGCTCCACATCTCACATTTATGCACACGTCTCACGAATCTCCACACGTTCAGGGCAGGGCCGCATCACATATCGTCATCCTTTTATGCACACTCGCATGGCGGGTATCTGATGGGTCACGGTTAGTCTCTTGCACCTGCTGTCATTCAATATCAGTCAGTCGGCTGGAAGTAGCAGCGACGCTGCCTCCTCCACAGTTAATAACACGCCCACTCCTCTGTCCTCCCCACACCAGTGCACCTCACGTCACCGCCGTCTCAGGCACGAACTTCTACGAGAGCTGGCTTCCCAGGCTCCTCATCTTCCCCAGTCTGTTCTCTCCTCTGCAGCAAGAGTGATAATTTTAAAACACAGTTCTGGGGCTTTCCTGGTGGCACAGTGGTTATGAATCCGCCTGCCAATGCAGGGGACACGCGTTCGAGGCCTGGTCCGGGAAGATCCCACATGCTGCAGAGCAACTAAACCCGTGCGCCACAACTACTGAGCCTGCGTGACACAACTACTGAAGTCTGTGCACCTATAGCCTGTGCTCTGCAACAAGAGAAGCCACCGCAATAAGAAGCCCGTGCACCTCAATGAAGAGTAGCCCCCGCTGGCCGCAACTAGAGAAAGCCCGTGCACAGCAACGAAGACACAACGCAGCCAAAAATAAAATAAATTTATTTAAAAAAACAAAAACACAGCTCTGACCATGTCTTTGCTTAAAACCTTTTAATGACTTACACAGGACGTTAAGCTAAAAACCAGCGTCTCTGACGATATTGCAAGCTTCCATATGTCTGTTCCCTGCCCACCTCCGAGCCCTAGCCTGCTCCAAGCCCTCCTCGTTTTCCACGCTCCAGCCACTCAGGTGCTTTCAGCCCCCTGGAGGTGCCACGCTCCAGCCACTCAGGTGCTTTCAGCCCCCTGGAGGTGCCACGGGCCTTCCCTCCACGGCGTCTGTGCTACCTCTTCTGCCTGGGAATCTCGTCCACTCCCATCCACCACCCTAACTGCTTTGTCTCCCTCAGGCCTCAGCTTGAACTTCACACCCTAAACCTGCCAGGTGATGACAGGTCTCTCTGATACTCACTCTGTTCCCTTCAGGTCTTCCGCTTTGCCTTTAGATCATTATCACATTTTGTAATTCTACACTGACCTGTCCATTTATATCCTGTCTTCCCCTCTAGCCTGTGAGACAGGGACTGTGGCTATTCTCACTCCCCAGTTTTATCATCAAGATCCACAGGGCCTGGCATATAGGATACACCTAGTACGAAATGTGTTGAGTGAACTGGACTTATCTAAATAAGTATACCAAACCCAGCAGGAAGAGGGCATGACGTACCTAAGTGAATGTATCAATCAAGAATCGATACAGTTGCTTCTTATTATTTATATTAATTTTGTTCTATAAAGTCGCTGTAAACAGTGAATTAGTGATACTGAACCATTGCTCCTAAGAGAAATACACTTAGGTTTCTAGGAGCCTCTAGTCACACGTTTTCATCAACCAATCAACACATAACCTTGTTTTATGTGTGTTTAAAACACCTTGTTTAATATCTATTGTTTATTCATTAACGTTGATCTCACAACACTATAACTCATGCCTGAACGAAGCTTATCTAACACACATCCTTTCTCCACAAGGCACATTCCATCCTCCTTGGGCTTAGGACACTTAGCTCCTTGGTACTACATTTGGGGACCTTTTAGACATTGAAATCACCAATAAAAATTACATAAGTGCAAAAACAGGACACTGATTAGACAGTGAAAAGGACACTTGTCCACAGTGAACAGAAACAAGCAGAGGGTTGTAGTGTCTGGCCTCAGCTGGGAATATGTTCCTCCAGCAACTCAAATTTTTCACTGCTCTGCACATGTCCACAAATGACTGCAAAATGAT
The DNA here is from genome assembly GCF_011762595.2 of Tursiops truncatus. Taxonomy (NCBI): domain Eukaryota; kingdom Metazoa; phylum Chordata; class Mammalia; order Artiodactyla; family Delphinidae; genus Tursiops; species Tursiops truncatus. Next base: position 10,655,964 of record NC_047051.1, read on the forward strand.
GCAAATATTGATTGGGGGGTTACAAATAAATCTTAGTGAGTAGGGGAATTTGCAAATACAGGATCCACAAATCGTGAGAATCAACTATACTTGGTAAAAGGTTTATTGCCTCTGTGGAGTGTATATGTACAGGTGCGTATGTACATACGTATGTACTGGACATGGACAGTAGACTCTGCCGGTTTATTCTATGCAGTTCACAACCCTCTATAGAAGTGTAACAAACATTTAATTACCATATCCAACTGGAGAGGATTAAGCCTTCTAAGACTCTCATTCAACTGACTTAACCACTTAATAAGATCCTAGCACCTCCAGTTAGGAGAAAACACTACAATATTCGATTCTTAAGAAGAATATGTAAGATGTAAAAGTACGCCAACAGATCATTAATTATATACTTATTCTTTGTAAGAACCTCAATGCTTTCTGATCATAAACTGTCTTAGAAATAAATGAATGTGTGATTCTTGGACAGTTTCAAAACAACAAAACCAACTCTGAATTTATTTGGTACGTAAATAACCATGCCAACGGATCATGTGCAAATACATCTCAAGCCCAAAGGACATTTTAATACCCTAGTTACTCTTTAAGTAAATCCACGTGAGAATTTTAGTACCTAAAGTGAAAATGGCGAGTTCTGGGCTTCCTGCCAATTTCATTTTGGGTGTGACATTTCTGACTTGCAAGATGTAATTCTTGGAATCTTATAAGCAAATTTTTTTTTTTGCAGTTGAGAATGGTTTTTCCACTCACAAAATTACCTACTTCCCTTTACTTAACAGTTATGGAGGAGCAAAATTTACAGGCATGAGGAGGACCTTCTGAGAGTCAGGACCTCAGCCCATCTCCAGCCCCACACCCCTCTCCTCGATGCTGGAGGCTCCTTGGGAGCATGAGCACCCCACAGCCTAGTAAGGCAGGAAGCCAGTGCCACCAAATCCCCATCCCAGGTTACCTGAGGCAAAGGAAGGAATGAGTATTGGGAGGAGGTGACAGAACCCACTCCCTGCTCCCTCCTCCAGCTTCTCCAAGAGTCCTCCCTCTGGGGTCATCCCAGCCCCTTCTTCCAGAAGCTCCCTGACCTCCCTCAAACTTGCTGCCTAAGCAAACTCCTTATGCTGCTTTTATTTCTTACTTAGGATACGTTTACCCACGTTTGTGAGGAACAGAGAAGAAACAGGTAGTAGAAGGAGGGTAATTTCCCATCGTTCTTTTATCAAAGACTCACCTTCCTCCTCAATGTGGGGAGAGGAAGAGTACTTCCTCAGGGGCACACAGCTCTCTCTCGCCCTGGAGAGCTTGGCCTGCATCCCCTGAAATTTCACAGTGCAGGAACTGACTTCCCATTCTCATTTGAAGAAGCTGAAGACGACTACTGATGGGGCCCGACTCCTGCACAGGAAATCCAGCAAGGGGGATGGGGGAGGGCCAACACACTGCCCTGTGACTGGGCCCCACGGCCCGCACTCCTAGGCCAGGCCAGGCCAGACGTGTGGGCCATGCAGGACACAGGATGCTGGTGTGAGTACTCGGGCCCTGCTCTGGCCAGTAGAGCTGTCTGGAGGGGCAGAGATGCCTCTGCAGGAAGAGGCTTTTGGGGATGGGGTAGGGATCCTACCAATGCCTCAACCTGAGGAAGGAAGCACAAGTGACCATACAGAATAGAGACTCATTCTTTCTTAAGGCAACTTCAGGTGAGAGGGCCCAACCTGAACCTACGGAGGGTATGCCCCTAAAGAGGCTCAAACACAGCCATCTACGAGGCTCAGCGTATGAACCCACCAGCACAGTGAGAACCTCCCTAGCCCCTTACCTCTCCCCTCCCCCTCTTCCCAATGTGCAGGGAACAGAAGCTAGTGGAGAGCGGGGGCCTGCTCCAGACTGACCCAGGTCTGTGCCAGGAAAAGCCTGACGCTTTGACGTTAAACCAAGGGACACATCTTGAATAATGCTCTGCACTGGACATTAAATGTTGAAATTCAGACTATGTCTGCAACCAAAATCAATAAAAGGTTGTGCTCTTTCTAAAAATAAACAGACAATTCTGGGATCTGCCAACATCTCCATCCAGCATCTGAGGAAAAAAACCTCCATCAAATAAAGTTTAAAGGGAGAGTGAAAGGCAAAGTAGTCATGCTTGTTCTAAACGCAATTCTTGTTTCGTTACATTCACTCACAGAGTTAGAGACAACAGGAAGGAAAAGGTAAGGTAGGAAGCCAACTCACGGATTACCAGTCAGAGGTTTAGGAAACAAATTTTAGAGTAGAAGAGCATGTTCAGAAACTCTCAAATCTGTCTCCAGCCAGACTTCTCTGACCTAAAGCCTTGTATCTTTCACGCAAAATGCCCCCCAGTCATCTCTGAAGGAACGAGTTCAAAGGGGGAACCTCCCCCAACTCATATCACCCTCCCCCACAAGGATCCACACTCAGGTTCTTGCAGAAGCTTTTTTGTTCATACTTTCAGTAACAAGTAAATGTGAAGAGGCATAGAGAGCAGTTAGTAGTTTGCTGAAGACAAAACATAGCTATCATTATTACAAGCTGGTCAAGGAAAAGAAGGAAGGAAGGAAGGGAGGGAGGGAAGGAGGAAGGAAGGAAGGAAGGAGGGAAAGAAGGAGGGAAAAAAAAAAGAAAGAAAGGGGACTTCCCTGGTGGTCCAGTGGGTAAGACTCCGGTGCTCCCAATGCTCAGGGCCTGGATTTGATCTCTGGTCGGGGAACTAGATCCCGTATGCATGCCACAACTAAGAGTTTGCATGCTGCAACTAAGAAGTCCGCATGCTGCAACTAAGAAGTCTGCATGCTGCAACTAAGAGTCCGTGTGCTGCAACTAAGTTCGCATGCTGCAACTAAAAGATCCCGAGTGCTGCAAGAAAGACCCGGCACAGCCAAAATCAATCAATCAATCAATCAAATGAAAGAAAGAAGGAAAGAAAGAAAGGGAGAAAAGAAGGGAGGAAGGGAGAGAGGAGGGAGAGGGGAAGAACTGAAGAGGAGGCAAGGTGCCCAGCCCATCACACATACAGGTGTGTGCCAGGCCACGCCCATGCTCATGGCCAAAGATCTTCCAGGTTGACCACACATAAGGACATGGAGTTTAATCACAGCAGCTCACTCTAAGAGCAGGCAATTCAGCACTGCAGGTGGAAACTGGCCTTCAACTTAGTAAGGAGGTCATAGGTGGTAGGTGGATTATGTGATAGATGAAGGAGTGTTGGCAGGACGTGGCATCGGAAGACCTGTTTAAGACTTAGAGGCATCATTTGCAATCTTGAGAATCTGAGTAAGCTTTTCAATCTTTTTAAGCTTCAGTTTTCTTATCTGTGAGATGGGAAAAACAACCATAACTCTGGTTACCTCACTGGAAGGTGTACAAATAGACACAGTGGGTGTCCAGATGCCTGCTAGAGGACCAAGCCACTCATTCCCCCAGCTCCCAGAGAGTTGACTGCTGGCGTTCCTCTCTGAGACTTGCCATTAGCCTTTCCCAAGGTCTGCCTCTGGGGCCTGCCTACTCCAACAATTCCTTCATCCAGGTTCAAAATATCTTCAGAAGCGAACTCCATGTCTCCACCATCACTGCTTCCACCATGAGTCATGCCTCCATCATCTCTCATCCAGATTCTTGCAATAATTTTATAATTTGTCTCTCTCATTCTGCCCTTGACCCCCTACAGCCTCAATGATTCCTTTAAAACATGACTTAAGTCATGTCCTCCATTACCTCTCACTCCCTTACATAAAAGCCAAAGTCCTTGTGGATGGCTACCAAGCCCTGCACGATGTCCCACCACTGGCTCACTCGTCCTGGGGAACCTTCTGATCTCATCTTGAAGTTTACTGCTCTCCCTCTTATTCATGTCACCCCAACCATGCTGGGCTCCTCGCTCTTGTTCAAACGTGCCAGGTGGGCTCCAGGCTCAGTCCACACCTTTGCACCTGTGACTCCTTCTGTCTGGAATGCTCTTCCTCTACGTGACTTACTCCTTCACTTCCCTCAAATCTTTGTACAAATGACTCCTGATCCGTGAGGTCTTCTCTTGCCACCCTAATTAAAAGTGCAACACCCTGTCCTTTTTTTCTGCTTTATTTTCCTCCTTAATACTTATTATTTATCAACATACTATATATTTTACTTATAATATTTGTTTACATTTGTCTCCTTGCACTAGAATATAAGTTCTGTGATGGTAGGAATTTTGGTCCTATTTTGTTCACTGCTATATCCTCAGCACCTAATACAGAGCTGGGCACATAGTAAGTGCCCAATAAATATTTACTGGTAGAACAAATAAATTAATAAAGGGTGAGGAATTTCCCTAACAAATGGTTATTAACAATTTTGTAAGTATCCAACAAAATTCAGATACGCCTGATCTAAATATATGTGAATACATATCCACACATGTAACATTTTGAACACAGTGACATTATACATCAAAAGGCACATGAAAAATCTGTAGAGTTGGTTAGGTGGTGACAGCAATGCATTCTGAGAACTGACGTTATCAACATGTAACTCCTACTACTCCATCTCATTTCTGTGAGATAGAGCGAGGGAATGACACATTTTCATTATTGTGACGTTGTTTCTTCTTTGTCAAAGAAACTGGTGAGAAGTCTGTGAAATTCTAAGGGCAGATGTTAGCATACAGCCTATGTGTTTTTCTTTGCCTACCATTCCTCAAAGCACTAGTGCTCTAAGCATCCAATCACATCATTGTCTTCCATAATGGGTACTAAACCTGGGTGTCCTTTCCAAATGACAAACAGTTCTTGATGGTAGAAACAAATCCTCTGTCTTCTGAAATTTGCCTGGACTCTGTTCTCACTCCAGGTCCAGCTTCTCAGAATTTAGAGTAGACTTCTCACCAAGCTGACAAAAGGCTTTGCTGGATCCATTAACAGAGCCATCTCCAGTTTTTGCTATTAGCCAACAATTTGTTGTATTGTACTTGCCAACGATTTCTTTGCTCTACCAAATTGCTGGAGTTATCATAGTTGGTAGTGGTTTAAAGGGAATGGGTCTCCCAGCAACACCTGACAGGAAAACAAATTTGAACCAGAAACTCTTTGGTTCTGGTGGCACTCAGCCTTTCCTGCTTTGCCAAATCTTTCTGTTTGCTAGCCAGTCACTCTTTGGAAAGGGATAGAGAGCATGAGACACAGAACAAGTCACACTCACTACCTTCCAGGCATTGTGAGAAATGTGACTGGTCCATCACAAGCCCTACTGAAGCTTTTGCATAAACTCCCAGGATCAATCTCCCTCTCGGCTCCCAAGACAGCTCTGATTCAGACACTGTGAATAGAAGACACCCACTGACTGTCCTCACGGATCCTCTCTCAGACCCCATGAGGTCTTGGTTGCTGTAGGTCACTAGAAAAAGGAACTCAATGATTTGAATAATGAGAAACTTCAGGCCTGAACATTTTGGTGGTGAAGGGGGCTAGGAAAAAAGGAAAAATTCTAATGCTGATACAGAAGAAGGCAAAGCAATGGAAAAGCATATTCAGTTGCCCCCAAAGCAGGTACAACACCGTGGAGTGGTACCTTTGAAGTTGTGGGAAGCCCTTTGGAGACTTCTTTCTAGAATAGTAAAGGGTGTGTATGAAAGACTGAGAGCAGAAGCGGAAATTCTCATGCTGGGAGTCCCTCTGCAATTTCACAGAGCTCGCTAAGGAGATGGTCATTCTAAACTTGGCAGATCTTCAATGGGAAAGCAGCCCTGCATTTCCCCCAGCCTCTGGACATGCAGGTTACTTGGGTGCTATTTATGTTTTGATTGACAAGTGTACACTCTGTCTAGATAAGTAGCGAAGCATCTCTTGCAATGATGCTTCAAAGGAGCAGCTGTCTGGAAAGATGAATCAATGCCAGGATAATTCAAGAGCCGATCCAAACACAAGTAACCACGGTAAACATTAACAGATGAGGCAAACACTTGAAAGAGGCGACTTACTCTGAATCCACAGTGCACTAAAGGTAAGACAGAGTGATACATATTTCTTCTCATTTATTTTTCATTAAGAGGTTCTCCAACCAAGAATTATCATCTTTAAGGGATTATCTTGGTTTCTATTATTTGTGACTGTCATATTACTTTCAAAACTAGGAAGAGACACAGTACCTTATTTCCCATTCTCGTAAATTCTTTAGCATGGCATTCAATGTCCCTAATGATTCTGTGCCATATGCTTTCACATTCCATCTACTGCCACCACCCATACATTCTATCTAGTAAAGTCTGAGGGCCCATCAGTCCTTAAATGTGCATAAACCTTTGCTTATTCTCTTCCTTCTGTCTGGAATTGCTTCCCCACAACCCCATTGAATCAAACCCTAATCATTGTCCAAAGCCCAACCTAACTGACATCTTCTTTGGGGAAACCCTCCCAAATGCCTTCCTAATTTAATTTGTTCCTGAATGTGTGATCCTCTAGTATAGTAATGACCCTACTACAGCATTTGTCATACTATGTGCATGTCCATTGGTCATGGGCCTCTTTCTTCTACTCTACAATGAAGTTTTTTGATGGATTGGTCTGTATCTTACTGATACACCTCCTGCTCCTTCATTAAATGTTTTATGAAAGAATGTATGAAGGAGAAAAAGTCAGAATCTCTTTTGCTCTCTCACTTTTCACTCTTTTGTTTACTGAACAGAAAACTACAGTAGTCCAGAGAGATTGAGTCTTGCCCTAGATAACATTATCAAAGCTGAAAACACAGAATAAAATCTAAAGTTCCTTGTTGGAGCCATGAACGTGTTTTAATGTTAGGGCAACTATAGTGTGTTTTTCCCAAGAAAAAGAAGTATGTAATGGGGAAAGATCATAGGTGATATAAAGAAGAAAGCAATATTTCTTAATAAAGTTCTGAAACTTTAGATTAAAACTCCAGTGTAATCACCTGCATGGTCTGCAACAGGTATCAGTCTCTAGCAAAAAGGAGTGTTCCTTCTGGATCTGACCTCTTCTTTCCCCAAACTCTCAACACACACTGAAACCCACAGACACTACCAAACTCAAATGTTGACCATGCTTGAGTGGTACTGATGTCAGCAGAGAGAAGTCAAGGAGTCAGTTTTCAAGAGCTGGGAGCATCATCTCAGTGGAGGTTCCAGGGAGTGGGAGATAGAGGCAGGGATTTTGACTCTACTTTCCTTTATTCCTACATTATAATTCTTTAAGTCCACGTGACTGATCAACACGCAATCTTTAGCAAGTGGGAATCTCCATCCAAGAGAAAAGGAATTTTCTGATGTCAATAATTTATGTAAATTCACTGAGTGTAAATATCTTGGAGGATTCTAGTAATACTATTCTTATGTTTTTCATTGAATTAGCAGAGTCAAAGATCAAGGCAAAGGTTAGCATCTCTTGGGCTTCAATCCCTCCAGCTCCCAGGGTTCCAGACATTGCAGGGACTGGCGGGCAAGGAGCTTTACCCGGAGGCATCCCCATATAAGTGGCTCTCTGGAAGCTACTGAAAGGGAGAAAGTGTAATTTCATCATTATCACATCAACATGCCCATTGATGTGTTTATAATGTACAGGAGCATTCCTAAAGCATTTGGCCATAACTGCTGGGTCAGTTCGCCGGCAGTCAAGATTCTCCAAGAGTGCTATGGAACAGGACGCTAATGGCATGCAGCAGTAACAGAATGTCAAAGTGATGATAGTTTAAGATACATGAGATATCACTAAGGGTGACAGCAAAAAGAGATGCAGAACCTTATCTCTGTAGGAAAAGAGAATGGCTTAGTTAAGCTAAAACGGCATTTTATTCCATAATCATCACCATTATTCTATCACTAATCATTATCAGTCACTGGGTCAGAGTTAATTCACACACATACACACACACAAGCCAATGGATATAATCTCAGACTCTGATCTGCTCAGCTCCCACTTGGTTTTCAGTAGGTGAATTTAGAAGCAGCTGGAAATATATATATATTTATATATTTAGTATATATATATACATTATACATATAATATATATTTAGTATATATATATATTAATATATATATTTAGTCATGGAATTAGGGATTACAGCAAGAGTGATAAGGGTACTCAAAGGTAAAATGATTTGTGTACGCGAGAGTTAAGGGAATCTTGGAAGAACAAGGGTTCTTCACCAAATATAAAGTCTTAGGACCGTCATCTCTCTTTCATTTGTGTTTTATATACTCTGGCTTCCACTGTCTTTTCATTCTACTTGCTTTACCTGAGTGTCGCAGCCATTTCTATGACTTCTATATATTGATGATATCCTAATATCTGACGTCTAGACTCATAATTTTAAAAGCTTATTGGTATTGAATATTGGTGTTTTCCAGACACCTCAAATTCAACACATCAAAAAATATATGACTACAGTGGGTCAAAGATGGGTAGTTTTGATTCTTAGCAGGTGGATTATATGACTGTGTTCAATGACAAAAAATTTAGGGCAGTGTTTCTCAAATTTTTAGAACCCATGGGTTAACTACTTCATTGGTACACGTGGACCAATAATGTTTACATTTTTTAGGGATTCATCACAATTTTAAACAATTAAAAATTAAACATTTCATAACTGATTCACTTTGCTGTACACCTGAAACTAACACAATATTGTAAATCAACTATACTCTGATAAAAATTTTTTTTAAAAATTAAAAAATTAAACATTTCAAATAAATACTAACAATACTTTTATATCTGCAAGAAGGATAATATTTTAAAAATTCTAACAGGTTATTGAAAAGGAATTTTCTGTTTGTTTCAACTGAGGCCACAAAACAATAGATGTCAGTACTCTCCCACTTCAAAACGAGGTGTAAACTATTCATAAAGGAGTTTATCAAGGCCAAGAAGGAAATCTGAGATGGAAAAGAAAATATCATTGGAAAACATTGTTGGGGTGTTGTGACATTTTCCTTCTCTATCCACAAGGGGAAATGGAGAGATGGTCCACCTACCTTACCTCAAAGATAAAGAGACAAGTTCAAGAAGGTAACTCCTGGAGTTTGATATGTGACTTTGCTTGTGGGACAAAGTAAACTTGTGTCTGACTCATAACAGAAAATATAAAGGGAAGAAAGCTAAGTGAAGCAGAGTGAAGATTGTCATAACACACTTAAATTCCATTTATGATGGATCAAATGTATATGTTCCCAGTAGATGAGAATTTTATTTTTAAAAAAATCCCCAGGCATGCAAGAAAATCAAGCAAAAACCATGAAAAAAAAATGAAACAAATGAAACCTAAGTTTTTGCACAGCAAAGGAAACTACAAACAAGATGAAAAGGCAACCCTCAGACTGGGAGAAAATATTTCCAAATGAATCAACGGACAAAGGATTAATCTCCAAAATACATAAACAGCTCATGCAGCTCAACATTAAAAAAAACAAACAACCCAATCCAAAAATGGGCAGAAGACCTAAATAGACATTTCTCCAAAGAAGACGTACAGATGGCCAAGAAGCACATGGAAAGCTGTTCAACATCACTAATTATTAGAGAAATGCAGATCAAAACTACAATGAGGGCTTCCCTGGTGGCACAGTGGTTGAGAGTCCGCCTGCCGATGCAGGGGACATGGGTTTGTGCCTCCGTCCGGGAAGATCCCACATGCTGCGGAGCAGCTGGGCCTATGAGCCATGGCCGCTGAGCCTGCGCGTCCAGAGCCTGTGCTCCTCAGCGGGAGAGGCCACAACAGTCAGAGGCCTGCATACCGCAAAAACACACACACAAAAAAACCCCCAAAACAACAACAACAAAAAACTACAATGAGGTATCACCTCACACCACTTAGAATGGGCATCATCAGAAAATCTACAAACAGCAAATGCTAGAAAGTGTGTGGAGAAAAGGGAACCCTCTTGCACTGTTGGTAGGAATGTAAATTGATACAGCTACTATGGAGAACAGTATGGATGTTCCTTAAAAAACTAAAAATAGAACTACCATACGGCCCAGCAATCCCACTACTGGGCATATACCCTGAGAAAACCATAATTCAAAAAGATACATGCACCCCAATGTTCACTGCAGCACTATTTACAATAGCCAGGTCATGGAAGCAACCTAAATGCCCATCGACAGATGAATGGACAAAGAAGATGTGGTACATATACACAATGGAATATTACTCAGCCATAAAAAGGAACGAAATTGGGTCATTTGTAGAGACGTGGATGGACATAGAGACTGTCATACGGAGTGAAGTAAGTCAGAAAGAGACACACAAATATCGTATACTAACGCATATATGTGGAACCTAGAAAAATGGTACAGATGAACCAGTTTGTAGGGCAGAAATTGAGACACAGAAGTAGAGAACAAACATATGGACACAAAGTGGGGAAAGTGGCAGTGATGGGGGGGTGCTGGTGTGATGAACTGGCAGATTGGGATTGACATATATACACTAATATGTATTAAATGGATAACTAATAAGAACCTGCTGTTTAAAAAAATAAATTAAATAAAATTCAAAAAAAAACAGAAAAATGTCCAAATATGCAACATCAAATGACCGAATATCAAGAGAAGTTAAAAAAAAAAAAAAAAAAACTGTTAAGTGATCAGAAATTTAGAATATCAATGATTATTATTCAAGTAAATAGGTGGCAAAATGGTGAGTTTCACCAGATAACATAATCTATAAAAAGAATCAAATGGGAATTATGGAAATAAAAAATATAATAACCTAAATGTAAAATGTGATGAATGGGTTAAATGATAAATTAAAAATGGTACAAGGAAGAATTAGCAAACTGGAGATGAACCAATTGAAAGTACATAGACTGAAATCATGAAGAGAAATAAGGAACAGCAAGTACAGAAAAGATCACAAGAAATATACGAGACACTGTAAAAAACAAAAAAACAAAAATCTGATGATTATTAGCTTCAGAAGAAGAGGGGAGAGATAATGGGTCAGAAGCAATATGTGAAGACAGACTGGCTGTGAATTTTGCAAAACTGACAAATGACGTAAAATGATAGAGACATAAAGATTCTAGAGCCTCTACCACTGTCAAGCAGTACAAATACAAGGAAAACCATGTCTAGATACCTCATAGTAAAACTGCTGAAAACTAAAGTCTGTAAGACAAGGTTCATTACCTTCAAACAGCAATAATGAGACTAATAGCTGACTTTTCAACTGAAACTGTGCATTGTCCATAAGACAATGAAATGGCATTTTTAAAGTGCTGAAAGAAAAAAACTGCCAACCTAGAAATCTTATAACTAGAGAAAACAGACTTCAAAAACGAAAGTGAAAACATAAATTTATTGTTCCTATTTCATGCTATACATAAAAATCAATCCTAAGTGGATTGCAAACCTAAATGGAAATAAAAAAGAAATGAAAGAAGGAAGAATGGAAGGGAAGAAGGAAGGAAACTAACTTCTAGAAGTGAATTTAAGAGAATATCGTCATGACATTAAGGGTGGGCATATTTTCTTACACAGGACACAAAAGTTACTAACCATAAAGAAAAAGACTAAAAAGTAAGATTTCATAGAACTGGGAACTTCTGTTCATCAAAGAACACCATTAAGAAAGTGAAAAGACAAGCCCCAGACAAGAAGATATTTGCTATCCACATGTGTGACAAAAGGCTCATATTTATAACCTACAAAGAACTTCTACAAAGCAGTGAGAAAAAGACCAAGAGTCCCAATTTTTAAATAATGGTCAGAAGATTTATTCAAACATTTCACAAAAGATGATATCCAAATGGTCAGTAAGCATTTGAAAAAGTACTCAACAATCACTAGTTATCAAGGAAATTATAATTAAGACAGTAATAAGGTATAAACACTAGAATAGTAAAAATGAAGAAGACAGAAAATATCAAGTGTCGCTAGGATAGGGAACCATTGGAATTGTCATCAGTGCATTTAAATGGGTACCATGTTGGAAAACTGGCTGGATCTTCTAAAGCTCAAGGCACACATACTCTGTTGCCCAGATGTTCTACTTCTAGGTGTAAACTCAACAGAAATATGTACGAAAAGACATGTTAGGAATGAATATAGCAACATTACTTGTAACAGGGAAAAACAGAAAAGTTCAAATGCAGTTGTTTATGTATCTGTCCCCACCCTGCTCCATCCATACTCCTATTGATCTCCAGTTAGTCAGAGACTCCACACTGAACAAGGTCAAAATTAAAAGGTCCTTTAAACACACATATTCTAAGTGACCAGCTATCTGGCTCTGTGGTAATCTAGATGTGGGGATATTCTGGTGAGACTGGAAGAGAGAGAGGGGTTCTACATCTCTAACAAATTGATGTATAGCTACGAAAATTTTGCCCAGAAAACTTGGCTTTCTAATGATAACTACACAGTAAATAGCAGATATATTTACCAAGCATTTCTGCAATAAGCATACAAATTATAGGAGATGCATTGTCCGTTACTCAGTTTAAAAAGAGTAATAAAAGTTAATAAAAATAATTTTAAAATAAAAATATTATAATATGTAAAGAAGTAGTTTTTTCTTTTAACTCCATTTAGACTATAGCACACCCTATAGTCTTTTGGAAATAAGGTTTAAGGCACAGATACATTATTAAGCATTGACATGATTTTCCAAATGTCCTATTTCTTATTTTATTTATTTATTTATTTATTTGCGGTACGTGGGCCTCTCACTGTTGTGGCCGCTCCCGTTGCAGAGCACAGGCTCCGGACACGCAGGCTCAGCGGCCATGGCTCACGGGCCCAGCCGCTCCGCGGCATGTGGGATCTTCCCGGACCAGGGCACGAACGCGTGTCCCCTGCATCGGCAGGCAGACTCTCAACCACTGCACCACCAGGGAAGCCCTAAATGTCCTATTTTTAAAATACAACTGAATAACATTCCTCAAATGCAACCTTCTCCCTCGCCTTACCTTTGCTCAACACCTATTGGGTGCAGAGCCTACAAAGAGGGTGGGCTCCGCACCTCTTCTCTCCCTACCTATACAAGTCCGCTCAGAAGCATAGAAAGGATCACAAATCACAAGGTATTCTAAAGCCCACAGTGGCTGAACGTAGAATTCAGACAAATTGCTCATATGCCCCCTGGAATTCTCAAAAACGTTTTTCAAAGTGCACATGGATGATCACCCATAAGGTGGTTCCTGATTCTCCTCAAGGAAAAGATGTTGTAAGTTGAGGGTGTCTTTCATCAGTCTCCAAGGGGAAGGACCTTTGCACATAAGACTGAGGATAAAGCTCCAACAGAGGCTTAAATCAGAGGTCAACCAAGGATTGGGTGTAATTACAGTGAATTTCACCTCCTTCAAACCCTCCTTCCGCTGTTTCCAGTTGTGGAAGCTTAGGCAAGACAACTGACCTTCCTAAATTTCAGAAGTTCTCATCTGTCAAAAGGAACAAAAATGCTTGCCTTGAGAGGCTTCTGTGGAAATGAAATGAGATAACACATAAGGAATACAGTACTTAGCCTGTTATGGCCTGGTACAGAGTAAGCAGCGAATGACTATTAGATTTATTATTTTTATTGTTGTTGTTATTACCACAATAAGAATTATTATCATTCTATTATCTCAGACACCTAAAGGTAATTTCCATATTAAAGTACAGCAGCACTATCATTTGGGAAAGGAGCATCCCTCCTCTTATGCTACAGCTGTAAATTTGTTTTGTCCCTCTTATTACAATATCCATTGGATCAGAAGTCTTCTTAAATGAATCACAATAACAACAGCAATAATAATTAATACATACCAAGTGTTTATAGTGAGGCAGACATGCGTGTAGGGTTTCACGTGCGTTATCTCACAACCACCTGATGATGCAGGTACTTCTGTTATCCTCACATGATAAATTCACTAAAAGAATACATGTTATTTTTTCCTTCTATTGCCCAGACCAAGGTTTGTTGTTTGGCCTCCAGGAAAACAAAATCTCGTTTATATTGCTCTGATGGTGATGTGCACAAGGTACACAGATGACATGAAGGAGAGGGTGCCCAGCAACGACTCTGGAGGCCAGCAAAGGCGTCACACAGAAGAAAAGCGCAAGCCTGGCCTTAAAGGATGATAAAGACTCACCAGGCAGAGCAAAATTAGAAAAGGCCAGAGCATAGAGTCCCTCTGGGGACTGGAAATAACTGCAGGGGCTAAAGCTGAGGGAATGACACAGGGCAGAAAGGCAGGCTCGGAGCTAAAGTGACGGCCAGGGCCAGAGTGTGAAAGACCAGCACACCAAATTACAGTGTCTGCATTTAATGCTGTAGGGATTGTGGCAATGGGGAGCTCTGAAAGGATTTAAGCTGGGGTTTTACATGATCCTTTCCCATACAATTCCTCTTACAAAGACCTCTCACTGGCAGCATGGAGGTTTTTAATTCTAGACACCAGGAATTACTGAATACAGAATGTAGGAAAATGAGAAGGACTTGCAGGAAGTCAGTGGTAGTAGAGCTGGGAAAGAGGGACAGATGCCAGAGAGAGGAAGTAGAATGGGAAGGGTTTGGTGGTGATGGGACACGCCTGGTGAACAGGAGGAGAGAGGCCAACAAGACTCCCAGTCTCAACGACTGAATGGATGGTGGTGACGATAAACAAAACAAGAACATGGGACAGAAAAGAGGTTTTAGTTTTTTGTTCTTGTTTTGGGTGTTATTTTTGTTTGTTTATTAAGGAAAATAATGACTTCAGTATTGAGCATGTTGGAGAGGAGTGATAAGGATTTGCAAAATTTCTAATTACCAGATTGGCAAATATTTAAAGATTAAAAAAAAAAGATTTTGGAGGGGCTCCCAACAGACTACAGGAGTCTTTTAGTGGTTGGAACCTTGCCTTGGGTCAGCTGGCCTTGGGTTTGAGTCCTGCTGCTACAAGCCACACAGGGCTACGTAGAATTGTGGGTAAAATGTTAAATGCCTACACATTTTGACTACAAAGTCCTACTTCTGGGAATTTATCAAACGGAAATAATCGGAAGGGCTCAGGATGTGTGACCAAGGCAGCTTCCTGTGGCATCGTTTATAGTAGCAGGTAGTGGGATGAAGTGTTCAAAAATAAGAGAAGGAAGTCATGACACAGCTATAAAGTTGAATCCTATGCAGCCAGTGAAATGATGCATAATCATGTTTCTTACATGAAAAGATGCCCACCCCTCTAAGGAAAAGTCAGAGCACACGTCCGCATGTCCAGAGCAACCCCATCTCATCCATCCTTCGCCTCCATCACTCTCTCCAAATGCTGCCTCTTTTACAAGACTTCTCTGACTCGACCTCCCAAGTCACTATCATTTCACCCAGTTTATATCCTTATGATTCATCAAGCTTCTTAATCATCATGGGTATCTGTTTCTCTATCAAATGGAAACCACGTGAGAATTATGGTGACATTTAACTAATTTGTGTTAAATGAGTAATAGGTAAATACATAAATATTCCTGGTACAATATAAGTGCTGAATACTTTTCAACTGTAATTATTATTATCCTCTCCCCCTAATAACTCTGTGCTAAGTATTTGCTTTTATCTTACCAACATCACTTTGAGATCTCTCAAAAGTCCCTTGTATATAGTAGGTAAATATGTGGGGTTGAAAATGATGAAATACATACCAATATTTAGGGAACACCAGATTATTTCTTAATGTAACAAGGAAATGGGCTATTAATTCTCTTTCTATGTGAAGGTATTACTTATCATATATACAAACATATATAATAGATTAGAAGTTATTAAAAATAGGATAAGTGATAGAGTTTTTCCCTATTTAAATATTTATAAGTTTGCAAATTCTTAAAGGAGGATTTGGATAACGCTAACGTGTGCTTTAAAATTAATCTGTAAAATACTGCCTGTCAACTACCATATGATCTAGCTAGTGGAATCACTTCTGGGTATATATACAAAAAATATGAAAACACTAGTTCAAAAAGATATATGCACCCCTATGTTCATTGCAGCATTATTTACAATAGCTAAGATATCAAAACAACCTAAGTATCCATCGATGGATGAATGGATAAAGAAGATGTGGCACATATATACAGAGGAATATTACTCAGCCATAAAAAGGAATGAAACTGAGTTACTTGTAGTGAGGTGGATGGACCTAGAGTCTGTCATACAGAGTGAAGTCAGTCAGAAAGAGAAAAATAAATACCATATGCTAACACATATATATGGAATCTAAAAAAAAAAAACGGTTCTGAAGAACCTAGGGGCAGGACAGGAATAAAGACACAGATGTAGAGAATGGACTTGAGGACACAGGGAGGGGAAAGGGTAAGCTGGGACGAAGTGAGAGAGTGGCATGGACATATATACACTACCAAATGTAAAACCGATAGCTAGTGGGAAGCAGCTGCATGGCACAGGGAGATCAGCTTGGTGTTTTGTGACCAACTAGAGAGGTGGGATGGGAGGGTGGGAGGGAGATGCAAGAGGGAGGAAATACGGGGATATATGTATATGTATAGCTGATTCACTTTGTTATAAAGCAGAAGCTAACACACCATTGTATGTTAAAAAAAAAAAAGCCAAAAAATTAAAAAAATAAATGAAAAGGTAAAATTAAGTAGGCTCCTGAACAATGTTGGTCCAGAAAAGAAAAAGTGCTAAGAAATGAAATAATGAGAAGTAAAACTACCTTAAAGCAGTATCAATCGATTTCATGAAAGAAACACACATACACTGATGTTAATAAAGTGACAAATGCCGCTACCTGACATTCTACCTGCCCCCTCCAAATAAAGAGGATTTGCCCTTTGATACTTATTACTCCTTTGCAAATTTCTTTCACAAATTCATTTTGCATTGCCTTCTCTTCTTTTTTTTAAGTGTTAGTTATGTAAAGACTAATATTATTTGAATGCAGTGATTTTGAATAATACAGAAACATTCTTTTTCCTGCATTTTCCTCTCTCATCTCCTTTGTGACTCTCATATTTTTGTGTATCTCTTCTGTTGTATAAGATGAATGCCTAATGTTCTCCCATAAAAAAAATGACATGTTAATGAGAGTATGCTAAATATAAAAGTATATGCATGAAAAAATGGTATTTCTAGGGAATCTGGGGAGTCAGGAGGGCAGTCCCTGTTAGGTACAGGGGAGAAGTTCTGGTTTCGGAAGAGAGAAACTTGCAATTTCAATTCCTTGAAATCTATCAGAAGCCATTTTTTCATGGCCATAGGAAGGCCACCTGATAAGGCTGCAATTGCAAATGTACTCCTTGCGCAGAATTTCTGACACACTATGACAATGGAGTAGTCTGCACACTTAATAGCGTGAAATTTGGGGAAGAATTGGCAGCCAAGTGTGTACCTAAGAAAGTCCATCCTAATTTGAGGACAGGTTTTGTTAATAAACCAGGATATAAAGGTTTATCTTCCCCTTCCAAAAAAATAACTAAATAAATAACTGCAATGGCAATAAAATGCCTTAGGTTAAGCTCTGCTTGCATTAAAGTATTGCCCACAGCACCATAGCTTTTATGCTGGTGGGCAGCTCTGCTTCAGCTCCTCAAGATCTTCAGCAACATACATTTAACAGTGTGACACATTAAAGGGAGAGCAAATTTCTTTTCTTCACGCCAGATGGGAATAAGAAACGTGAGTGTTGTGCAAAATGAAATAATATCTATAAATCTAGCATTTTATCATCCCATTTCAGACTATAAAATTAGAAGATTCATCAGTTACACCTCTACTCATGAAATATAACTGCTGAGGTATGAGATCCCTGTGGGAAGACTGATACAGATAACACATTCCAAGAGTGAAGCCATACATCAGTGAGCATCACGGGATTAGCAAGAGCTGTGACCCTCATATCTAGCTGCATTTGCGTTATGCTATAGGATGCCAGGAGTGTACCAGGAAACAAAGAATTGTTAGGAATCCACTTATTACCAACTCTGCAACTCTGGGCCTTCTGGAGATCTGACTTCATAGTTTCTCTGCATACAAAGATATTCCCAAATGATATTAAGGTAATATTCAAAATTGCCTAAAAGATAGTTTCCTATTATTAGGACGCTACTTCCTTAAGGGGAAAAATAGGCAAGTTTTCACTTATTTCTTCTCTCTCTCCTTTTTCCCAGTTTCTAATTCTAACCCACATCCACGCTCTTTGTCCTCATGATTGTGACAATGACACGTGATATCTGCAAGGTGATGAAAATGTTTAGAGCTCTTCCACCTTCATTATCTCATGTGATCCTCCAGTCACCCAGGGAGGTTGGAGCAGAAATGGCTTAATGACTTGACCAAGAGCTGGGATGAAAACGCAGAGATTCTGAATACTTTTCCAGTGTTTCCTTTCTCTTCCTCTCTCTCTCAATATGCTGTGCGCCATTTCCTTTCCCAATGTTCCAGTGATGTTATTAGCAAACTAGGAAAAATACATGTCACAAATTCTTTGTTTCCTGCATTTTTTTTTTTTGTTGTTTTTCTTTTTGAAAGACTAGCTGTAGAACCCAAGGAAAATAACATAGGATTCTGTGGCCATTTCCTCCCTATTTGAGTCATGTTAGATGGGCATTATGCCTACTTCAGGCCTGGAAGGTTCACCCTGACTTACCTTGTTTGGAAACGTACACAAATTAGTTAATCATACATAATAAACTACTCCAAAACCCAGTGGCTTAAAAACAGTAAGTATTTATCACCTTTGCCATTTTTTCATGGTCAAGAATTTGAGAACAACTTAGCTGGGCAGTTGACCTGGAGGAGTCCTTCATGAAATTGCAGTCAGGGCTGCAATTATCTGAAGACGCGAGGATCAACTTACAAGCTGACCACTCATGTGACTGGCAAGTTGGTGCTGCCTAATGGTAGGAGGCCTCAGCTCCTCTCCACATAGTCCTCTCCCAGGACTGCGTCAGTGTCCTCACAACCAGACCAAGCAACCCGTGAGAGCAAGTGCAAGCCACAGCGCTATTTACGACCCAGCCTGGAAAGCCATATGCCATCCACTCACTGTGTTCTGTTTATCACACATGCCAGCCTGGATTCAACATGGGGTAAAACCACATGTGTGAAGAATCACTGGGTCTATTCTGGAGGTTGGTATGATTACTGTGGACTTCCCTGAGGGAGTCACCAAATATACCATTGCCCCCAAGAAACAAGAATGTCCTGGGGTGTATACATCATGGCAGAGGGTTGATGTCATGTTGGTGGATAGTTGGCGCTTTTTTTCACCATCACCCTCAATCTTCCTTCTCCTGGGAACTATCCCTCCAGTGCATGGCCACCATGGGAACCACTCTGGACTTATGTGTCCCTGACTCCTTAACCACAGTTTGTTGGTTCAACATCAGGCAACTCACCCAAGGGGGAGGAGGGGCATTGAAAATAGCATCCCCCAGACTATACAATTGATACAGTCATTCCCTGGGATTTTGAACTTGAGATCCAAACAACCTTGAGGGAAATTTCCCTTCCTCTAATGGTATAGAATATCAAAGTATAGAATATCAAACTTCTCCATGTGGAGGACCTGGTCAGTAGTGAGAAAGTAGGTCAGTAGTGAACAAAGTAGAGATTAGAAGAAGAGGAAATCTGGGGCTTCCCTGGCGGCACAGTGGTTAAGAATCCGCCTGCCAATGCAGGGGACACGGGTTTGAGCCCTTGTCCGGGAAGATCCCACATGCCACAGAGCAACTAAGCCCGTGCGCCACAACTACTGAGCCTGTGCTCTGAGAAGGCCACACACCACAATGAAGGGTAGCCCCCACTCTCCACAACTAGAGAAAGCCTGTGCATAGCAGTGAAGACCCAACGCAACCAACAGATAAATCAATAAATAATTTAAAAAATAAAAACACTTGGAGTTTTTCAAAAAAGAAAATCTGAGCTCCTGCCCCCACCCCGGTTAGACTGTACCCTTCTCACAGCTTAGTCTGTGTCCTTTACAACCCTTTGGATTCTGTGAACCAATAAATTTCCCCTCACGGATAAACTAATCTAAAGAGTCGCAAAATTGTTCACAGTTCCACTCAGATGCAGAGAAAATATAAATTCTGTCTGGTCTTCGTCGAGAGAAAATGTACTTGACTTTCTCTAATCTGGGATAATTACTCTCTCCTGTATCTGCGAGCTCCCTCCTGATGGTATTGGGTTGAATAAAGGGAACAGAGCTCATACGGCCCTGGGGCTCTGGAGCACAGAGGTTCTTAGAGCTCCGTGGTTCCTCTGGCCTCAGGTCAGGTGTCTCTTGTCCACCTGACCACTGCTTACACCCTGACAAAATTCACAGCTGCAACCCCTGGAGTGTGTAACTCACGATCTAGCCTCTCTCTGCTTGCACTCCAGTAGCACCTCCTCCGGTGCCCCTCAACCCTCACTGGCTACAGAGCACAGCTGCACTCTCCTCTGAGACTTTCTGCACCAGGGTGCCTCTCTGGCCCAGCCCCTGAAGCTTCCTGGGGTATCAGACAGAAAACCATTGTCCTCTGTGCTTCCCTCAATTTACCTAACACACCTGCCCCTCTTGGGCACAAGTCCAGCTTGGGCTTTTCTCTCCTTTCCATTATCAACCTGCAACAGGGAGTGGTTTCTCCATCTGTCATCCACTTAAGGCTTTCCTCATATAGAACTCTACGATCTCTTCCCCAAGCCTGACTTTCCAGTCCGCTGTGCCACTAAAATGGTGACGAGTTGTCTTCCTCTAGCCTGGGACAATAAAGGAAGACTTTAGGGGATCAAGGACTTGAGAGGAAAGTTTAAACTGAGAAGCTTAATATTTGTTTTTGTTAATATGTTAATATTTTTATTTTATTTTAAATAGCCTCTTTAAGCAAGCCTGAGTTCTATAACTTAAACCTAGAGTCCTACCAAATGAGTAGTAAACCAGTCAAGTGGAAATAATTCACTCAGTCAATCAGTCAACCATCTTTTCAGCATCACTGAGTTCCTGAATCCAGGAACTGTGAGTATAACTCATCAAGTTACTCACAATCTAGAAAAAAAAGACATACACTTGTATAAAAAGAAAAAAAAATGCAATGAGTTCATCGTATGCCCTAAGAGAAGGCTGATCAAAAGGTCCCCCACAGATGGGTGGGTGACTCATTCTGTCAGGGAGGAGCGCAGCTGAGAGCAGACGGCTCGGCTCAGCAACCTGAGAAACTACTCCCTCCCCAGGCTGCCGATTCTGTTTATTAAACTTAAATCTTTGAACAAGGTGCTTCGTAAGACTGAATCCTAAGTGAGACAGGGATCATAAAAGATTACACCACTCCTTATGTCTGGACTGTACAGATGTACAAACGCACAGCAGTGTTCTGCGCATGATCCTTGTTTCTGTACAACACAAGTGAAATGATATTAGAATATACTGGCCAGGCCTCAGGGGCACAGGAGCACCCGCACACTACTGGGAGCTCTGTGTGGTTCTGCTTGAAGCCCCAGTAGCCCCAGGGTCTCCCCCATGTGACATCCAACACTGCTGTTTACATCTTTAGTGGTTGTCTCTGTGAGGACAGGGTTTATGTTGCTTTGTTCACTGCTTACGTCCCCATCTCAGAGCACAATCCTGACCATAGACTGAGTGCTCAGTTAGTAAACATGTGTTCAATGCATGATGAACGCACACACATTTTTAGGATGGCAATTTGGTTATATGTATCAGAAGTTCTTGATTCTCCTTAGAGACTCATCCCAAGGAAACAGTAATGGATGCATGCACGTAATTATCTATGGAAATGTTCAGGACAATGTGGTTTATGCTAAGAGAAATTCAGAAACAATTGAAATGTCAAACAATAGAGTCTTGTCTAAATAAATTATGGTATCATCTTTGAATGGCTATTATGCAACCATTAAAAACAATGGTTATAATAAAATTATCACATTTTGGTAATTCTACATTTGCAGTGTGTATATGTATAAATGTATATGCAAAGAAAAGAGATCAGAAAAATGGGCACTTGTATGTTAATTGTGGTTCTCTTCAGGTGGAAAGTTTCAGTCCATCCTTATTATCTTATTTCTGTTTCTTTTATTTTCTCAGTGTTCCAAAACGACGTATTTTTCTTTCCTTGTAAGAGTAAAGCAATAATAACAAAAAACGTATTAACAGTTTCTGAGCATGTGCCCTAGAAAGTTGGCTAACAGAATTCAGACTCATCAGTATATACCCACTTCCAGCCAGGGTCCCCCCAGTCTCCAAGGGAAAGTTATATCCAAGTGCTTACCCAGGGTACTTATGCAAGGATTTATAGCATCTACTGTCCTTCCAACCTGCTCACCAAAAGATGTGTTGGGTGGCAGTATATTAGGCCAGGTACAAGCAAGTCTTTGCTAAAGCATTCCTCTACTGATGCTCATACTGACCTGGGCTAAGCCAACCCTACTGTCCCTTGTGCACACAACTACCAAAACTCAGATAGCCCTCACTGCTAACAGGAATTCAAAGGAAATAAAAACACCAACACTGGCCCATCCCACCTCTTAACAGCTATACCCGCTGGCGTGCCACTGTTCGGCAGGTCTGTTGCTCTAGACCTGCAGCTCACTCGTCCTAAGTCATTTCAAGGTGGGTTGGCACGCATAGCCTCTACGAACTCCCCGAAGATATGTAATGGGTCCAGGCATTTGGTACATGGGCTGAGACTACAGTATGTCTTCTAAAGCCACGAAAATCAACTACCAGACCGTTCTTCCCGACTCTGTAGGGAGATATTTAAGAGGAAGAAGGGGAAGATGATCATGATATTTCCTCAGCAGAAGGAATAACTGCCTCAGGTACTGTCACAGGTAAGAGAAGTGCCACCTCCAGCTTGAATCTCTCCTAAGACTCTACCATTGCTGCTTCCTCCCCAGCCCAATTTATCTATGTATTCACCTTGCCCCAACCTCAAGGAGTTCTAACTTGGTAACTCATTTTTTAAATTTTTTTAAGTCTGTGTCTTCTGTGAAAGCGCTTTTAACTCATCCTTTCTTTCTAAAGGATTCATTTTTAGAAAATGAAATTAGTGATAAAATTCCTAATGAAATGATTGCTTCTGTAAGTGATAGAAATGAAATGCCCTGACAAATCCTACAGGGTAATTGTTCCTTTGCTAATGTTTACCATCATTACCTATCCTGAATTTCACCCCCAAAACAGAGCAACACAATCTGATTAAGAAGGAACCATTTATAGTTACAAATTTCCTTCATCTTAGGTTGATCAAAGCACTCCACTGATGATAACTTGTTCTGATTCACTATAATTTTTGTGTAGCTCATTGTTATCAAACTGAGTGCTTTAATCCTCATAGTTTTGTTCTTTAAAAACTGAATTACAGGGCTTCCCTGGTGGCACAGTGGTTGAGAGCCCGCCTGCCAATGCAGGGGACACGGGTTCGTGCCCCGGTCCGGGAAGATCCCACATGCCGCAGAGCGGCTGGGCCCGTGAGCCATGGCCACTGAGCCTGTGCGTCCGGAGCCTGTGCTCCACAACGGGAGAGGCCACAACAGTGAGAGGCCCACGTACCGCAAAATAAACAAACAAACAAACAAAAAACTGAATTACAAGGGACTTCCCTGGTGGTCCAGTGGTTAAGATGCCACACTTCCAATGCGGGGGGTGCGGGTTCAAACCCTGGTCAGGGAACTAAAATCCCACATGCCGCAAGGTCAAAAAAAAAAAAAAAAAAAAGAAGTAATCATTTAAGGGAGGGAGACACAAGAGGGAAGAGATATCGGAACATATGTATATGTATAACTGATTCACTTTGTTATAAAGCAGAAAGTAACACACCATTGTAAAGCAATTACACTCCAATAAAGATGTTAAAAAAAAAACCTGAATTACAAATTGGGGTATCATGCAGAAGTTGCTGAAGAATCTATTCCTTTCATACTCAGCTTCCAAGTTGATAATCCTTTTTGCCGGGGTTCTCATTACAATTCTCCTGACGGGGTCAGAGCTCCTGAAGACTTGCCCAAGGAAAGTATAACATAACATGGTTTAGGAAGGTAGAGGAGAGGAGAAGGAAGAGGAGGATACTAAATTAAAATCTGCTCTGAATGCCCTAAATATGGATTCCAAGTATTTTTAATAGAAAACGACTGACTCCTCTATGCAGACTCTAAAAAGATGTCTTCTCAGAATAAAAGACGAAAGTACAGAAATTTTCCCCCAACTTAACGTTACATACGTGTTTTCCTTGCAAACTCGATACGTGACTGCCTGGCTGCTGTCAGCCTGCTGCACACAAATTATGTTGTATCAGCTTCAAAGAAAGGGCTCATGATTTCTGTGTATTCAATCTACCCCACAATGCTCTCAGGGCAGTGCCCAGTACTCCAGGAGCTTGACTAAATAAACATTGAGTTGAAAAGTATAGACTAGAAAAATTACTTCTAGCCAACACAAATAAAAATAAGCATCCGGACTTCAGTGCATTTATTCTGCCCCTTACAAATCACCTGAGGTGATTCCATTTTCCTAAATAATAAGCACACTTTCATCCCATGGCTCCAACTCTTTCTTAGAAATTGGCTGCCAATGCAGCTACACTTGGAAATTCTGAGTGATAAGCAGGGAACTAGATTCTCCTTCTGGGCTTGAAAGACAGTCTTTAACTAATATAGGACCACAGAACAACAAAGAGCTTCCTTATTGTCTTTCTGGGTTTCCTGACATAGCCTGGCCAGAGCTAGGAAATGCCTCAGTTTCCATCACATTTTGCTATTAAATGAGCCCAGATCAAGAACCACCCTTTGACACACTGATTACTAGTGTTCTAGAGAAATCTCCACAGCTGGGCACTTTGTGAATCTGCCCACTTCCCCAATTCTCAAATCCTTCAGTCTCAAAAGATCTGGGACAGTAGCTACTAATATTGTTTTACTAATAATTTTATATTTATACAGTGATTTAAATATTTAAAAACCTTTCCAAAGGCACTGCCTAAGTTTGCTGGGTCTGCCATAACAAAGTAACACAGACTAGGCAACTTGAACAACAGACATTTATTTTCTCACAATTCTGGCTGGTAGAGGTCCAAGATCAAAGTGTTGGCATGACTGGTTTCTTCTAAGACCCCTTGGCTTATAGATGGCCATTCTCATTGGGTGTCCTCACAAGGTCTTCCCACTGTGTGCATCTGTGTTCTAGTCTCCTTTTCTTATAAGGACAGCAGTCATATTGCATTAGGCCGCACCCATATGACCTCATTTTAAGTTAATTACCTTTTTAAAGACATATTTCCAAATACAGTCACATTCTGAGGGACTGAAGGTTAGAACTTCAAAATATGAATTTGGGGAGAAGGGGACACAATTCAGCCCATGATAGGCATGATTTAATTTACAGACTATGAACCTAAAATTAAAAAAAAAAAAAAAAAAACATATTACCAAGCTCACCAGCCGTTAGGTAGTGTAGCTAAAATTGGATCCCTGGGTCTCTGATTCCAAATGCCATACTTTCTCCCTTACAATCTGCTGCCACTATGATGACTAACTTGTGTCTAACTGTTTAACATTTATAGACAACACATTATCTCATTGAATCACCTAAGGAAAGAAAATCAGATATTGCCCAAGGAACCATCTGGCCAAATCTGATACATCTCTTCTTTGAAAAGCCTGGGGCAGGACAGGAAGTTCTTTTAGAATTCTCAGCAGCTTACTCTCTACCGACAGCCCTTCCCCACTAGCTAGATCTTAACATTGAGGATGCAGGAAGGGGTCACTGGACAAAAGCTTGACTCTCAAATATTTTTTCTAATTTTGGCTGCAGCTCAGAACCATTTTGTCCAAGGGATAAGGATGAAGATACATCACCAATGTTGCTCCCAATTCACCTGAGTCAGACCTCAGGTACTAGCTAAATCTGAGAGTAGATGGACAGATTAAAAGATGTGCAGGTGTTCCTGAGCCCCCTGTAGAGTCAGCCCAAGAGAAGAGAACCTGTTCCCATCATTCAAAGCACCTAAATAGCTCTTGTGTTTTAAATTCTGAGAGTACTATTTTTTGGAAGGTTAAAAAGTAAACAAGAGTATTTAAATGACTATTGACAGTTTCTTCTAAAAACAAACAAAGCAAGATTAAAGGTATGTTAGAAGACATACAGATGGCTAACAGGCACATGAGAAGATGCTCAACATTGCTAATTATTAGAGAAATGCAAATGAAAACCACAATGTGATGTTACCTCATACCTGTCAGAATGGACATCATTAAAAAGTCTACACTGATGGTGGGAACGTAAATCGCAGCCACTATAGAAAACAGTATGAAGGTTCCTCAAAAACCTAAAAGTAGAACTACCATATGATCCAGCAATTCCACTCCTGGGTATATATCTGGAAAAAAACTAAACTCTAATTGGAAAAGATACATGCACCCCAATGTTCATAGCAACATTATTTATAATAGCCAAGACATGGAAGCAACCCAAATGCCCATCAACAGACAAGTGGATAAAGAAGATGTGGCATGTATATCCAATGGACTATTATTCAGCCATAAAAAGAATGAAATTCTGCCATTTGCAGCAACATGGATGGGCCTGGAGAATATTATGCTTAGTGAAATAAGTCAGACAGAGAAAGGCAAATCCTGTATGATATCATTTATATGTGGAACATAAAAGATAATACAAACAAATATATATAGAAAAGTAAAAACAGAGTCATAGACATAGAAAACAAACCAGTGGTTACCAAAGGGGAGAGGGAAGGGGGGAGGGGCAAATTAGGGGTATGGGATTAAGAGATACAAACTACTATGTATAAAATAAATAAGCAACGAGAATATATTGTATAGAACAGGGAATTATAGCCATTGTCTTGTAATAACTTTTAATGGAGTATAATCTGCAAAAATGTTGAATCACTATGCTGTACACCTAAAACTATTATAGTATTATAAATCAACTCTATTTCAATTTTTAAAAAAAGATTAACAAGTGGGTTGCTAGTGACTCTGTTTGGTACACAGAAAACTTTTGTTCTATGTGTGTCTACATGAAGTCAGGAGACCTGAATTCAAGTACCTTGTACTAACATTAGTGAGGAAATCAGGAGATCTCTCCGGGCCTCAATTCTCTCACCTGTAAAATGCAGGCTGGACTTTTTGTAGCCCTAACTTTTTATGTACAAACTCAGCTTTTGTCTTGTTTTTCAGCTTTGTCTTCACCAACTCCTCAAAGACGAGGTTGGTGCAGAATGCAAAAGCTAAAATGTCTTTCCCTAGCCCTGACTGAGCCAATATTATCCTGCTACTTCACCTGAATCTCCCATGTCACTCACTGGGGCAACGGGGACTGAGCTAGCAATGTGGGAGAAGGGATGAAGTCCTTTGGGGACAAGGACTAAGGTAGGAAGTGCTCATGCAAAATGCTCAGAGAAACCACAACACTTACAGGGAGGGGATACCCAATTTCTGAAGGACACAAACCCAGGAGGAGCCAGGAGCAACAACTTCCAGGTGTGGATCCACAAATTCGTAACAAGGAAAATACAAACAAGCTAAAGCAGGTTGGGATTAAAAGGAGAAGGCCAGAAGAGGTGTAGCATGCAGGGCGTGCCCAACTGAGTGGAGAGGGTCTGGCACGCAGAGGGCACACCACTGTTTTCTTTGCTAGAGCATCTCCCGTTCCTAAGCTTTTCTAGAAATGTGACACTCCCTCATCAAGAGGTCGATTTTCCTTCCTCTCCCCTTGAATCGGGGCAGGTTTGTGACTTCCTGGTGACCAGCACAACACAGTAGAAATGACACTGAATGATGTCTGAGACTATGTCATAAACATTGACGCACCCTGCTCGCCGGAGCTCTGGCAGTAGCCTGAGCCTCCAGGTAAGCTGTCCAACTGCCTTGAAACTGCTATGCGGTGAAGAAGCCCAAACTGGCCCATGTGGAAAGACTGCATGAAGAAGCACTGGAGCTGCATCATGAAGAGAGATTGCCCAGCCACTGCTCAGCTGCTCCTGGCCTCCTGTTACAGCTCCAACCACGTCTGGATGCAGTAGCATGAGAGCTTCCAAACCAGCCGCACCCACTTGAGTGACTCCTGAATTCGCAACTCATAGAAGTTATGAGAGATGATAAAAGGATTGTTGTTTAAGTCACTCAGTTTTGGAGTGATTTATTATGTAGCAATGGAAAACCTGTAACATCATTCTTTATTCCCCACCTCCACTCCCCAATTCTGCTTCCAATCTGAGTTCTTAAAGTTAGGTCTACAAATTCAGTTCTTTTCCTTCAATGTAAACATTTATATAAACGCAGGCATCCAGAGAAGCTGATCACAAGGTCTTAATGTTGTTTCTGCTCTCTTCATCAAGAAATAAATAACCCTAGTATGACCATTTTTTCCTCCTATTTATATGCAAATTGTTTAAGAGCTGAACTGCCCCAGTTGTTTACAATTGCTTCCATATTATCCCAAAACAATTCAAAATTCAAAACATGCAATAAAATCTGTGATTTACTGCTCTCACACTTGTTTCCTATAAGAATCCATCTAACCAACCACGTTTCTTTGAATTTCTCATTTGGAGGAGGGGATGGCTTGCCCTTTTTTTTTTAAGTCTCTTCTTTTGTTCTTATCTTGGCTATTAAACAGGTTTATTTGCCAATTTGATAACTGACATCTAAAGGCATTCTTCATTCATTAATAAAATAAAATAATAATGGCTCATCGGTCTAGGAAAAATGCTGAGGAGAAGGGATCACATTTTATAACATTAGGGTCGATGTAGGTAGTTGAGCTAAGACTGTTTATCAAATCTCTGAAGACAGAAAGATGCTCTTAGTAGCTAATTTTAAGATGAAGAAGTTGTTGCTTATTCTAATTGCTCTCTAGAAAGTGACTGCATGTGATTAATAAGGGAAGCGGAGGTGGGTTTTCAGTGTGACTCCTCCCTATGACACACCCAATCTCATTTTCAGTAAAGTCAACTGAAATTATAAGAAGAAAAAAAATCACACCATTTAAACCGGTCCACATTAGCTCTTTATAACTCAGAGAAGCATGATCATTTAATGCAGTATTTTCAGCATCAAAAAAATCCCCACCTTCCAAAAATGTTCATTTACCCTTGAAATTGTTTTTGCTGTCACCACATGACGAATTCTGAAGCAAGGCTTGAATATATTGTTGAGTCAGTGTTGATTTAAACATAGATTGACCTCCCACATAGCCACCGTCTCTGAGTTGTTGCCAGAACTGTAAGAAACTTGAGGGAAGTGATCACAATTCCCCTCAAAGAACTAATCTTCCCTCTGCCCAAACTGCCCTAATGTGGAAAAACTCAGTCCCTCCTCCACAGAATGTGAAATAATTTGGCTTACAATGACACATCAAAGGTATTGCTAAGGGAACATTTTCTAATTTTTAGAACTCGTTTTACTTCTATCAAATGCATCGTTCTACTATAAGGAAAGGCCTAAGTTATGTCTTACTCTGCTTGGGATCTTCTCCCTTGGCCTCAGCATTTGGGGCTGGAGATACTATTTGTGGAATGAGGCTGAGGAAATGAGCCAAAATGAATTTCAGGCTTGCCAGAGCTTACAATCTTAATGCAAATTCAACAATTAGCAATGCCTCAGCTGTGAAAGCTGGAAAAAATTCCGCATATCAGATGGTGAGAGAGGCTGGTGGGGAGAAGCACTTCCATTTTACTCTTGTCATCCTGTCATCTCCTAATTCAACGCATAGCCTTGAAAGCAGACCTGGGCCCTATGGGTTATAAACTCACTCAGATAGTTCCAGAAAGGTAACAACCTTACTAATCCAAACTAGAACTGTAAATCTGTAAAAAGGCTAAGTAGGGAAAGAATTTAAAAAAATAAGAAACACTGTATCATCAGCTTCAAAAAAAACCCCTAGGTTAACGGGTATCACTGAAGGCTAAGAGGATCCAACTACATGATGATTCTTAAAAGAATAAACAGTTCTAATGTATCCTTGTCAACCTGAACCATTTAGCAAGTGTCCTTCTGTAACAAGGCATTTTTTGTTCGTTTGTTTGTTTCTTGAGGTGTTTGAGGCAGGCAGAAAAAAACACACACACATTACACACTCTGGGGTCATTTAGAAACCCAAGAACATTGGGTTTCCTTTCCGTCATTTCCTCGCATCAGTCTTTTTCTAAAGAGAAGAAAAAATTGGAGCTGTGGATGTGCATGCGAATGTTTCCACCAGTCCCACTGGAAAGGATACAATAATACAGCCAGGTGAAGGAAAAGACCTGAAATTCTAAGGACTTCACATGCTAAACACACAATTATTCATTCCTTGTGGGGTTTCCCCCCAACTCTTTTCTTCCTATTTCCATTGCCAATCATTACTGATGATGCAAACTTTGTGACCATGCCCAAAGCTAAGAACCGCATTCCACTGCAACCTGTCAATCAATTACAATGCAACCACCCTGGGAAGAAATCTTGCTATTTCCCTCAAATATTTCCCTTCATGAATTCTCCTAACTCCTATCCATCAACATAGGCCCAGCTCCTATTAAACTCTGTTCTTCTGAATGTCAGTCAAGCAAGGTCAGTATTTTTTAATAAAAATGCCCCCCAATTTTTCTCTATCAAACATCTATTCAGCATGTATCTTACTTTGGATTCCTTCCAAAGCAAAGCCTGGGAAAAAATCTGAGTACAAGTAGTTTATTTGGGAAGTGATCCCAGGAAGCAGGGTGTAGCTCAGGGGATGCAAGCCAAGGAAGGGAGGAAAACAAATGAAGGGTGTACCAGTAAATGAGTTACCACCGTGGGCAGCTATGCCTCAGTCCTGCTGGAAGCTTCTGAAATACTGCATCTCACATCCCAGAACTGTCCCCCCAAGGACCATTTAGCCATGAACTCATACCCCTCATTGTTTGAAGGTGACTCTGAGACTTTCCTCAACTCTCCAGAGCTTCTGGCCTGCACGGTGCATAGGCAGGACACACTTCGGTGGTCAGAGAACATCCTCTGGCAGCAAGAGCCAGATGCTTGAGGGAGAAAGTCCTCAGTGCGGTCAGGAGCCACCCACCAAAGATGCAGGTGACCTTCGAGAGGGTGAGAGATGTTGATGCGGCTCCAGCTATGGTGCCCGCTGCAGCAGGTGCCTGAATTCCACCAAATGCTCAGCTATGCACACAGTAGGGAGTTGTGTTTCCCAAATGAGTATTCAAATATCCTCTCCTTTTATGCTCTAGCTTCATTATGATCCTTACTTGTATCCTTTCCCAGATACAGCCTTTAACCCAGTCATTCATTTACACATATTTTCATGTGTACATAAAGCTTCCTATCTCCACTCTGCAAACACTTGTTTTGAACCCAATTATCTCAGTGCTCGGCTCTCTCCTATGCACTGTCAAGGCAATTTACTTCAAATGAGCAAAGAGCTCCAGCTCATGGCCCTTGCTTTTGAATCTTGAAAAAGAAACTAGGATATCTTTTTCAACCAGAGGGATACATCTAGGGGTATTTTCAGGAGTTTAAAAAATGTTTATTTCAGATTCACATTATTTTCTGTATCTTCTATTTACATAAGTAAAAATGAAACGTGTCCCTTTGTATATTACCTCTTATTCATCAGCAAATCTGAGGGCAAGAAATTTTATCACAGCAAATTCTGTTGGTTTTATATTTAAAACACAATTGGCACTTTGTGAAAGAGCTTATAGTAAAGGCCACACAGAATTAGAGAAAAAATTAAGCATTCCCCCAAAATGTGAACTATTATCTTAAAACTCATTTTATCTTCCACATTAGATATTATCTATTGAATTTTCTTTTTTCTACCACATCATCCTCTTCTTATAACCCAGGATGGTTTACTAACCCCAGTTTTTGGCAACATACCACTGCATTGATCCCCAAAAGAGTTTTCCACCCAATGGTGACTTTTTCAATGTTACTATCATTACCAAGAATTTTGAGGTGTAGACGTGTGTCAGGGATTTGGACACATCATTTCTCACTTTCTGTCATGCCCAAAGTACCACATATTCTTAAAGGTAGGAGAAATATCCTTAAGGCTTTTGATGGGAGCATACTGTGGTGTCTCCTGTCTGATTCATGTTTGTAATGAACCTGCTTTGGGGATTGCTGGCAATAAAAGGCACATAATCCTTAAGGAGGTCTCTCAGAGAAGCTCTACTAATTTACGTGGCAGGACTCAATCTCATGTAAAGGTTTAATGAGAACCTCATGAAGTATAAGTGTGGCTGGCATGTGTTACAGAAGGTAGCTCAGGAAAAGCAGAGGAAAACCTTATGTGCAGAACCTATATCCAGACTTGTTTAACTGACAAGGATGTCCCTAATAGAGAATGAGGGAAAAGAGCAACAACAACAAAAAAGACGAGTGCAGCAAATATTGATCCATTATGTACTTCCTGGTTATTGTAATAGCCTCTGAATGTTCCCCAAAAGGAAAGCACGACATGGATAATTTATGTGCCTATTGAAGGTAATCTTCCAAGCATGAATGGCTGAAGGATTATAATTTCTTTCCCCCAATCATCATAGGTCTCCCAGAGGTCATACAAATAACCAGCATCCTTTCATCCTAAACAGTACCAAGCCAAGGTTGAGATACGAGCCTATTAAAATCCTGTTTAAAAAAGAATTTTATTTTGCCCATGATCTCATTCATTAATTGCTGACTGCCTTTTAAAACCTTCTGTGGAAGACAAAGAGACCTTCAAATCCTTTCTCTGAGAATTAAAGCTTTCATTTAAGGATTCCAGATGGGCTGTATTTTAAGTATTAAAGTTCAAATACTTTAACCACCAACAGATGTAAGGAATTTTACCCAGTTATGTTGCACAATTGCCACCCAGTAGTTCTTCAATCCTGGCCAAATTGAGCATCAATTTAAACTAGATTTAATCATGGGACCCTTGACAATCACAACACAAGATATTAGGGAGTTTAGGAAATGGGTCTATTAAATGACAATTAAAGCTGTCAGCCTTCCAGAGCTTATTTTCAGTTCATTTGATCCCTAGTAGACAGTGGCATTTGACTGCTGTAAACAAAGAGGTCTGCTTGAAAGTGCACGCTGAGATGGGGGGGCTGGTGGTTAGAGCCCTGGTGATGGTGTGTGTTCAACTTTCAGGCTAACTCCAGCTGTTCCTCAGACCAAGTGACTTCAAAATCACTTCCTATGCAGCCATTTAAGTCCTTCTGAAAGTCCTAAGAGAGCCTGAGGAGTGACTGGCTTTTCCTTTTTGTGTAAAGTCTCATGGAAATTCTTCAGGGTCAGGTGCTCTCAATCTGGCTCATATTAAATAGTGCTTTTCACCTAGAATGTGCGTGAAATTGACTATTGAAAGTCTTAGATTATCCACACCCTTTGATACAGTATTTTTACTTTCAGGGATTTATCCTAAAGAAACAGATATCTGCACAAAGATTTATGAACAAGTGTGCTTGCTGCAGAATGATACGCGGCTAAAACATAAAGCAAGTTTGGTTTTTGCTGTTCTTCCCATCCCATTCTCCTTAACCCTCCTCATATGCCAGACCACCTTTTTCTACCTTGAAAACCTCTTCAGTGCCACTTCCTCCCAGGCATTTGCTTAAAGAGCTGTGACCTCCACCAGCCAAAAGTTTCCAAGACCTGGGTCTTTCTCCATCAAGACAGGAATAAAGACACGGACCTACTAGAGAATGGACTTGAGGATATGGGGAGGGGGAAGGGTAAGCTGGGACAAAGCGAGAGAGAGGCATGGACATATATACACTACCAAACGTAAGGTAGATAGCTAGTGGGAAGCAGCCTCATAGCACAGGGAGATCAACTTGGTGCTTTGTGACCACCTAGAGGGGTGGGATAGGGAGGGTGGGAGGGAGGGAGACGCAAGAGGGAAGAGATATGGGAACATATGAATATGTGTAACTGATTCACTTTGTTATAAAGCAGAAACTAACACACCACTGTAAAGCAATTATACTCTAATAAAGATGTAAAAACAAAAACAAAAAAAACCACCTATACATCTCCCATGCCCTGCAGTCAGCCAGGCTAGAAAATCAGATACGTTTTTCCTTCTGAGGTGTTAATGGATTAACATTACCCTCTATTATGCAGTACTTTATATTTTAAAATGAGATCCCGAAGACAATGCTATCAACTCAAAATGGGATTATAATGGGAATTTCAGAATCCAAGTAAACCCAGTAGTTAGTATGATTTAAAATTCTGTTTCCAATATATTTTCAGCACATGTACATGTGTGTGTATGTGTCTTAGTTTATCCATTTTGTTTTATTATGAAAAGATACTCATGCTTATTATAGAAAGTGTAGGAAACAAGAAAAAGTAAAAGGAAGACGAAATTCATCCATATTCCCTATCATGCTGAGATGACATTTTTAACATTCTATTGTGTTTCTTCCCAATCATAGTAATATGCACTAATTTATTTTCTGGAGTCATGATAACTGTGTGTGTACAATTTTTTTTTTTTTTATCTTTATTGGAGTATAATTGCTTTACAATGGTATGTTAGTTTCAGCTTCACAACAAAATGAATCAGTTATATATACACATATATTCCCATATCTCTTCCCGCTTGCGTCTCCCTCCCTCCCACCCTCCCTATCCCACCCCTCCAGGCGGTCACAAAGCACCGAGCTGATCTCCCTGTGCTATGCGGCTGCTTCCCACTAGCTAACTG
Organism: Tursiops truncatus; assembly: GCF_011762595.2. Lineage (NCBI taxonomy): Eukaryota > Metazoa > Chordata > Mammalia > Artiodactyla > Delphinidae > Tursiops > Tursiops truncatus. Next base: position 10,690,580 of record NC_047051.1, read on the forward strand.
CCTTACGTTTGGTAGTGTATAGTTCACCCTTTTCTTCACTCATTATTTTTCCTGCTAAGAGTACTTTAAAAACTTGGTTATTCTTCCTGGGTTTCTTATTTACTACAACCTCTACATTAAATTGGAAGCCTTTACCATATCTAGCTGGTAAGTAAATTTCCCAAGATGAAAGCACTCAAACTCGGTTCTGGAACAGGGAAAAGGACTGGTATGTATTAAAACCAAGTGAGTGCAGCCTTGGCAGGAAGTCAGGGTCACAGTCTGCAGTCAGTTGGGGTGCGAGGCTCCACGGCCCCAGCTCCCCTCCTGTGGCTGTTCAGGGGAGTGGGCAGCTGCCCTCACAAGACCCGGCCTCTGCTCCCCAGCTGCTATAAGGCATTTCTGGAGGTACCTATGGTAACATCCAAGAGGGACAAACACTGTTCTCACGTGCCCTGAGGAAAGCTCATTCCTACGACCAAAAAATACCTTCCTCTGCTCCCTCCGCCCCCCTCTCCTCACTCAACTCAGCCGCACATACTTCCTTGGCTCACAGACAGAATGTGTAGGGAGACTTGGGGACTCATAGTCGTTTATGATCTGGGTAGCACATTCACATCACTACTTGGGCTATTTTTGTCTAGTGTTGCCACTCACCAAGTGGCAAATGCTATATAATCCTACTTGGTAAACGACAATCACTCTTATTACAGCTTCAGATTAAATAGGAAAACTACAGCCAAATTTCTTTAAGGAAATAAGGTGGGGAGATCTAACATTGTTAGAGTCAGACCAATTAGTCATACTTTTTGAATAAGGTTCAAAGAGAACATTAAAAGGAGGAAGTGATGAGAAGGGGTGGGGAGAATTATGTAGACCACAGTTGGTTTGAGTATTTCATTTGTAAATAGCATGTCATTTTACTAATGCAGTTGAATTACTTAACCACTCTATAAATGTTGGTTTATATTCAATTTAAACATGTTATAAAGAGCTTTTAGCTCTTTTCGAGCAAGCAAGACAGCCCTGTCTATTAATAAACACTTAGGTGGAGTATCAGATTTCCAGGAACTAAAAATATGATTATCTACCCAGAGACTTGGAAGGAACTAAATTCACAATGTCTGATGATTGGCATGTTTGCTGTCTTTGACATGGGATACTGAGCACATCGCATGGTGGAACACTAGGGGAAAAGGGATCCTTTTCTCCACCAGCAACTGCTAACCTGCTTAGCAGCAAGCAGGGTGCCCTGAGCTGGCTTGTGAAAGAGAACCTGCTTCTCAAAGGGGATGCAGGGAGATGGGGGCATGAGATTCACAGGAAGTCAGAGCTTTTCTCTGAAGCCTTGGCAGTGACAGTTATGTGAGTCATTGAACTGGCCACCATTATTCTTATTAATTGCCAAACCAGGTCTATTCAGCCTTCTAATAAAAACCAGATAAAGCGGGAGACCAAATCAGAATAAAAAGGAAGAGGGAGCTGAAATGGTTGAGAATATGCATTATTATCCTCATAAATGAGCTGACAGATACATATTAGCAGAGTAGAGTGAATAGTATATTTCTTTTTCCCATTGTCTTACATCAGAAAAAGTTCAAAATGGTATATCACAGACTACAGCATTGATATTGGTGGAACAAAGGCCAATAGTAAAAAATGACAGTGGGCTTTAGACCCTAAATCTCTTTATTCTCACTTCTATATTCTTAATTTTTCTTGGCATATCTTTAAAATAAGGTTACACGGTCCCACTAACACTTTTCTTTTTAATTAAGACTTTATTTTTTAGAGCTGTTTTATGCTCACAGCAAAATTGAGGGGAAGGTCTGGAGATTTCCCATATACCCCCTGGCCCTACACATGCACAGCCTCCCCTATTTATCAACATTCCCCACCAGAGTGGTACATTTGTTATAAATGATGAACCTACACTGACATATCATAATTATCCAAAGTCCACAGTTTACATCATGACTCACTCTTGCTGTTATATATTCTGTGGCTTTAGACAAATGTATAATGACATGTAACCATCATTATAGTATCATACAGAGTATTTTCACTGCCCTAAAAATTCTCTGTGCTCTGCCTATTCAGCCCTCTCCATCCCCCATCCCCTGGCAAACAAAGAACTTTTTATTATCTCCATAGTTTTGCCTTTTCCAGAATATTATATAGTTGGAATCATACAGTATGTAACCTTTTGATTGTCTTCTTTCACTTCATAATATGCAATTAAGGTTCCTCCATGTCTTTTCATGGCTTGATAGCTCATTTCTTTTTAGTGCTGAATAATATTCCATTGTCTGGATATACAGTTTATCCATTCACCTATTGAAGGACATCTTGGTTGCTTTTAAGTTTTAATAATTATGAATAAAGCTTCTATAAACAAGTTTTTGTTAGACGCTAAGTTTTCAACTCCTTAGGTAAAAGGAGAACCAATATTGGATCACACGGTAAAGTATGTTTCATTTTCTAAGAAACCACCAGACTGCCTTCTAATGTGGCTGTACCATTTTGCATTCCCACCAGCAATAAATGAGAGTTCCTGTTGCCCCACATCCTTGTCAGCTTTTGGTCTTATCAGTGTTCTGGATTTTGGCCATTCTAATAGGTGTATAGTGTTATCTCATTTTTGTTAAATTCAAATTTCCCTGATGACACATGGTGTGGAGCATCTTTTTATATCCTTATTTATCAACTACAGATAACAGGTGTCTGCTAAGGTCCTTGGCTCATTTTTTAATTGTTTGTTGCTGTTGTTGTTTTTGTTATTGTTGTTGAGCTTTAAGAGTTCTTTGTATATTTTGGATAAGATCCTTTATCAGATGTGTCTTTTGCAAGTATTTTCTCTCAGTTTGGGCTTGTCTTCCCATTCTCTTGACACTGTCGTTCGCAAAGCAGAAATTTTTAATTTTAATGAAATCTAGTTTATCAATTATTTCTTCATGGATTGTGCCTTAGTGTTGTATCTAAAAAGTCACTGCCATATTCAGGGTGATTTAGGTTTTCTCCTATGTTATCTTCTAGGAGTTTATAGTTTTGGGTTTTACATTTAGGGCTCTCATATATTTGGAGTTAATTTTGGGAATGGGTGTAATGTCTATGTCTAGATTCACTGTTTTGCAAGTGGATGTCCAGTTTTTCCAGCACCATTTATTGAAAAGACTATCTTTGCTCCATTGTATTACTTCTGCTCCTTTGTCAAAGGTCTCCTGACTATATTTCTGTGGGTCTATTTCTGGGTTTTCTCTTCTGTTCCATTGATCGATTTGTCAGTTCTTTCTCCAAAACCACACTGTCTTGATTACTTAAGCATTATAGTAGATTTGAAGTCAGGTAGCGTAAGTCCTCCAACTTTGCTCTTCTTCAATATCATGTTGGTTATTCTGAGTCTTTTGCCTCTCTACATATCTTTAGAACCAGTTTGCCAATATTCACCAAATAACATGCTGGGATTTTGGCTGGGGTTACATTGAATCTATAGATCAAATTGAGAAGAAATGACGTTATAACAGTATTGAATCTTCCTATCCATGGTCACGGAGTATCACTGCGCTTATTTAGTTCTTCTTTGATTCTATTCATCCACTAACACTTTTTGGTTGCAAAAACCCAAAGGTGTAAGTAAATATGATGAGAAACAATATGTTTATATAATCTTGAAGTATCTCTCCACAGCATACTTTTTAATTTCAAAGGGCAAAATAGTCCCTTTAAAGTGGCAGACACTATCTTAAGTGATCAAAGTTAGCATCGCCGGTAGTGAGACATATCAACAATGTGATGCACTGAGAAGGACACAGTATCACTATTGTGATAGTCTTACTAAAATGCATAATCTGAATTTGATATGAGGAAAACACAGACAACCACAAATTGAGGGACTTTTTACAAAATAACTGACTAGTATTCTTCAAAAGTCAGGAAAGATAAAGACTGAGAAATTGCCCCAGATTGTAGGAGACTAAGAAATCAGGACATCTAAACATAATGTGTGATCCTGGACTGGATCCTAGGTCAGAAAAAGGATACTAGTGGCGCAACTGGAAAAATTTTAGTAAGGTCTGTAGATTAGTTAAGAGTATCCTATGTTACTTTCCTGGTTCCAATCATTATACTAAGATTACATAAGATGTTAACATTTGAGGAAGCCAGGTAAAGGGTATATTGAAATTCTTTGTACTGTTTTACTTTTAAGTCTAGAACTCTTTCAAAGGAACAGTTACATTTTTTAATTTAAAAAAAAATCTGAAAATCTAGATATTGGATATCAGTGAAATCTGTGAGCATTGATGCATTTCTGAGAAAAAGAAAATGGAGATTTCAAAGTTGCCTGCATTTACATAAGATCAGTGGATAACCTGAGCATCTTGGCATTTTAATTAAAGAGAGAATGAGATCCACAGAGGCAGAAAGACAGACAGTGAAAGACATCCCACGTTGGTATGTCTGCATTGACAAAGCATTTCAAAGAGAACCAGGGCTTCCACTTGGAGTCACACCAAGGAGGTGATGACTGTCCTTGTCACAGCCATGTCTGTGCTAGAGAATCAAAGGCAGGCTTTTCTCTGATTGGTTGGGTCAGGCTGCTAATGAGGCAAAGGTCATGGATTGGATCTGCTCTCAGGGCCTCTGAGTGTCACTCTGTCTCTTGACACTTCTCTGATCACAGGGAGCCAGGTGTGACAGCTCGACTGCACCAGCACGAGGCTGGCTCTACTGTGGGGAAATAATGAAAACACACACCCTCCCTAAGGTCACCTTTAAACATAATGGACATACTTGAATAGAACCCCTGTTATCTAAATATGCTTCTAAAAATATCTGCACCAGGAAAGGGGTCCCTTATTAGATTCTCTTTCCCATATTAAACCTATAATTGGGAGACCTGCAAGGGTGAAGCTGATTGGCCTCTGATGCAATCTGCAGACACACAAGTTCTTGTTACCTCTTTAGCAGAAGTATGTGCTGGCTTTAAAGGCATGTACTCTGATTTGATATCACTTAGGCAGCCACCAAAGCACATAAAGAACGAGGCTGCTCACCTCGCTCCTCACAGTTAGACATCTTTCGGTTTTCATGTTCCAAAAATTATTGAGAAGGGGCTTCTAACAGCATGACTTTTCCTGAGTCTCCTGTGTTTATTAGGAGAGCTTTCCTGGTGTACTTAGGATTCCAAACTGGAAGGTAAGCATGAAGGTGGAAAATGCTCAGTTCCAAGTATAGGTATGTCTTATAAAAGCAGCTAAGGAATTAGAATAGATTTAAACATATGATTAAAATTTGAAATCATAAACCCAGCAATTTGAAAGTAAATTTACTTGTGTGGTAAAAGTTTAAAAAAAGTTTAAAAAAATCAAAGTTAGTGGGCTTCAGTCTCTTCCACCTACAGTTAGAAGAATTAAAACTATACTATGTGAAAAGTTATCCCCTTGAGATTCTTTAAATGTGAGAGTTTGTACACATACAATGGCCTGGTAACAAGGAAGTGCATTTGAATGGCAGCGCTTCCCCACTCCAGCCCTTTCTCCACTGAGCTATGGATCTTCAGGTCCTCCCAGCACTTACTGGACAAGGTGAGGTTTGGAAATAAGCAACCAAACCAAAAAAAAAAAAAAAAACCAAAAACAATTCTTTTAAATCCCTTTTGCTTCTCCTAATACCAGTGTACTCAGTAGACGGCAGGAAAATGAGCTGTTTCACTAGGTTGAGACTTGTCCAAAGTACCTCGTGATAACAGAAATAAAATAAAAACTAGAAACACATTCTCCATCTAAAATTTGTGAAACCACAGTCCACCTGCACTGGGTAGAGCTGAGGACAGCTACAGAAATCAATGTTAGAAAAAACAACAACTGTGGAACGGAAGGAGTAAAATCCCTCAAGACTCTAGAACCACTGGGTTGTAAATATTCTTAAAGCCAGGCTTATAAGACAAAGATGCCAGCCCATACTATGCTAAAATGGTCGTGTCATCTTTAGATGAAGCAATTCCCATTTGGCCACTCCATCGTGATCTATGTTTTCCCACAGGCAGACCTGAATAGACATCCCTGTGCTCCTTTTTATAGACTTTTGCTGTCCAAAGAATAATTTTACATTTCTATTGCCTGGTTCCTTTACCAGTATACCAAACATAAGGAACAAATAGTTCGAATTATAGTTCTCTCTGGAAATATTTATAGAAGTTTATCTCACCATACATATACATTTTGCAAGGAAAGGTGGGAGAAAAAAAATTACCTACAACACACTGGTCCATGAAATAAGATACAACACTACTGCCTCTGAGAAAAGCACAGAATATGTTAGAGAAAAAAATTTTCATGACACTTAAAAAAACCGTGAGGTAGATTTTACTTACGACCTTTTCAGTAGGTGTAAGGATCACTGCAGTGGGATTCTGCAGTAGGAGAGAGCGATCTGGCTCAAGTCAGAACAGAACAAGGAAAAGTAGGGATTTTACAGCCAAGGAGTGGAGTGTGGGTGAGGGTCAGTAAATGGAGAATTACTAAGAGGGTAGTACGCTTATTGCTAAACTGACCTAACAGGATTCTTGCTAAAGGAAGGCCAGGGTGATCAGATATTACCTGGGGGAAGGGGGTGGGGAGTGAGGAACCCAATCAGATATAAAGGATGATCGGATCGTGAGGATGGGGGATTCTGGCTAAACCAACTTAGCAGGATTCTTGCTAAAACTGGGCGATGCAAAGGCAAACACAGCATCCCCAAAGCTGAGGCCTGGCTGGGAAGAAGATTCAGAGGAGCCTGACTAAAGTTTGGTCAAGGAGAGACACTTTGTCGATAATGGGAAGTTACCTCCTAGTGAGGACCTGGGCTCCCGGCACTGCAGGCTGAGCCATGAGGACACATGTGGAGGCCCAACTACTGCTTGAAAGACAGAAAAGCAGTGAGGAGCCTCATTCAGGGACTGCACGAACCCCTCCCAATAACTCACTTGACCTCTTTTTTGTACATGCTTGTACTGGGAAATCGTGAAGAATTTCTTTTCACAGTTTATTCAGCACATTTGCACGCATTATGTCATTTAAAGTAAAGACTATGGTTATCGTTTTACAAGTGAGAAAGGTGACACTCAGAAGCTGAGGTGGAGACACGGCCCGACCTGCAGAACCGTCCCTCCACTCCCCCTCTCCCGGAGGAGAGTCTGTTTCCGGTCAGCGTCCTCCTAACCACAGGCACACACACCATCTGCTCAGTATTTTCCCCTTCTGTGTGTGCAGGCACCTTCGACCACCTCTCTTTTTCTCTCAAAATCCACAAAACGGGTATTTGCCCAAAGGGCCCCTATCAATCTTACCAAAATATCACCTCAAACTGAATGCAAAGCATCCACTGCTTCCTAAGTGATCATCTTAATAATTATAATGGCCCTGCTGGAGACAGAGTTTACAACTTTACTTTTAACCACGGGGACCAACTTTACTTTTAACCACGGGGACAGAGTTTACAACTTTACTTTTAACCACGGGGACAGAGTTTACAACTTTACTTTTAACCACGGGGACCAACCAGCTAAGAGCTCACATACAGACACAAGTACATATATTATGTTCAAGCTTTGAGAAAACTCGAGAAGCATCAGGACTCCCTGATCCATTTGCAGTCTGAGTGTAACAACTCCATAATGTTCAAAACTCAGGGAACCACTACAGTCCATCCGAGGTTGGTTAAATCTGTGGATGCAAAACCTGTGGATACAGAGGGACGGCTGTACTCCAAAATGAAAACACCTGAACAAACAGCAGCTGAGAAAGAAAATTTCTCTAAACGGAAAATTTCTCTAAACTCCCCTTGTTTTAACGGAGCTTTCTGAGAATTCAGCCTCCAGTGGGAGGGAGACAGAAGACTTACCCTCAGCACATGGAGAATGTGAGAATTCTGCTGCCACAAACCCCCCTCCAGGGAGCTTCCAGCCAGGAAGGAGAATGACCATTAGCACCAGCACCTGGATGAGAAACGTGAAAATGTGTTAACAAACCTTATCAGAGCCTCCCACACTTTAACCACCAACACCCCCTTACTATGCTGATAGGATATCAACCTTTACCCCTGGCTGTTCAGAGAGCTTCTCCTTAGAGAATGCTGCTGCATGCATGTGTAATAACATTTTCTCCTGTTAATCTGAAGAAAATTCCCGATTGTCAATTAATTTGCAGGCCCTGACCACTACCACTCAGACTTCAGTTAGTTGAGGAAAAGTTCTCCTGTCAGACCTCCAGCATCACCAAGCCACAGACCTGACCCTGCTTCCCCTCACCTCCAAGATTCCTGTTATGAGAGAAAAATAAACCCCAGTTTGTTTACGCCACTATTGGTTGGGTTTTCTGCACCTTAAAGCAGAAAGGAGAGCTAGTAATTCACCCTGTTCATTCTTTTGAGTTAAGACACAAGGTAACTGCCTACCCCCTGCTCCCCAGTATGATGGGAGAAGTCATAGTTCTGACTTGGGCCCCCGAAGAAGCGCAAAAGAAAGTATAGCAACATCTGATCAGATCTATGTTCCAACTCCTACACATCCCTAATGCAGATCAGCTTATCATCTTCTTTCTTTGAACAACCCATAGCAGCTCTGGATTAATCTGGTAAAATGAACAAGAGATTTTTAAAACACTGCCATGGCTTTCAAAAACTCCTTCACCTATTGTTCAGAAAATGTTCAGATTCAGGGAAAACAAAAACGGTGTGTTTTCATAATTAAATGACACTCTCTTTCCGAGTCCTCAGTTTGCTGGGGGATGTTTGAAGCGGTGATGGTAAAGGGTGGATGGAGAAATTAGAGGGAGTCCTTGGGCTGAATGTGTCCATGGGAGAGGAGGCGGCAGAGGTGGGAGAAAGCTGAGTCCTAGGAAAGTGGGCTGAAAGAAGCAGGATGAAAGGATGGCAGCAGTGAGCACCACGCCCAGACCTGTATCCCAGTGGGAAGGGTTCGTGAACTTTGAGAAATTAAATAGGAACTTGAACTACAAAGCCAAAAACTTTAAATTAACCTGGCAGTTGGCAAGACTCTAATAGAATATTTCCACCTTTTAAAAGCTCTGTGAAAACAATTTAAATCTCAGTATCTTCATCCACAAAATAAAAGGATGCGAATAAGTGGGTCCTAAGATTCTCTCGGCTCTGAGATCTTCTAATTCTATAATGTGTCTTCACAAGAGGATTCTGGCCATAGCTTTTTAAGTTAAACCCACACCTCTTTCTTCAGCCTGAAAAAGAAAGCCCATGAGTTTGAAAAAGAGATTCTCATATTATCCCCCAATGGAATAGCTAGTGCCTTCACTTCTAGCCCCAAAACTGAGCCTCGTACATCAGCAGGTTCAGTAATTCATTCTGTAAAATTTTTAAACACCCACCATGTGTCAGCGACAGGGGTTGCATTCAGGATTCAAAGAGAGAGAAGATACAGCATCTGCTTTCAAGTTACTCAGTTTAGCTTAAGCCAACAATTTTTCCAAAATCTATTCCAAATATTATTGAATAAATGAATGAATAATTATTATGACTCTGCAATAATTATTCTAAGGAGAAGACTCTTCCTTCTTCTTAGTACCCTCTGAGGCTGGTAACATAAAAGAGAATATTCTTATTTCTCTGGCTGGGTGTTTGTGTCCTGGCACCGAATAGCCCATAACGAGGGTGTGGACCGATGTTTAATGAACATCAGAGCAGGGCATCCCTACCCATTCCAAATGCTTTCTTGCACAAACATGACTAGACAATTATGATGCGTTAAGTATTTCTTTGTTGAAGGGTTCATATAATTTTTCCAAAAGCTGACAGAGTAGGGGAGTGAGGATGATGGATGGCATCAATTACTATGCCAATGGGCACCTCACTCTCTGGAACCTCAAAAGGAAGAGGCTCTTCTTTCAAAGGCGCCCCACATGGATGATTCGTTTTCTCCTCTCACTCCACTTTTCTTGCTGTCTTTCCCCTTTAAGTTTCATCCCCAGCTATGACCTAACGTCACAGTCCACCCTTATCCCAGGATATCTCATACCCTCTAACAAATAATTAAGTCCCAGTACTCTGGTCAACTTCTGTTTCTTGAAAATTTCACAACCTCAGGCGCCCAGTGGATAGCAAAACTTTCTCCCAGACACAGTTTCTGCTGGTGTATAAAGTGAAGAGAGGGTTTTCTAGCTCCAGTTAGGAAATGATGAGCTCATGACCTTTGCATTTAGGTTGATGGTGAAGGGAGAGAAATAGCTTTCTCTCTGGGTTGTAGTGACTTTTATCCTAAAGTATCCAAATACAACAGCAACAGCTACCCCCTGACAAGAAATATAAGTGGGTTAACTTCCTTCCACTGGCTGTGTGTCCTCGTCCTGGTAATATTACTTTAAGAGTTAGTGTTTACATTCATCTGCCACACTGAGAACAAGGAGATATGCAAGCAGATACTGACAAACAGCCAGGAAAAGGAGTGACTCCATTTGATGAGAGCAAGAAAGCCTTCACAGACAATGTGGCCTCTTTCACTTGACATCTGAAGAAGTTCACCAGGAACAGAGGTGGTGTAAGAGTGCAAAATTGGGGGTCATATTTCAGGCAAGGGGAAAATATGAGCGAGGCACAGAGGCATGAATCTGCCCGGTGTGTTAAAGACATTAATAAAAGTTAGTCATTCTGAAAGTATTTTGGGAATCTCAGAGCTCTAGCTTCCTCTCCAGTTGCTGTTCTATGAAAAGACTTCTGAAGGCCCACAGAACTTTTGAGAAATAACAATGGGAGACTCTGAGATGGTCCCCAGCTAACTTTATAAACATCCTCCCAGTGTTAAATGAAGCTGTCTAGAGGATAACAGAGGCAGAGTCAGAAAGGGAAGAACAAAGTCATTTGCAACAGTATTTGTACATTCTATGTCCCAAACAAAAAACAAACCCCAATTCTATCTGTCATTCCATGGCTTCTTAAAGTGAGTAATTCAATCTGATCTTTATTTTCCCCAAACCACATTTAAGCCAAAAAAATAAGTTATCATGGGGCTACTCCACAGGAGGCATGAGATACATACTGCAAGGATAAAGTAATTACTAAGGTCACGGAGTCTACAGTATAGCAGGATAGCAGGATGAGAGAGATCACTGAACTAGAGGACTGGTAAGTGCCACAAGAAAGGTATAATCTCAGAAATGAGAGATGTCTAAACAGAGGCGTCAGTGAAGGCTTCCTGACGGAAACAGTAAGCAAGGTCATGAAGGCTGGGTAGGAGCCTGGCAGGTAAAAATGTAGAAAGAAGGCAGTTCAAGCAGAAGAAGTAGCATCGAGGTGGGAAAACCACAGACATGTACAGAGTGTCCAATAAAACTTTTGGAGATGATGGAAATGTTCCATGTCTACACTGTCCAGTATAGTAGCTGCAAGCTACATGGAGCTACTGAGCACTTTAAATTAGCTAGTGCAACTGAAGAACTGAACTTTTTATTTTATATAATTTTAATTAATTTAAATTTAACTAGCCACTGTGGAAATAAACAAAGACCAACGAAATGAAAACAGGCTAAGGCTCTTTACTCAGAGTTTGCTCTAACAAGGGAGTCAGCCACTGTCAATCTGCACTCAGCATTTTGCAGGAACTCAAAGGCAGGCAGAGGAGCAGAAAAGCTTTATAGTGGAAAAAAAGGGAAGGCTTCAGGTGCGCCCTGATTGGAGGCCGTTGGCATGAGGAAGGCATAACTATTTAGCAGTGGGGCAACCTATGAGGTTGGTTAGGGGTACATCGTTGGCTTTCTCTGATTGGTCCTAAGTAGGAAATAAAGACAAAAATTAGAGAAACTGTCAGTTATGAGTCAAATCCTGGCTTTCGGGGACTGTTGTTGCAGGGGTTATTGTTTTGCTTCCTGCAGTGTTGCTAGGGACAGCGTTCTGACTTCCTCTAAGTGTGACATATACACAGCAGGCTGGCTACTGTAGATCATGGGTTGGTGTTCTGGGCTGTCTGCTGCAGACTGTGCATCAGAGTTCTATTTTCATATGAGGTCTCTCATCTGTATATTGATTTGTTCTCTCACCACTAATGGCTAGTGGCTACAGCGTTGGACAGTGCAGTCCTGTAGCAACAAGAAATCCACTTTGGTGGAATACAGGATGTGTTTCCAGAAACAGTAGGAAATAAGGCTGAGAAGAGAGATAAGACCAGAATGTGGAAACCAGGGTGCCAGTCTAAAGAATTTGTATTTGTCTGGATATAGAGATAAAGTATCATGGAAAAATTGAGGGCAGGAAGATACATGATCACAGCTTTGCTTTATAAGGATTAATCTAATTTTAATATGTAAAAAGGAACTGAGAAAGAAGTTACTAGAAACAGGTCAACATACTATAATAATCCAAACAATAGGAGGTGAACCTGCAGGATGCTGGGAACATGGATGGAAGGAGTGAGCAGGGGCAAAGATAATTTGGATGTACTACATGGAGTTCTTGAAATCTGACTGGATATGAGGAATTAAAAGAGGCCTGCCAATGACTTTTGAGCCCAGAGTTGGTGGAAGATTATAGATCTTTTAAGGACTAAGAAAGTTAGGAAATAGCAAGGTTGGAGACTAGGGCAAAGAGGGGGAAAATGATGAGTTTGGGTTTCAGACTATCAGCCTCAACATATTGAAAACAAAAAGTAGGGAAAACAAATCGGAAGAAACCAAAAGAAAATATGCCTTCAAACAAGAGAAAGAGCCCCCCCAAAATTAATAGATAGATATGCCAATCAGAAATTACATTATTTTATTCAATAAACAATTATGTATTCTATGTCAATCCACAGGTTATGCTTGAGACACAGTTTTCAGGTGGTCTCAGTTAAAAGAGTTCTGTTCAACATTAACAGTAATATCAGGAGTCTTTTTTGTTTTTAGAAAAAAGACCTGATTTGGTTCTGTTCTGCCTGAGCTTTATTAGTTAATTAAAATAAACAAATATAAACAAGCATTCTTAGTAACATGCTCTGTTATTAATTAAAACAATCTTTATAAGAAGAGGACCCCCCACTCTTTTCAAGAGATTGTAATCAAGGGAATATTGGCTTCACAGGAGAGACTGAGTGCTCATCAAGGCTTTGGGGTCAACTAGCATCTCCTCTTCCTGGTTAATCAGTCTGACTTGGTTCACAGAAAATTTCTTTTCTCATCTCATTGTATTATTTTTCCTTGGTGCTTTTGTGTGAAAGGATATTCAAATTCAAATGCACCAGCTCCCTGAATAGGTGACACCTAAGCAAGCAGGACCCTTCCTACTACCCACTCCCCCATAGCTGCCATCCTTCCAACATCTCACGTGGAAACTGATCAGTGTGGGGTCAGCTAGTTCAAAGACAAGTGACAAGATTGACAAAGAGCCTCCTCCCAAGTGGCCACCACTGTGTGAGACCTCAGAAGCCAGAGACTCTTGTTTGGTTCAATGCCAGCTATGAGGTCCCTCATACAAAGGGGACCCTCAAACCACTTTTGCTGAATGAATCACTAAAACAAAAAAGGCTGGAAAACAAGGTGAAAAACCTGACATACGCTACATCCTTGAGGATCATGACATCACTCATTCATCATTCATTACTCATCATTTAAGCATTTGCCGAGTGCAAACTACTGGTCAGATAGTATACTAGCTGGGTGCCTGAAAAACAGAGATAAATACCATACAGGCCCTGTCGTCCAAAAACACATTAAATTAAAATCTTTCTTATCTATGTTTTCATGTAAAGTTGACAACATATCATGCTTAATTACTATGCTGTTTAATGCACAGCACTGCACGTATACTCAAAAATCTTTATTGGAAAAAAACAGTGTTGAAGGATATCACTGTCATTTCCCAGGAATGTCAGGCCCATTCTGTTTGTCAGCTCTCTCACTTCAGTGGTTTTTAACAAGAAGATTGGATTGAAAAGGTAAAAATACAACTCAGCTCTTTTATACCCAGAAAGTAAAGGAGCCGGTTTAAAGAACATGTCTTCCAGTCTCATATCAAAATCCAAACAAGCTAAAAATCAAATGTAAGTCCTTTATCTCAATAGTTCTCCCCTAAAGGTAAATCTTTAGATGAAACTTTCCAGTGTAATTTCTTCTAATTTCATCTTACCTTAAACCAAGATCTTCAAAATCAAAACAAAACAAAAAAACTGGATGTTTAATCAGTTGGTATCAAAAATACATACTTTAAGTAATAAAGATAGGATGAAAACAAATGCAAAATAATAAAACTGGGGCCATTTATCTTCAGTTGCCTTTTCTTTCCACATTCTGCGTATTTCGCAGACAGCAAAGCATTCATAAACAGCATTTGGTTTGAATCTGTCACTACACATTTTTAGAGCAATTTCAGCTATCACTCTTGTAATATATGCTAATCTGGCGTTGAATATGGCATCAGGTGTTATAAATTCTTGTTCCCAGCCTGAAGGAAGGTATTAATGAACTGCAGTTCTGATTCCCAAAGCCAAAGTAAACGATCTCACTGCTGTAGCGATCTAGAAACCAGTAGTTCTATTTGAGCATTTTCAAAATTCCAGAGGAGTCTCTAAAAGTGGGTATCATTATGAAGGCAGTGAACCAGTGCCATCCTCAGTGGCAAACTTCTGTCCCTGGGATTTTCGCCAACCTGGCAAAAAGATCACTACAACATTCAGATAGATTTATTTCCAAAAGACAAATAACTCATGTACGGGAAAGTCACTTAATGCTCCACTGAGCTCTCAGACTCCTCCTCACCGCTCTGCTCCCTCAGACTGCATTTCTTGGAAGCAGAACAGGCCTTAAGGGAAGTCTCCGAAGCCCTTGGATACTCCTTCTGCGCCCTGCTCTACCCTTCACGGTGCTCTGCTTCCACTCCCTTGCAATCCCATCGTATGAATAAATGCTTATCTAGCCTCCTAAGGAATGAGGTCAGCACTTTCAGGAAGTGGCATGCCTGATGAGGCCAAGAGAAGTGGACGTTGGGTTCCTTCTCATTTCAAAGAGACTATCTTTCTGAAGGTTTTTGGCAAGTGAAACAACCCAAATTAGGCTAATGTAGTCAGAAAGGAGATTTAATCCAAACATAGCTCACAGAATCAGGAAGACCATAAAACCAGCCTGGAGGATATACACATGGAAAAGATGCCCTCTTGCATAGGAATGAACCATCACAAAAACAGCAACACAGGGATTGGAGAAACAGCCCACCACTCCCACCCCCTTAGACTAAGACTGGCCAGCTAACGTGGACCCTGATTCCTTTTGGCTGCATTCACTGTGACCCCAAGCCAGGGTGGCTCTGATATCCATACCAACCCCAGAAGAGAAGTACAGCAACAGTGTATATGTCCAAGATAAGGCCCATGAGGGTTGTTCTACGGATCTAAAATGGAAACTGACATACTGACCAGGCTCAGAATTGAAGCTGTTCAAGGCACAAGGACTTCCGAAGCAAAATTAATAAAGGCTGATAATTCATAAACTTGAAGCAAGGGAACCCAGCTCTGCCCTTATTCTTGATCCAGCAGGGGTTCGGGGTATAAGTTTTATGCAGTAAAAAGAACAAATACTGAGAGTATGTCTGATTGGCAAGCGTTCTGTTGAGGTGGGATTTTGGGAATTGGGGAGATTTTCTAACTAGTCTTTAGGTACATGTAACAGTCCCTGGTTGGCTGCAAGGGGGCAAAGTTTCAATTTAGAGGACATTTCCATAGAGAAAGGATTGTTCAATGTCAGAGGCTGAGGGTTTTCTGTTCTGGCCATTTTGTGGAACAAGACGGGGCAGAGGAAGTCGAGGGGTGCTTTTTACAGCAATGGCCCTTGTGGCAAGTTGAATCCCAGGACAGGCATTTTCTCAAAGTCTAAGAGAAAAACTGGGTCAGGAACCAAGGGAGGCCCCGTGTGGCACAGATACAAACTAGAGAAAGCAGGTGCAGGGTGGAACTGACAACTGTTTTCCAGCAGCTTTCCGCCATCTCAGCTGAGCTTTACTAGTCCAGCCGCAGAAAGAGCAGCTATCCACAGGGGAGTCTGGGTTTTCAGATATCCTGAATGCAATATTTCCATCACTTCTGGTCATCAGAACTGCAGATTGCCTTTGCATTGTGTTTTCCTCTATAGAATCAGACTTTAAGAACTCCTTGACACGAAAATAAGGATGCTACACAAAACATGGACTATGGACTAAACATGTGTGTCCCTGCCCAAATTCATAATGTTGGAACCCTAACGCCCAATGGGATGGTATTAAAAGGTGGGGCTTCAGGAGGTAATTAGGATTAAATGAGGTCATGTGGGTGAAACACTCATGAATGGGATTAATGCTCTTAAAAGAGTCATGAGAGAGATTGCTTCCTCTCTCTGCTTTCTGTGACATGAGGACACAGCTAGAAGTCTACAACCTAGAAAAGGGCTCTGACCAGACCTCGACCATGCTGGCACCCTTATCTTGGACTTCCAGGCTCCAGAACTGTGAGAAATAGCTTTCTATTGTTTAAAAACTACCCAGTCTATGGTACTTCTGTTACAGCAGCCATAACAATGTCATGAATATAACAACATGTTTAGACTAACACATCAGTAAGGCTACCATTAAAAGGATTAAAGACATTGGGCAGCCCCTGAACCTGATCCAACAATGCAAATGGATTCTTCTCCAAATTGGCCCTACAGCACTGTCTTTCAAGTTAATAGTTCACCCTCTATCATTTCTTCCTATACCTATACTGCTGTATGTGTGTATGTGTATCGTGTGTATGTGTATCGTGTGTATGGGTGCACACTGGAATTGAGGATCAAGGTTGGAATAGAAAGAAAAGAAAAAGAAGAACTAAGAGCTTTAGAAAATAGCTGGAAAAAAGTCTGTGTTTTCTACATCGTCTGATGTCAATTTTATGTAAACACACATACTTGGCTCCTATTTAGTTTTCAGTAAAAACCAAGTGATGACCGTCACCTTTAACACCCCATTAGCTTTCTACCATAGTCCTTACGAAATTACCCAGTCAACATTCTCATGCAAAACTTATCTTAAATGCTTAGTACCAATCTCTTTAATTGCCTCCTACAAATGCAAAGAAGGGAAAAATAAAAGTTGTTCAATCTGTCCACCTGTTTAAATTAAAATTCGAACTCTGGAGGAAAGAAGTAACTAAATAAAATACTTACCACACTGAGAGCTTTAACTATTAAATATCACTGTATATGAAACGTCCACATCTTTGAGAGAAAGGACCAAGAAAACCCCATATGAATTCATCAGGATTTAATACATAGTTTGAATGGCATTTGTATATTTTCTCTGATATTTTCTGAAAATGTAGAAGGGAATGTTAATTTTTCCAAATACATTTTCTTTTGCTGGTAAGCAAAAGTTAGTTTAAACAAAGCAGCTCTTCATCTTTCTTAAATTCACATCTGTACACAAATTGTTCTTCTCATTTGGGGTTTTGGTGTTCCAGTTATTGCCGCTTTTTCCTTGTTGTTTTGCAGTTCCATAATGTGATGGTTGCCCTGGTAATAGAAAACTCGGTTCAAACCTTTCCATGTGATAACCATCTCTATTCTACATTACGTACTGGATTTCATTCAGGTGTATTCTCCTTTCTATTTTTTCCCTTTGTGAAAGTGAAAGTTACTCCTTCCTTTGTCATCCGGATTTCCATTTTCTAAATACTTCTCTAACTGCCAGTAAGTCTTACGTATTCTATTCAAATGGAAAATTGAGTCCATGATTTTGTATGCTATTGAAAACTACACACTTGCATTTGCTTTTTAACCGTGACTGGGCACCATATTCCACCTGCACAGACAGCCACTCACACCTACTGTGTCTGGGAGCTGCCCTGGTGCAGAGATTCCAGAAGGACTATGGTCTGGGGTGCACGGCACTCAGGAACCATGGGGTTGGGGAGCACCTGGTGAGGAGACTCCATGGAGCCCTTAGGCAGCTCTATTCATTAGGCAGGCAAAGAGTTTCTGGAAGCAGGTAGCCTCTGCTTTTAGCTTCTGTGTGGCTGGAAGTAAGGCTGCTGCAGCAGCTGGTCCAATCTCTCCCTTTTCCATAGGTGATTGTGGAAGGAGGCTGTACCTTAAGTGTAAAGTGTAAAGTCTCATAAACATAAAGAGACACCAGGTGCTGATCTGTAGCCCAGGACTGAGTATTTAGAGTAGATACTGTCCAGAATCAGCTGTATAAATGACTCAGATTATCAGCATACTAGAATGTTGGAGTTATAGAATTTTAATGAAGGAATTTGGGGTGATTTTGCCTAGGAGTTCTTTCTTAATCTAGGAGATCCCTACATTTCCACAGATAAACTGAAGTGGGTTCATGGACCACTCAAATTATATGTAAAATTTAGGGTGCAAGTGTGCGTGTGTTTCTCTAAAAAGAAAATCTAGGGCTTTTTTTTCACATTCTCATTGAGGCCTATGACAAGCAGAGCCCGTGACAGTTTGCATGGGACAGTCACATTTAGGCCCACGTGCTGGCACAATTACTAACAGTGCCCCATTTCACTCTTAAAAGCTTAGTTTAGGTGATAAATTATACGGTCTCCCTACTTTCGACCAACCAAAGGGTAAGAACCACTGATTTGGTCCAACGCTCTACTTCCATACAAAAACTATTATACTATTATTTTAAGGAAGAGGAGGTCAAGGCATAAACATTTATGAGACAAATTTATTTGAAAAAGTAAGGTGTGGTTAATAACACAAAGACTTGAAAACCAAGCAAAATTCTTTAGGCTCCCCTAAGATAAATATTTTAACTATCGGCATCAGCATTGTTGCAAAGTTAGAAGGTATTTTTAATCATAAGCAACAACTTACTTGTGGCAGTATTCTGGGATTAATTCAAAAATGAGGGAAGTCCACTTTGTTAGTGCAGTTCAGAAATTTTATTCTTTCAAATGTCTTTTTATTCCTATTCATACAGTTTGAAGAAGTAGTAAATTCTATGATCAGCAATAAACAGATTTAGTTCAATTTAACAGATACCTGTTGAGCTTTGACTATATGCCAGACACTGTGCTAGGTCCTTATGGGAAGATAAGGATGAATAAGACCATAGGTAAGCCTGCAAAGACCTAAGGGTCTAGGAGGGAAGAAGAAAGATGTAAATTATGATCAGAATGCAATCATTTAAAATATAATTATTTACAAAGGATTAGGTTCAACTGAAATGGGAAGAAAATCCACAATAACAGTGGCTTAACAAGATTAAATTTTTTTTAATTTCTTAAATTTTTGTCTCTTTATAAAAATATAGAATTAGGTAGTCCAGGGCTGGAGTGGTTTTCTACAGAGTCAAGGGTCCAGGCTCCTTTTACATTGTTGCTCTCTCATTTATGGCCTCTAATGCCAATGTTATCATAGACCTGGATGGCTGCTCCAGTTCCAGTCATCCCATCTATATTCATGCCAACAGAAAGAAAGGAAAAGAAGGAGAAACATACACATCCCCCCTTAAGGATTATTCTCAGAAGTTACACATCTCACCTTCTCTTATATCCTATTGGCTAGACCTAGCTCACATGGCCATACCTAGCTACGAGAAGGGTGGAAATGTAGCCTTTATTCCTGACATGCATGTGCCCTGATAAGACTCATGGATTCTATGACTATAGAAGGAAAAATAAAGCTACTGGAGGACAATGTCATCTCTGCAACATCTACAATGAAGCAGTTGGAAAGGAGATGGCAAATCTCTCTATGCTGACAAGAAAGATGTCCAATAAATATTTCCAAGTGAAAAGGCAAGTTATGGAATCATATGTTTGTTATCACCCATTTAACGTTTTGTTTAAAAGATACACATTTATCTATGTCTGGAAAAAGTTCTGGAAGTAACACTTGCCATTGGTTTTCTCTAGGGAATAAATGGGATTGAGGAAGGAAGAGAAGAGGAAATATGTTTACTTATTCAATATAATTCTGAATTCTTTAATTGTTAGAATGCCTTGAGAACTTGTATTCTGCCATTTTAAAAGCTGATTCACTTTCCTGTACACCTGAAACTAACACAACATTGTAAATCAACTATACTCCAATAAAAATTAAAAAGAAACAAAAAAACCAAGGGGTTAAAAATACAGGATACAAGGAAGAATGCAATAAGAGTTTTCATATTAAAATAGCAAATAACAGATGAAAACCAACTGGGAATGGCTTTGGGGGGCGAGTGGTTTTGAGTTATCTCTTTAAAATAATAAGCTTTTAACTGGTACACATTTGAGGAGGAGATAATCCTGTCATAGAGTAAAGCAAGAGTTAATTCAAATAGTAAGGGATCTTAAGGTGTGTCCACTGCAGCTGAATGCAGTTGCAATGGATTATCATGGACTAGAAGACTGGAAAATGTACTGAGACCAGATTACAGAGAACCTTGAAGGATGTGCCAAGGACTTTGGTTTATACCCTGAAGCTGAGGGACCTTCAAAGATTTCCAAGCAAGGGAGTATCAACAACTATATTTGAAAAGATGATCTAGGTACTAATTGGAAGAATACTATGATCAGGGGAAATATTGGATTTGGAAAGGTCTGTTAGAAGGCCTGACACCTGAGGTCATGGATAGTGAGGTTTCATATTAGGGTAGAAGCCCTGGGAATTGGAAGGACTGGACAAATTCAAAGTACATTTGGAAGACAGAGCAATAGTCTTGTTAACCAGTTTGTTTTAGGAGGTGAAAGAGGACGGTTGAGAATGACACTCTGAGTATCTCAGAAAAATGTTGACATTATTAATACAAAAGAAGAAACAGTTTTGTTTTTTTTTTTTTTTTTTTTGCGGTACGCGGGCCTCTCACTGTTGTGGCCTCTCCCGTTGCGGAGCACAGGCTCCAGACACGCAGACTCCGCGGCATGTGGGATCTTCCCATACCGGGGCACGAACCCGTGTCCCCTGCATCGGCAGGCGGACTCTCAACCACTGCGCCACCAGGGAAGCCCAGAAACAGATTTATTTGAAGGAAAAAAAACAATTCCACTTTGCATCTGTTGGGAACACAGGTTTGTGTTCAGCATGGAAGTGAGAACTAGAAATGTAGCATATGGAGACATCGATAATAGGTGCAGTCACAGGTGAGAACAGTGGGAGGGAAGGCGACCCAGAATCATAAGAAGGAGGAGGAGAAGAGAAGGAAAATGAGAACCTAAGAGCACAAATTTAGTCAGAAAAAGAAAATATCTCATCGTGCTCATGAATACATTGATTCTACTAATTCTCACCTTTCTATGAACTGGGAAAAGCTATGCTACTTATTTTACAGGGAAGAAAAAAAATGTCCAGGCATTCATTCATTTAATAAACATTTATTAAGCTCTTACTAGATATGAGCACTAAGCTAGGCTCTGAGGATTCAGTGTGAGCAAGTGGGTCCAAGACTCTGCTCTCAGAGTACTTACATTCTTGTGGGGTAAACAGTCAACAAATAAGAAATAATGAGTTAGATAATCACAGTTTGAGTACAATAAAAGAAATAAGCAGAGTGATGCAATAGAGTACCTGGGGGAAGCTACTTTAGAGAGAGGACTAAGAGAAGTCCTCCCTGCAAAGGTGACCTTTGCCTTGAGATTTGAAAAATAAGAATGAAGAGAAGTGGCAAAAATCATTCCAGCACCAAGTTGAAAATAAGAGCTCAAAGCACAGAAGGACGTGGTGTGTTTAAGGAACATGAAGAACACAGTGTGCAGTTGCTTAGTGAATACATAGGAGAGTAGAATGAGATGAGGTTGCAAAGATGAGAAGATGAGCAGAACCTTGTAAACCACAGTAAATAGCAAGGGCTTCATTATCCGAAGGAGGAAGGAGCCAAGTGAAGGGTCTTAAGCAGGGAAGGGACATAATCCAATTCACAGATTAGAAAAGGTTAAGAGTGGAAGATCGAGATGTAAGATATAATGGCAGCCTGATCCAAGGTAGTGTACTAGATATGTAGAGAAAAAAAGAACTTTAGATACACTGAAGATGAAACCCATAGGACTTGCTGCTGGAGAGGAGAAGAGAGGGAAGAGAAAGAATCAAGAATAATTCCTACTTTTGAGGCTTTAGCAACTAAGTGGATGATGGTACCATATATGGAGAAGGGAAAGACTGAGAGGGGGCTATTTTGGCACAGGGATAGTGGGGGTGTAGGAATGAGTTGAGGAGATAGCTATCAAAATCTCCATTTTGCAAATCTTCAATATTAATATTGAAAGGAATATTAAGACATCCAAACAAAATTGTCAAGTTGGCAATTGATATCTACAACTACAAATTTGAAATCTGTTGTAATTGTTGGATTTAAAGTCTTGGGACTGGATAAGTTTATAGATCAGGAAGAGAGAACTGACAGAAAAGAAAATCTGACCAAGAACTGAGTTCCAAGGCCAGAGGACTCCTTATTCTGGCCCCTTCCAAGAACCAGGGTCGGCCTTAGCAAATTTTTTACCTAGTCAAGTAGTAATGGTATGGCCAGGGTCATTTCTGGAACTTGGCTAATGGGACGTAGAGTTATGAATATATTTAGTAGGTTCAATAAGCCATATTTCTGTGGTTCACATCCTCTTCCTTGTACGAAGTTCCTGCTTGCCACCTCTGTATACGAACAACTTGCAGGAACACGCTAACCACCATCTTACTGATGGATTCTACACTGGTTGTGACAAGCACAGGTCAGTTGGCAATTATTGTGCCCTACTTTTTAAGGGAAAAACTCTAGGGCAATTTTTAACTTTTTCACCATCAGAAGATACCTGAAACATACAATGCTTCTAACAGTCCACAAAGTGAAACAAGTTCTGGGTAGTTGTAACCTGCCATTGAAGGACAGTTCATGGATAGTCATATGGCAATACAACTATACAAAGAGTAAGGACAAAGGGCTGCAAACACACTTCAAGAACTTTAATAAGTATTTATAATATGTGCTTTGCATAGCTTATTCCCTTAATTGCTCTAGAGAAGAAGCTGCTGCCACAGCACCTAAAACCGTTGACTACTCAGTAGGTTGAAACAGTTATGAATACGTCATTTTGATTGCTTTTTAAGAATTTAAGTGTAACAAGATGGTGTCTCCATTACAAAGCTGTTCAAGCCCTACAACCTAGATAAAACGACCTTTTTAGGACCCTAAAATATATTGTCGAAGAGCTGAAAGAGGATCTTGAACATCAACAAGAAGCAAAAATGTTTATTCAGAAAGTTACTAATTGGGCTTCCCTGGTGGCACAGTGGTTGAGAGTCGTTCGTGCCCCGTTCCGGGAAGATCCCACATGCCGCGGAGCGGCTGGGCCCGTGAGCCACGGCCACTGAGCCTGCGCGTCCGGAGCCTGTGCTCCCCAACGGGAGAGGCCACAACAGCGAGAGGCCCGCGTACCGCAAAAAAAAAAAAAAAAAAAAAAAAAAAAAAAGTTACTAATTTTCCAACACAATTTTAACTACAATTTTGAATGAAAGACATTTGTAACATCTTACTAAAATAAGTGAGAAACTACACATTGAATTGAGCTTAATATGAAGAGTCCCTTCTTTTGTTATCTTTAAATTTATTATAGAATTGAAAGGTAAATCCAGGTAAAATTATTAATGGACTCTGAAGCAAAAACAATAACGATGAGTGATGAAATCAGTAGAAATTATTCTAATCTCAAAAAGCAAATGGTAACAAAAATAATTTCATACCATCCTAAGAGCAGTTATTCATTAAGAGGAAAAGATAAATTTAGAATAGAAGCAAAGAATAATAAGCTTTAGATTGTTTGATAATCCTATTAATGACAAGAAGTGAATCTTAGGAGCACACTGGAAAGGAATTAAAGCTCTTGCTGATTTGAGGCAAAATACTGAGAATGAACAAGATAATATAAATCTCATGCTATGCCAGTGCAAGGAGGACATTGATGACAAATGGTTAATGAGTGCTGTCGTTCCAGAGTAATTATAATTAATCACAGTACAAGAAGACTTGAAGTGTCATAAAATCTTACAGCTTAAATATGAAAGAAACTTTATAGAAGTTGCCCAAGTTAACCATCCTAAAACTTTATATGGCATTACCAATAATGTTATAAAGATGGGAAAAAAGTCACTAAGCGAAACGTAATATAAAACAATTTCTGTTCAACCAAAAGAAATACTGAATTATTTCTCTAGTCTCTCTATAGAAAATATTACAAAATCACTGTCATATAAAGAGGTGACCAAAAAATATCCAGACCAAATTGTAGGGGAAAAAAGTACTATGAAGGCATGTCCTATAGTTAATTAATAAAAAATGTTTTAAAAAAAATTCATAATGTTTTTGGTATTTATAAACATTTAAAAAATGATTATACTTTCTCTTTCTGAATATTTACCTTCATACTTAATTTTGTATTTATAATTTTATATCCATTTTACTTAAAGAACGCCCCACCCCTACACTGGATAAGTGTCAGACCCGAAAACACGGACCCACTTCTGCCTGAAGCCTTTGAGCATTCAGATATTGGATAGAGAAAGAGGAACCATGCAAGAAGGCTGGCAACTGTGGTAAATTCTCCTGAGAGTCAAGATGAAGGTAGAGACATGTTCTTTGGAATCAGCAACTTGACCATGTTGGTGACCTTGACAAGAGCTGATTCCCAAGCATGGGGTAGATGAAGCCATACTGGAGCCAGTCGAAGAGCAAATTGGCCGTGTATAATATTCAATTATACTGTGCTGGTTATTTTCTGGTTTCCTCTTTAGATCAATTTTCCACCCTTCCCTGCCCTGTTTGGCCTTGGGAGGCTGACTTCTACCAACCACTTCACTAGCCCTGCCTGCTGGCTTCCCCTTGGGTTGATCAACTGAAGGCCATGGCAAAAAACTGGGCCATGGTTTGAGGCTGGACTCCTCGGCCTTTGATCACACAATCTGTGGGCGGCCCTTCCCTGGGCTACAACTCTCAGCTGGGCCAACAACACCTTCGCTCTTCAGGCCTATGGGAAGGAACTGCTTTCTGCTCTGGCTAGAACCTAGGTGCTTCACCAGGCCATACTGTTTCCTGTAACTTTACCCACTCTTCTATAAATAATTCCTTGTTAAATGGTCTTAAATTACACCTTTTAATCAGCATTAATTTGGTCAACACACCCTGCCAGGGCCTGAGTGATTCACCCAGTGACATTTCTACTAATAAACCCAACTTGTGTAGCACCAGTTGGGGGCAGGCATTGAAGATCTTTACACACTCAGCTCTTGGAACAAGAATAACCAGGTGTGACAGCATAAGAGCTCCATCAGGGACAAGGGTTGGGATGTAGTCCTAAAAGCCTAAGGCAGTACAAATTTGATATTTCTAGGTGCTGCCACGATTCCTGAGACTTTCTTCTCACCCCTAATCCAAAATGTTGGCTGGACCTCGTGGCCAGGGTCTCTGCTGGTTTTGTGAATAAACTCTAGTTCTCGTGCTTAAACCCCTATCCAAGCCAAGCACCTATGCTCCTTGGACTCCTCCTCAAGAGGGTGCACAGTGCACTGCAACCCCTGGCCAATGGCAGGGGTCCTTCATGTCTGCAGCCAGACCTTCATTTGGAGTCACAAAATTTCCACCAGTGCAGCTATGAGTATAACTCAGATCAAACACAGCTCCCACACAGAGATGAGGCTCTCTTATGGACTGAACTAAACTGGATCAAGTCAGGGTGATTACAATAAAATTTTGATTTTGGCTACTATGAAAAGCCAGACCCGCAGTCAGGTTAATCCCCCAGGCCTGGCTTTCTACATTCCCAGGTGACTCCCTTCTCCCCATCAGACTTGCTGGCCCTCACAGGTACCTGATAAAAGTGATCAATTCTTATCTACATGCAAAAGAATGAAACTGAACTCCTATTTTAAACCATACACAAAAATTAACTTGAAATGGACTAAAGACTTAAATGTAAGACCTGAAACTATAAAATTCATGGAAGAAAATATAGAAAGTTCCTTGACAGTGGTCTTGGCAATGACGTTTTGGATATTAACACCAAAAGCACAAACAATAAAAGCAAAATTAATAGGTGGGATTACACCACACTAAAAAGTTTCTGCACAGCAAAAGAGATGGTGAACAAAATGAAAGATAACCTACTGAATGGGAGAAAATATTTGCAAATCATATATCTGATAAGGGTTTAATATCCCAAATATATAAAGAAATCATAAAACTCGAGAGCAAAAGAACAAATACTGAGCAAAGGATCTGAACAGACTTTTTTCCAGAAAAGATATATATGAATGGCCAACAGGTACACGAAAAAGGTGCTCAACATCACTAATCATCAAGGAAATACAAATCAAAACCAAACAAGATATTATATCACACCTGTCAAAAAGGCTGTTATCAAAAAGAGAGGACATAACAAGTGTTAAAGAGGATGTGAAAAAAAAGAAAAGCCTTGTACACTGTTGGTGGGAATGTAAATTGGTGCAGCCATTATGGAAAACAGTAACAGAGGTTCCTCAAAAAATTAAAAATAGAACTACAATATAATCCAGCATACTTCTGGGTATATATACTTCTGTGTATATATCTAAAGGAAATGAAATCACTATGTCAAAGAGATATCTGTACCCGATGTTCATTAAAGCATTATTCACAATAGCCAAGACATGGAAACAACATGTGTCCATCAACAAATGAATGGGCAGAGAAAATGTGGCATATATATATATATGTTTATACCCCACAATGGAATATTATTTAGCCATAAAAAGAAGGAAATCCTGCCATTTGTGACCAAATGGACAAACCTGAGGGCATTATGCTAAGTGAGATAAGTCAGACAAAGACAAATACTGTAAGATCTCACTTGTATATGGACTCTAAAAGGAAAAAAAAAAAACTCATAGAAACAGAGAGTATTTGTGGTTGACAGGGGTAGAGGGAGTAGGGGAAATAGGTGAAGGTAGTCAAAGGATACTAAATTCCAGTTATAAAAATGAATAAATTCTGGTGATCTAATGAACAGCATGGTGATTATATTTAATGATACTGTATTGTATACCTGAAAGTTGTCAAAAGAATGGATCTTAAAGTTCTTTCCCCCCACACAGGATAACAATGTGAGGTGAAGTATGGGTTAACTAACATGATTATGGCAATCATTTTGCATATATCAAATTATTATATTGTATACCTTAAATTTACACAATGTTGTATGTCAATTATATCTCACTAAAGCTGGGAAAAATTGATTAATTCTGAGAAATAATGATTTCCACACAGAGCGTATACTCTGAATGAAATTTCCCTGCTGAGGTCAGGAACTGGCTTTGGTATGGTTATTAAAACAGAAAAGGAAAATCTCATTTATACAGCATCTTTGATGTTTCCGAGCACTTTCTCTCTCAAGAAGATTATTAGAAAATGGCTATCTGATCATGTCACTCCCATGCTTTCAATCTTTCACTGTTCTCCAGAGTGTTGGAAGTCAAGTTGAAATTTGCTAGTTGAACACACAGGCCTTTTGTTACCTGAACTCAGCCTACCTCTTCAGCTTCACTTCTTGCCATTCCTGACCCAAGCTCTTGGGGGCAGCCATGGCCAACTACCTGTGTATTTCCCGAGCACTGTGTTCTGAACGCCTCTTTTGCTTACATGTGCACGCGTGATATCCCTGCTATTCAGAATCCCCTTCCTCTTCTTCTCCCTTCAAGATTCATCTCAAGCATCCCCTCCTTTGGGGGAACTTTTTTTACTCTCCAATGAATGAAGTAGTACTTCCTTTTGATATTTGTATAGTACCTCTCACGTGAAATCATCATGCTTAATATTATAACAATCAGTTACTTGTTTGTCTTAATTATTAGCTTATAAATTTCTGGAGGAATTGTTCACTTTGATAGTCCCAGCATCTAAGACAGTGCCTGACATGTAGTAGCACTTAAATGTGTTCACATTTTGACTAAACAGATAAGAGGAATGAGGGAAAATTGTGGTGAGGGGAAGGGGAAGCCACAAAGCTAGGAGAAAAGACATGGATTTGTGAAAACATGAATATTTGTGCTGAGAAAGACAGGATACAAGATAGCCTATTTCCACATATGTATCACATTATCACAATTATAAGTAGGCATATTTAAAGAAATGTGCTAGAATTGTGTCAAGAGTATATTTAAACAAGAAGAAACACTTCTGCCATAACTGGGGCTATATAAATAGACTTCCTTTATGAACTTTTTAAAATGCTATCCCTAGATTGGGATTGACATGTACACACCACTATATTTAAAATAGATAACCAACGAGGACCTACTGTATAACATAGTGAACTCTGCTCAATATTCTGTAATAACCTAAATGGGAAAAGAATTTGAAAAAGAATAGATAATGCATATGTATAACTGAATCACTTTGCTGTACACCTGAAACTAACAACATTGTTAACCAACTATGCCCCAATATAAAATAATTTTTTTAAAAAGATGCTATCCCTAGAAATATTAAAAAATAAGATGAAAAAAATCTTGCTTAATGGTTTGGGTAGGCATTTGTCTGGAGGAAAAATGGAAATATGGTCACATATCATTTTGGAGCTGCAAATATCAGTTAGTCTACCCGAGGCAGGATAGCACAGTGGTGGAATACAGACTTGCGATCTAACAGCTGTTCTCATCCTCGTTTCATGGCTTACTATTAACTTCTTACTTACAACCTTACTACTTTGCTAGCTATGTCACTTTTGTTACCACCAACATTATTGTTTCACATATAAGGAAGCTAAGGTCCGGGGGAGGTGCAGTGATATATCCAAGGTCCGATAACCAATCTAGGCCTGGAACCAGGTATTCAGATATGCCTCGCACTATGCTTTCCATGACAGGAGGGCTAGGAACTGAATGAACTGAATGCTGCTTGGCTCTTATACAGTACTGTAGACACAGTGAAAAACTGCATTAGGAATTCAAAACTGGAGTCATGTAACCTATAACCTTTATTTACAAAAAAGATTAAAGCTCCATTTTTATTAGGCTTCATTTTTTAATTACAAAAAGCAAAATACTTTTCTGTTGGTGGGTTATTTGAAGCCTTCCTTTCAAAGCCAAAAGCTTTAACATTATTTCCTTCTTTAAAGCTAGTATTGTTTTAAGGTAAATTGAAAGTTAAGTTGACATTATGACCTCCACAAGAGAACTAAAAAATTTTGGCCTTCTAAAGTCTGTTACCTACAAGAAGCTTCATATCTATTATTTAGAAAAAGCTGAGTGGTGGAGTGTTTCAGTTTCCACCTGGATGTCTGAGGTCAAGTAGATTGCAGAAAAACCACGTGACTACAGTTCATACCCTCTGCTTAGATATGCGTGCTTTGTTAGGCAGCCGGAGCCCCAGAGCTAGGAGGTTTAAGGTTTAACATTTTTCTTTTGCTGAATACATTTGGAAATTGGTCCTTAGCCATCTTTTTAAATATCACTTTTACTTTTAAATGTTTTCTTCCAGGACAAAATGTAGCCAGAAGTTAGCTAGAAGATGAAAGCTTAAAAGATTATAAATAAAAATTATAAAGATTCATGAAATCATCAGTCCATTCATATTTATAGAGTTTGTTTGCCTCTCGTAGTTTTAAGATGATTTTTTCACAGTAAGGGTGCTGGTTTCCTCTCAGTAATCTCTGCCCTCTAAAATTCAATTCACAGTAATATTTTTTCTTCCTACATTGCATAAATTAAGTCTTCTCCTCCAGTGTGATAGATTTTTTTAAAAACCTAATGACTAGGTGATTGCAAATCTTTTTGCTGTTGTTATAAACAACAATGCCTCATTTCTGGCTGAATATTAAGAATTTGCACTGTGCTTGCTGTTTAAAATATCTTTTAAATGTCCACAATTGAATTAAAGCCTTATGTTCAATCATGAACCATGAAATTAGTTGGTATAACCAATGTTCTGCAAGTCAGCCCTTGAAAAAATAAAAAGATTGCAATTCAAAATTACTAAGAGTCTCAACTAAAACTGGGTCTCTGTACTTTCTAAATGTCTTGATTGCATCACTATCAAAGGATAAGACAAAAAAACAAAAGAACCTCACCCGCATACATAATTCTTTATTTTAAAAAAAATTAAGCCAGGTAAAGTAGATTTTAGTGACAGAGAATATCACAAACTTGTTTCTTTGTTTCAATTTTGTAATGAGAGTTAAGATTGTGTTTACACGTGTCTGTTTATACTTTGGGTGAATTTCTGGCCCATTCAATCAAGAACTCATCATTTCACCCAAACCACAGGATATTATATAGAGATCAATATAACAGTCAAATAGTCAAACAGAGTACTCTAAGATCTGATCTGACCTGAAAGCCAGCCCATTCCTGCAGCATCAAGTCCTTACCCAACGCTGATTTAAAACAATAAAACAGTCACCTATTTTACCAGCAAAATGGATTAGGGAACAGCAAAGTCTAGCAATTCAGGAAATGCAATCTATGGCAAATCACAGACAAGTCTGGAGAAAGGAGGGGAGCCTTCTTTTATAGAGGATAAGTGGAGTTGGGAGGGTCTATTATAAACAAGAAGTCCATTGGAGGAAACTGGGAGTTCAAAGTGTAGTGGCTTTTCATTGGCTGAGTTGTGACAGTCTCTCATTGGCTGGGCTGTTGCTGGGCAAGGAGGAATTTTTCATTCCTCCTGCTGAGTAGTAAAGTGCTGCTGAGTAAACCTCCTTCCTGTTGGAGATGCAAAGGTAGCTCTCTTCCTGTTGGGTCTTCTGTTGACCCCTAGTGGTAGTTCATGAGAGCTTCCCCTTATGGCTTCCCGACTCCGACTCCATTTTAAATAGGGCTTCTGTTTATTAATTTTTACACCAAGGACACTATCACTGTGTCACAAAAGCAGTTACTATGATTTGGCTCTTTGCTACTCAACAGAGGTCTGCAGAATGCAGTGTTGACATTGCCTGGGATTGTGTTAAAAATGCAGTATCTCAGGCCCTTCCTCAGACCTCCTGAAGCACAATCTACATTTTAACAAGATCCCAGGTAAATCAAATGCATGCTAAGGTTTGAGAAACACTGGTTAATTTGATTAGCCTAAAAGTGTAAATTTTCCCCCTAATTGCCTGAAATAATACCTAGGATGAAAATTGATCAATAGTTTGGGGAGAGAAAATTTTACGGCACCTACCATCTCCAGCTTTAGACTTTACCTCATTTAATCTTCTTTAAAAACCTTGCAAGGCAGGTTTATTTCCATTTCTACAGTGAAGGATCTAAGTACCTTGTCAAAGTTTACACAGCTAATAAGTGTTGGAGGCAAGATCCAAATCAAGGTTAGTCTGCCACCAACACACACCATGTCTTTTCCATTAGAAAGCACACTTGCTCATTTTTTAATACTACTTAGAACCATTAAATATTTTCAATATAGGCCTCAGATTGAACTTTATCATCAAAATCCATTTATTCAACTTACTTGGTTTGTCACTTATGTTTTTGCATTCTGTGTCCAAGACAGCCCTGTATGGGTCACATCCTCAATATAGTAAGCTGAGCTGTTCATCATATTGCCTAAGGTCCATTAATGGCACATACTTTCCCCTTCACCTCAGACTTTATCTTCCTTGTAATTTATGGATGCAAATATTTTCAAGGTTTACTGCAGATAAAATGGTCTCCAAATCTTATTGTCAAACACAGTGGTTAAAAATTACACAGGAATCCTGCAAATGGCGTCTCACTAGCTACATCAGTAAGAATTACCATTTTCATTTCCTTTGGAAGGGAAGTGTATGCCATATAAAATTGTTTATGCTGGTCACCAGTCATGACATTGCCCATCACCACCTACAGGTAAATTGTAATTTTGTCACCCACTGAATTAGTCTCTGGATCTGTTTTTCAGAAATCTGTGACATATAAGATAAGGATTTCTTTTAGGGAAATCAGAATATATCTGGTGACTAGTCTTCATCTTCAATTTAAATCTCTGGGCTCATAATTTTCGTTCTGAAAAAGTGTCAAATTCACTAGTGAGTGAACATAGAATCAACCAGTCAAACCTAGTAAACTCTTTATTCATAATAAAATACTCTATGACGACAAATACATTGTCACTCAAAATTTTACTTTCTTTCTGTAAGCATTTGCTTACAAGAGGGAGTAATTTAAGTAACTGTTTTGCCCTACATGCCATACCTGTGTCCCCTCCCCTTACTAATGGAAATAAGGTCATTATTGCTTTTAAATCTAATCAATTTTAGATAACCCAGAACCGTTATAGAGACCTCCCCACACTTTCTAAGGTTCTGTTCCTCTAGAACCACTTCTAGTACTAATTTCTATATAATTTCAGCTTTAACTAGAGAAGGAGAACGGCTCTGAACGATATTAAACTAAAAGATTTATTGTAGGTGAGTGGATTTTCAACAAAGGTGCCAAGGGGGATGAATAATCTTTTCAATAAGTAATGGGATAACTAGATATTTACGTTAAAAAAAGAACACCAATGCTTACTCACAACATAAAAATTATTTCCAAAAGGTTCTAAACTTAAACATAAATCCCCAAACTATAAAACTTCTACAAGAAAATACAGGAGAAAATTCATGCAACTTTTGCATCACAAAACTTCTTAGGACACAAAAATATAAAGCACAAAAAACTTTGGTAAATTGGATCTTATCAAAATTAAAAACTTCTGATCTTCAAAAGACATTGTTAATAAAATGACAAGGAGGCCCAAGACCAGGAGAAGACATTCTCAATACATATTTCCAACAGAGGACTTACATCCAGACTATTTAGCAAACTTCATGATACAAAGGCCAAAAATCCAGTAAGATACTAGGCAAAAGATCTGAACAATTACTTCACAAAAAAGATATATGAATGGCCAATAAGAACATGAAAAGATATTCAACATCATCGTCATCAGAGTTGCAAATTAAACCATGAAATATCACTAGACTGACTAATACTGAAAATGTCTGACAACTAAAAGTGTTGATGAGGATATGGAGCAGCTGGAACTCTCATGCATTGTGGATGAGAATCTAAAATAGTTTAACAACTTTAGAAAAGATTTTATAGTTCTTTATAAGCCTAAAATTACACTTAACCATACAACTCAAAATTCCACATCAGAAAATTGAAAACATATTGTCAAAATGAAAAATTTTACATGAATGATTACAGTAGTTTTACTCATAACAGCCAAATTGGAAGTAGTTCAAACGTCCATCAAAAGGTGCCTGGATAAACAAACTGGAGTGTAGCTTTCAATGGGGGACTAGGGTGAGGCATAGATGAAACAGGAATAGTAGAAAGTTGAAAGTTGTTGATGTTGAATGATAGATACATAGGGGCTCATTATCCAGTTCCATTTACTTTGCATATATTTTCCATAATAAGTATTTTTAAAAGTAACATGGCAACAATTTTCAAAAATTATAAAAATTATCTATTCATTGATCTAGTTACTCCCTTTCTGAAAAAGTTATTCTAGAAAACAACCAGAAGGAGGAAATAAGCTATATGCTTGAAAATAATCATCTAATCTGCTTTACAATGTTGCAAAAATTGGGAAGACCCCAAATATACAAAAACAAAGAAATGTTCAAGAAATCATACTTTATAGAATATTGTGCAGAATTATAATTCATTATGATGAATAATTTATTATGTTCTAGGCCCTATTCTGAGCAATTTAATTGCCTTAACTCATTTATTATGAATAATATGTAGGAACACTAGTTCATTTAACAAATATTATCCACTATAAGAGCCAGGATTGTGCTAGGCCCTGAGAAAATAAGTGAGCAAGAAAACGTTGTTTTTTAGTCTCATGGAGCTTTGAAAGTCTGTTGGAGGAAATGGATATGTAAAGAAATAACTACAATAGAATGCAATTAGTTTACTGATAAGGAAAATAAAATGCTTTTCTTTTGATGTAAGCAGCAAAGTGAACACATAACTGTAGTTCCTATATGATATCTACATAAGGGCACCAGGAGTAAAGAAAAAGGCTTGACTTCTTCAGGTGATATAATTATAAAACAATTTAAATTTTTATGTTGAATTCCTTTAATTTTGCTACAATCTTTTAAGTATAAAAAAATCAAATACTTATACAGCAGATAATCAATTTAGTAGCGAAAAGGGTTTATTACATAACAATTTTATTGGAATTTTAAAAATTCTAATTAGTTTAGCAAATCTTTCTCAGGCTTCTCCTACTAATCAGTGTAACAGAAAATGTATTTATTGGTCCTAATCCTCTGTATACTGAAAGTCCGATCTACTTACTCTGCTAAAGTAGCTCTCAACCTGGCTCTGCATCAGAATCCCCATGGGAGTTTTAAAAACCTAATGATGGCTGACCCTCACCCCAAGCCAATTAAATTCAAATCTCTGAGGGAAGGATCCACTGATCTACTGGAAGAGCTGTGGATCATTTCAGAAATTTTTACTTAGGTCATTACATAGCTCTTTCCATTCAGGATGTTTGATACCCATAATTACTATATTTGGGGCTGGGAAGATAATTAAATTTACCGATGTAAACACTTCAAAAAGTAATTAAACAAAATATAGGCCTGTCATTCTTTTTTCGTATTCTAAACGTGTTTGCTCTGAGGAGTGTGAATTTCAGATGACTAACCACATACAAGGCAACAACAGGCACCACGCACAATGAAAACAACAAAGTTAGTTATTCCCTCTGACCAGTATTTTCATCATTCCTCAATACACAGAAAAGACACCACAAAGAAAGAGAAGAGAGGATGCATGCTACCTGAAATAAACATCAGAGCTCAGACAGGAGCCCAGAGATGACAGGCTGAAATGTGGATGATCTTGCTGCAGATGAAATGACAGCAGGGACAATTCTCTCGGTCCACCTCCTTCCAAACAGCTAGTGTACCAACTTATGCTTCCACACAAAGATGAGATGACTCAAAGGGGAGATGACTCAAAGAGATGAATAGTGTCAATATTTCCTCAAGCTTGTGAGCTACGTTCTCTTCACACCTTGACTCTTCCTCCACAGACTACATGGAAATGGGTTGTACGGCTACTTACACTCTCCTACGCTTTGGCAGGCTGTCCTGGTAAATTTTCAGAAGGAAGGCAGGGATAATAGCTGTTTAACTTGCCTGATACAGTACTTAGCACAGTAACACATGCATGTGGATGACTAATAAGCATGGAGTAAAATTAGCCTAATTCTGCTCTGATTTCTTGTTTCATCAGCCTTTGGGGAGACAATGATAATTAGCTGAAATAGCTGGAGAATAACACTTAATCATAGAAAACCAATGCAGAAAAATTACCAAAAACAAGTTGTCGTTGCCTAAGGTACATTTCTATCTGAGAAAAAGAGCAAAATTAAGCAACCTTGAAGCCCTCCAAGCCTTACATCCTAAAATGTTGGGATTTTTTTTTTTTCTTCTCTTTTTCGTATAATCACTCTGGGCAGACATTTGACTCAAATTCTCAGATGGGTCAAGCTTTCCTCGACCTTATCAAATAATTAATGTGAGATTTGTATAGAAACCTTCACAGTTTATTTTACTCATTAATGTAAAATATAATTAAATGCACAGCAATGACTCTCAATTAATTGCTCAATTCCTTCAAGTTTAGAGATAATCACTTTTTCTTATACACATACAGACCAATACTGTTTTAGATACACTAACTTGCATAATGTTCAACGAGGTAATTAAAAACAAAAGGAAAGAGAGCAAGCTTTATCTAAAATAAACTGTTTCGGCTGCTTGAGTTCAAATTAAGCACCTTTCTGAAAATGAAAAGTGTGATTAAATAAGGGTATGGTTATAAAGTGTGGGTGGTTAGATAATCCGAATTGCAGAATAGTTACAAGCTGTGCTTTCCGCATCCTGGACAGCCCTTTAAGGCTTGTTAAATACTATTAAGGTATCAATTAAAAGATAATTAACTTCATAGCAAAACTGACAAGATAGGGAAACTTTTCCATGCACTTCAGCAGTATAACAATACTAAAACAGAAACCCAAAGAACATTAGCTGCAATACATTTTAAATGGTTTTTCTTTTTCATTTCCATGCTATCATTCTGTAACAATGATAACTTCCAAGGGCTGCAGCTCACAGTCCCACACAGCCTAGGTGTGACAAGGTGTGAGACATCAGGGCTGTTTCTGACTGCAGGCTCCCTCCATCACCAGGCCTGCCGCTCCCTCCTAAAGAGAATGAGGTCTGGTGGGTTTGAATTGTTCTCATATTTCCTTTTACTTTTGGAAAATATTTAACCAAGATTCATGACTGCTTTAATATAATGGCTATGCCAAATTATGACTTTGATTCTGCCTCCCTACTGCCTTTTTATATGGTATTTAATAAAGTCACATATTGCAAAGACTAAGCCAAGAAAGAACAACAGTTTGGGAGCACCTGCTACTGCACACCTCTAGGGTGAGAAAAGCAGAAGTAGGAGGCACACCCACAGATTGCTAATGCTAGTGCGCAGACACGGTGAAGGCGAAATACATTCCAGCGAGCCATCTGCCTTCTGACAGAGAATCTGCAACAGCGTCAGCAGTGAAAATCATCTCAGAGACACAGGCTGAAAATCAGCTGTGACCTCTTCAAGAGCAAAGATCAGCACCGCTTTTTCTACTACAGCTGGTTTAACATACCCCCCTCCTCCCGCCCAGGTAATGTTTTCACAGCTCTCTCCTCTTTTTATTTGGCTTCACACATCCTTTTGCCTTTGACATATGAAATAGGCTGGACTATCTGAAGCCTGACTTTTAAAGGAATGGATCTGAAGCTCTCTCTTGCTCTCTCTCTCTCTACTGTGACTTGAAATTCTAAAGCACACACACTAGGCTGCTGGGGGATGGCTATGGGATGTTATATTTGGTATATAAGGTATTGATTGTATGAATGAGCAATGCCTTGAACTAGGCTTGACAGATGTTAGCCAGCGTGGAGCTAAAACCTAAAACCTGAAATAGTGGGACTGGTTCTGCAGAGCTTGCACAGTATCTGACACACAGTAGCTGTGCAGGAAAAGTTTGGCAAGAACCAATGAAGGAGTGAGTCAGTGGATGAATGAATGAATGAATGAACAAATGAATCTACAGGGACCAACTAGCCAAATAAGGCAATCACCACCACTTACCATTCCTGCCTGCCTTCGGATTCAGCTTCTATATACCTGTTTCTGTCCAGCTTTTCTTTTCCCTCTATATCTTCATCATACACCCCCAGACCCTCCTGTTTTTTAGGCTCATGGTTTCTCCCAGACTTTTCCTAAAAATCTCCTATTCACCCACTCCCCCTCGTACTTCTTCAAGGCCTTGTGCCCCAGTCCACCTCACATACTGCCTCCAAAGAGACTGTATAAATTGTTGATAAACCCCTGGTTTATCTGACTCAAATCACCTAAAATTATGAGGCCAAATCATAAATTGCAGTCCCTGTCAGTGTCAATTTTCATCCTAACAATTAATTTCCTCTCATATTATCCCATTTTAAACTATTCTAGGTTGCTTTATGAAATAATTCATTATTTTAGTATTTAATATACTGTGGCCTTTATCTTCGTAATCTATTTCTATGTGGTCACTATTACTATTTTTAAAATGCTATTGTCCATCTGTTTCCTGTGGGATGATTCTAGTTCAGAGGGTCCTATCGTGCCTACATGTGGGGCTCCACAAAGTGTTCAGAAAACAGAATCGCTGGAGTATTCAGTGGTGGGGACAGACACATGGCAAGACAATTCCAAAAAGATGCACCTCAACTGTCTTGTAAGTAATGCACTGAGCAGCACACTTTACCTTGATTGAACAACTGCTTTGAGAAAGAGATTTTTTTTTTAATGTCAAGCATCAAACTCTTCAAACAATTCCATACTTCCCTGGTTCTCATTCTAATTTTCATCAGAAATCAAACAGAAGAGTCTACTTCAAGGCAATACCTTTTGCCTCAAACAAATGTGATCAAAAAATGATATCCAACAATGGTATTATTTATGTTTGGGGGTTAGTTATGATTACTCAGAAGTGAGCTAAAGATGAGAAAAAAAGGAACCAGCCTCCTAGCTTGAGAACGTACATTGCTTGTTCAGTCAACTAAGAATGTTCTATCCTAAGCTTAGCTTTTACCTTGACCGCTGGTTTTCTAGTTGCTTCTGGTGTTGATAGCAGGAAACGTCCCAGCCCAAGCACAAATGTGATTCAGGCATGTACCAGCAAGCCTGGAGTTAGAGGGAAGCCTCCAGGACACTCGGGCTGGAAATGAGAGTTAACCACAATTAATTTTTAGGGGAAATGGAAAGGAAGTGGGAGAGGCCAAAATTTGACTCAAAGATAAGAGGCCAGTCATTGGACTGAAGGGAAGTACAGTGTCCATCATTCTTATAGTCCACAGGCCCCACTCCCCAAGGACTCAGTCAAAGGACTATGACGGGGTAAAGTAGAAGCAAAAATTCTGGTTTTTTGTGTTTTGATTTTTTTTTTTTTTTTTTTTAACTACAATTGGCATGGAGAGGGCAAGATTGTCCTCCATATTTGTACCAGAAGGTACCATCTGCATTTCTGGGCCAGAAATTGATCCAGAATCTTCTATAAAATAAGAATGACAAGAAAAATATTATTTTTTGGTGCTTATTTGGCTCTAGGCAGTGTGCTGAGTGCTTTATATACGTTGTGTTGTCTAAGAGATATCAGCAGTCTCAACTTCAGGAATTCTCAGCTTTAGCCCAGGTACCAAGAGCAGCACCTACGTACAGTTCTGGTCAATACAGGAAGTCTCAGTGGCAAGACATCTTCAGGGAACATCTGTGGCATAGGTGCTGAATTTGGTATCTGTAACAGTCATCCTCCAAGATACCTCCCACCAAGCTCTCTGCCTCCTGGTATCTGTGCCCATGTACAATCCCCTCCCATGTTGACTGAATACAATTAATCTGTGAAACCAGTAAAACATTGTGGAAATGTCAGTGTTTGACTTCTCAGGATAGGTCATAAAAGACACTGCAGCTCTAATTTTTTTTCTTCTCCCTTGGATCATTTGCTCTGTAAGAACAAATGAACACTCAAACCATGAACACTCAAACAGCCCTATGGATAGGATATGTGATGAGGAACTAAGAGCTCCTGCCAAAAAGCCAGTGACAGATTGAGGCTTCCTGCCAACAATCTTGTAAGTGAGCCATCTTGGAAGCAGATCTTCCAGCCCCAGTCAAGCCCTCAGTTGACTTCATCCCAAGCCAAAAATTTAACTTCAGCCTCATTAGTGACCTCAAGCCAGAATTACCCAGCCTAGCTGCTCTGAATTCCTGACCCACAAAAATGGTGAAATGATGTTTATTAATTTAAGCTACTAAGTTTTGGAGTAATTTATTACATAGCAATAGACAGTATTATTGATTTTGGTACTTTGGTACTTGGAAGTGGAGCATCAGAGTAACAAATAACTAAAAGTATGGAAATGGCTTTGGAAAAGGCAGTGTGCAGAAGCGCCAAAGACTCTGGGGAGGGTATTGGAGGGAGCCTCATGTGCAGTGAACAGACAGCAGAAGCCAGAATGCCTTTGAGGAAGGTATGAGTTGGGGCTGAAAGGAGATGTGCGAAAGAGTCACTGGAAATTGGAGGAAAACAGATGCTGCTATCCTGCAGTTATGTGGAAAGCAGAAAAACGTACCATGTAAAATGGGATGACCTAGTTAAGAAGATTTCAATGCAGGTGTTTAAGGTGCTGCTTAGATGCTCCTTGCTGCTTACAGTAAAATGCAAGCAGAGAGAGATAAGCTAAAGGAAAGACTTAAAAAGGAACAAGGACCTTCTGGTTTTAAAAATCCCCAGCCTCTCCAGATGACTAACAAACATGTTATAATTAAGAAATGGCTTTCAGGCGAAGATGAAGTCCAAGACGTTTCCAGGAAAATATGGTCTCATACAGATTTGATATGGTGCCTCAGAGAACCGTTCAGTCACACAATAGGGCTTCTAAGAAACTTTAGGGTGAATTTCCTCAGCAATCTCAGCAGAAGCCCAAGTTAGAGAAGGACTTATCTCAGAAAGATTTGCAGATATGGTTTCTGTCTAATGAGGAGCACACAAAGTTTTTAAGACAATTATTTGGACAGAAACACCACTAGCTTGGACTGAATGAGACAGAAACAGCACAAAATGAAAAAGAAGGTGGTTTTGGTCTCTCAAAATTCAACTTGCAGGGAATAGGCTTGAAAGGTACACAGCTGCAACCCTGGGTTACCTTTCATGGAAAAGGATGAGTGAGTCAGAGAGTAGAAACTAGAGCCTCAAGGGCAGATCCATGAACCACAGAGGAGTACAACTACATCCTAATCTAGCAGCTTCCAAAATATGCCCAGTTAGATTTCAGACCGCTGGTACTTGTGTGCCTCCTGTTTTTCACATTTTTACATAGAAGTGTTTATAGCAGTTACCATATGCCTATCCCACCACTGTCTGTTGGGTGTGTTAGAGGGAAATAATGTGTCTCTCTAGGTTCACAATTGTTCAGATTAAGTGCAACTGTACTCAAGGAGTTATACTTAAAAAACTATACCTGAGGAGGTGCATCTGTATCTGGGCCTGATTTAGATGATGGGATTTTGGACTTCTATCTGAAGTTGTACTGGGTTGAGATTCTGGGGGGTCTTGTGAGGGGTGTGAGTGCATTCTGCATAAGGAAGAGATATGAATCATCAGTAGCTAAAAGGTAGACTAGTTGTCAGCCTCCAAAGTGGTCCCCAATGTTCCCTGACTCCTGTATTTTATATATATATGTATGCATATTATATATATATATAATTTTACCATTATAAAGGATGTGTAGGACACCATTTATACTTTCTAAACAATCAATAATACAATAAATCAAGTTCTGATTTGTAG
This sequence comes from Tursiops truncatus, assembly GCF_011762595.2. Lineage (NCBI taxonomy): Eukaryota > Metazoa > Chordata > Mammalia > Artiodactyla > Delphinidae > Tursiops > Tursiops truncatus. The sequence goes on from NC_047051.1 coordinate 10,731,383, forward strand.
TGTTTGCTGATATCCATAATATAAATGTTCCCATCATGGCTGATTTCAAGCTACCAACATAATGTCACTGAATTCAGAGACAGAATGAGATTGAGATGTGCAATAGGACACACCTATATAGTATTCTCTCCATACAGATGCAAAAGACATAAAGAACCACGAGAGTATCAATAAAAGAAAAATGGAGGAAGTAAGGAGTTTTGAGGATTTATTACCTTAACTTTTAATATAATTTTTAAAATAAGGTTTATATAGTTTAATTTTTAATAATGGCTGTGTTTTACAACTGGCTTGCAAAATTCTTAAATGCTAACAATTAGCTCTCAAAAGTACGTATGAGCCAGCTTCAGCCTACCTTGAACTGAGCCTCCTGTCAACAGCGCTACACATGAGCCATCCTGGAAGCAGACCATTCTGTCCCCACTCAAAGCTTTCAGATGACTGCAGCCCCACCTAGCATCTTTTTTTTTTTTAATTTATTTATTTTATTTATTTATTTTTGGCTGTGTTGGGTCTTTGTTGCTGCACGTGGGCTTTCTCTAGTTGCGGCGAGCAGGAGCTACTCTTTCTTACGGTGTGCGGGTTTCTCATTGTGGTGGCTTCTCTTCTAGTGGAGCACAGGCTCTAGGCGCGTGGGCTTCGGTAGTTGTGGCTCGAGGGCTCTAGAGCACAGGCTTAGTAGCTGTGGCTCTCGGACTCAGTAGTTGTGGCGCATGGGTTTAGTTGCTCCGTGGCATGTGGGATCTTCCCGGACCAGGGCTTGAACCTGTGTCCCCTGCACTGGCAGGCAGATTCTTAACCACTGCGCCACCAGGGAAGCACCCCCACCTAACATCTTGACTGCAACCTCATGAAAGACAGAAGCATCCAGCTGAGCCATCTCTGAATGCCTGACCCATAGACTCTGTGAGATACTAAATGTTTGTTGTTTAATCCACAAAATGTCGAGGTAGTTTTCACTCAGTAACAGATAGTAATATATCAGCAACAGTTGCAGCCATGGGAGAAGTTGCCTCCTTAGGCAGAGAAGTGCAGGAGGAAAATGGGGAGTCCTAGATAAGAGCAACGTTTCATGGCGGTACACTTGGCATCTCTGTAAGCACCCCAAAACTATTTGAGAGAAATTTAAGAGGGAATTGGAGTTTTACCAGGGTTGTTTTTTATTCTCATATTACCAGTGAAGTAGCTGAGGCTCAGTGAAGTAGCTGAGGCTCAGAAGGATTGAGTAGCACATCTAAAATCACACAGCCAATAAGCCAGTAAAAGGTAAAACCAGGGTTTAAACCCAAATCTAAGCCTATGCTCTCCCAGGGAGACCTTAAGAAGGTTATTGGTTTTTAGAACATGTTATTGTTTATGAATAATTTGATGCCCACCCAATCTGATGAGGGAAAGGGATTATTTCTAAATTTTTTTTAATTGATATTTGTATAGCTAGTAATCAGAGCTGAAACTAGAAAATCTTCAAACTTCTAGTCTAATGTTCAAAAAAGACTACAAAATAAGTTTATTTGAGTATAAAATATGATCATGTGTATAATTAAATATTAAATGTTATATACAGAAAAACTTGAATTCAGAATTCAAGTAAAATTCAGAATTCAATAGCCTTGTTATATTTTACTAGTCTTTGTAATTTACAGTTAGAGGCAAGAAAACATGTAACAAAAGTAAGCTTCTATGGTCAATAAATGTAGATATTTTTAAGATTTATTAAAATTTTTACTTGTTCAAAATCAGATTTCTTTTGGGCCTTATCCAGTTTGACCCAGGACCTACGGGCCCCTACTAATTTGCATGATTCCCACATACAGTATTAAAATATTTCCAAGCTCTTCAAATTATTCACCTTAACAGCTTTTCATAAGCACTTCAAATAAATAGTAACACGGCTTTGTTTTCCAGATGACATTTCATGTGTCTAAATAATTCTACCAGACTTTAATGATTACATCAACTCAGGATAGCAAAGAACAAATACCAGATTTAACTTGGAACAATTTTAACGAATTCCACATTTGCTTTTCCTCTTAAGCATTTACTATTTATGACTTGTACAGTAGGTACAGTGGTGGAAGCTCCATTAAAAAGGCCTAGAACTCTAAAGACTGGGATGCTCTCTGGGACTATGTTTGAGCAACATAAACCAAATGCCCACCCCCCACCCCCGAGAGGTAGATTTTAAGTGTGATGATTAGAGAAACAGGATGTATCCAAAATCCAACCAGGAACACCAGAATATGGCTGCAGTCCAATCAAATCGACTAGGGTAGAATCTCAGGAAGGCATAAAATGATTGTGGTCAAAGGAAATGACATCTAATTAATTGTACTGTAATTTGTAGAACAATGTGTCAACAGAACTGGGATGGTCTTCATAAGAATCTGGGGAAAGGGAAGCAAAGATTCAGGGAAGCAGGTAAGTATTCTAGGCAGTTTCTAGCATCAAATACCTCCAGACATAAGCTAGAGAATGGTCCCATTCCAGAAATAAAATGGTCCCATTCTCCTGGATTAAACATTCTCAAACAGTTTGGTCTCAGGACCCTCTTACACCTTTAAAAATTATTGAGGACCCCAAAGAGCTTTTTTATATGAGTTGTATCTATTGATACTTACCATAATAGAAATTAAAGCTGAGAAAATGTTTAAATGCAAAATACTTAATTGTACATTCCTATTAGCTGTCAGAATGACGACATCATCACAGATTCCACTGTAGACTCATGATGGAGAGTGAAAAAGGCAAATAACCTCTTAATATTATTATAAAAATGTTTTGACTTCAGAGATGCCTAAAAGGGTCTCAAGGACTTGGAGCACACCCTGTGGAGCCCTGTCCTCGATGATTCCAGTTGAACAACTGTCTAAGGGTGCGTTGACTTTCCATGTGAAACTTCCTACGGGAGAGAAAGGAATTTACCTTCTCTGCAGTCTACTCGCCTGCCTCGTTCTCAACAGCATTCTGATTTATATGCCAGACTGGGGCGATTGGCTTGTGGGAAGGGGTTTTTCTCTGAGTCTCCTCAACTGCAGTAAAACCATATCTTGGTTTCTCAAAGTTGATGCAGAACATTTCCCTCTGGAAAGCTCAGATTCAATTTCACTCTCAAACCTCACTGATCAGCACTCTCAGAAGTACTATAAGCCACATGTTCATAGTTAGGGAGCCACAGAAAAAGTTAGAGGTATGAGTATATACACTCACTGAGCACTTACATATTCCGAGTTCTACGTTCTCTGCTCAGTACTTTCCATAATATGCCATTAATTCCCACCCTATGAGTTGGGTCTTTATAATTCTCATTTTAGAGAGGGACGAACTGAAGGGTTAAGACATTACACAAGATCATACTGGGATGTGATAAAGCTGGAATGTGAAACTTTCAATAATAACAATTGCAAAAATAAACAGCAATTGATTACATTCTAAGTGTGTAGAAACATTGCTCTAAATACTTTATGTGGTTTTTTCATTTCTCACAGCAATTCCATAAGATAAATACTATGATTAATTTCCCATTTATATTTGAGGAAACTAAGACACAAATCAATTAAGTGAAATATGCAAGATCACACGGCACATAATTGGTGGAGCTTGAATTTGGCTGAACCCAGGCAGTCTGACTCCAGGCTCCATGCTCTTAAACCCTACATTCCATTCCTCTTAGCAATCTTGTTTAATCCCAAACCTATGCTCTTAGCCTCTTATGCACTGCCTCTCAGGAAGTCTTCCAAAGAGACGCTTCGCAAAGAGGCACCATCTCCTGGCTGCAGAGTATGTACTAAGGCTAATCAGTTACAATAAGATCATCTTCATAACACACATTTGTATACAAATGTATATAAACAATGCAGCTGTAAATAGTTAGGAGTAAATACACTAAATATCTGTATGTTCTAAGGAACAAACTTGATAGAAAAACCAGTGGTTAACTTTATGGAAGTATTAAAGAATAAAAACTAAGTATAGAATGAGAGAATCCTAGAATCTCAGAATTGTAAAGGGTCATAGTTACTATACAAGCAGAAAGGGCAGGCTGACTATGAATGGAGAGAATATTTGAATCTACGTAGAGCTTCAGACTCCACATTACTAAGCATGAATAATCTAAGGACTTTGGCAAATAAGGATAATTTCAGGCACTCTTACCCTACCTGTCTCAGGAGTACAAGTGAGGCCATTGGCCAGTTTTAAACATCCATTTATTTCTTGTGTACTCTAATTCTGAATTAGAGTAATAAGCTGCTTAACATCTTTTTTTTTTAAGTATATCACTGTTAAGACAGAATTAAAAACTGGTTCTTCAGTAATGAATTTTATGAATGCAGAATTTTTTTAAGAGTATGACTGAAATTATTTTTTAAAGATATACCTATCACACCTTGGTTTCATCTATATGGTTATTTATTATCCCTGTTGGCAACTCTGATGATGATTTAGCACTCTGAAATCTTGCTGACTAAAATTCCGTTTCCATTGGTAATAGTTCCATTTAAGTTCTTTTACAGACATTTGGATATAAAGATGAACTTAGAAGTAATTCCTTTGATATTCTTTGATAACTTCAAAAAGGAAGAAATTTGGAATCTGCTTTTCAACTGAAAAATAAGTGCCAGTCATAACTGGTTCAACCCTTCCTGACCTTCTGTGGCATTTAAATACTCTTCTTCCAGCCTAATTCACTTTGTCCTAACCAGACAGACACTGGACTTCAGAGCTGATAAGGAGAGTTCATGCTCCACTGTACTGACTGTAGTACTATTCACATGTAGTCACAAAACAATCTCTCTCTCACTACCCTTCCTTCCTTCACTCCTTCCCTCCCTCCCTTGAAATTCTGGACAGCTCAGGTCTTCTGTTCCAATGATCAACTTGCTTACTGGTTATAAAAATGTTCTACTCCTATTTAGAGAGAGAAGCTAGGAGTAGAATACTATCTTGGATTCAACCAAGCCTAACTGATTCAAGACTTTTCTTACTATAAGCCACATTATCAAAAATTGTTTAATAATGATTTTAAGCTACTTATATTAAAACACTTAAAAACGTGTATGACATTCTAGGCCCACGTTTTTTTAAATTGGTTCTATTTTAGGTTGAAACAGGTATGGCCAGGGGTATGGGAAGATTAAAAAAAAAAAAGATTTTAAAAAAGAGAAGGACTACAGTGAAAGGAAAACTTACATGAAGTTTTCAAAACTAATCGACACATTACGTGTTTTTGTGTGTGTGGGTGTGTGTGTCTTAGACAATGAGTGGCATATAAAACACTGGACAGCATGAACAAGAGAATTCAATATGCAGATCATATAGAGAACACACATTTCAAAATTTTTAACTGAATTTGGTTGTGTAATTAATTATCCAGACAGCAGCAGCTGATAGACTCGAGAGAGAAGAGTTCAAAAGAACTAGGATAAACATCTAAGAGTTAATAACTAAATCCATCTGTTATTAGTTGTATCTCGTAGATGCAGGACATCAATGTGTTCCTCATATCAGTTACTGTTTGTCCCCAGATATCTCTTGCCAAAGCCCCTTGGTGCACAGTGATGGAAGATAAACAGCGAAACGGAGTACTCTTCAATTTTTAGTTTTCAACATTTCTACGGGATGGTGTGTTTTTTCTTCCTCCTTTTGTAACAGGCGTGATGTATTATCTTTATCTGAGACCACAGCGCCAACATCAAAGAATGAACTGATAGAAGTAATGGGGCAGAGTCAGGCACTGTTCAGTCTGTGATGTGATACTGTTGACAGCAACAGGGCTGCAGAACCCAGAGCACTCAGAGGCAGGTTAATGACAGCAGTGCCTGCAAAAGAACCAGCAGCAGAAGAGGCCATCATGGGACCTCCAGAGACATCAGGGTCTGAAAAGATTTGAAAAACATTGATTTCATAGATTCTTTTCTAAATCAGGGCTTCGCTATCAGCTTCTGCTAAGTTTTGGGCCCACATCAAACGATTATCTTCAATTTTTCCCATCAGTATTGAGACAGGATTAGTGGTGCCAGTCTTCTGCTCCCTACCTCATAAAACACTGTTCAGAATAGTTGGTACCTGTAAAAAAGATTAAGCAGGTAGATAAAAACACTTTTCTATCTACCTTTCTATCTTGAATTAAGTAGATAAGTGTGAGCACCATGAAGAATCAGAAAGCTAGGAATCTTTCTTCAAGGAGCTTATAGTCCAGCTGGGGAGACAAAATACTATATCTGTCATCTAATGCTATCTGAGAAGGTTACAGGGAAGACATCCATTGGGGCTGCTGCAGATTTATCCACTAAGGTAGGAAGCACTTGCAACCTCAATCACATAGTTGTTGTCAGGCCTCAGTTTTTTCCAGGGTGGTTTACCAGAGACTTCAGTTCTTCACCACACAGTCCTCTCCATAGGTTGTCTGAGTGCTCTCAGGACCAGGACGTGGTAGTTGGCTTCCCTCAGGGAGAATGATCTTAGAGAGAGAATGCACCCAAGGTGGAAGCTACAGTCTTTGTACAACCTAATATCAGAAGTGACATACCATCACTCCTGCCATAGACTGTGGTCACACAGGCCAACCCTGATAAAATGTGGAAGGGGACCACACAAGTGTGTGAAAACCAGGAGGTGGGGATCACTGGGGGCCATCTTGGAAGCTGGCTAACACAGAGACATCCTTACAGAAGCACATGTGCAAGTTCATGAATGATAATTCTGAGTGAGTGATTCAGAAACTGCATGCCGTACAAGAACATCACAGGAGGGTTAGGCTAATCAGGAAGCGGTCATGGTGCTGACAGGGCTTCCAATAAGCCTTAAAGGATCATTTAGCATTTAAACAAGCAAACAAGAAGCTGGGAAAACATTCCTGTCATGGGAAGTAGCAGGACCAAAGTGAGGAGACAATTATCTACAAGACATGCTAGAGAAGCTAGGAAGGCCAGCTAAGTGTTGCTCTGACAGCCTTCCACTCTGGGGGCCAAACTAGTTTTTCAAGAGATGGTAACACTGAGTTTTCCTGCCAAAACTTCTGATTTGTTTCTCTTTGACTCTAGAAACTGTGATACACTGAATCTTTTGAAAAATAACATTAGAGCCAGAAGTGCAGGAGGAACCTCCAAGATCATGGCATCAACACCTGGAGTACCTGTAACACCAAACAGGGAAAACTCTACATAGTCTAATGCTCCCCGTGCATTTTGTGCAGCACAGCATGTGTTACCAGATGCTGAAAGAGACCATGATTTTTCAAATCAAAAATATCGTGCCGAAAAATGGGATGAATAAAACATTAATGAATTCTGATGAGCTGTTTTCATGGTGTGTATTATCTAATGATTAATACTCTATCAATGAAATATTTCTAATCTCATTTAGCCTCCTAATTTATGTAGATGTGAAATCAACAAAGGAAAATGATATATCTATGTTGGAATGTTTTTCTTCTTTGACGCTCATGTTTCATGGTGAGACGAGCGCTCAGAAGCCGCTGCACTGATCCCTCTCTTTTAGGGTGTGTGGGGCACATCTGTAATTGGCATCTGAATGCAACAGAGGATGGAAAATATAAGTCTCCCCTGCAATCTCATGGCCTGCACGCTGTTGACTGAGGGGAAGTGACTTGTTCCAACTCCTGGGTATTCAGTACATTCCGAATTTCGTTAGTTTTGCCCTTTGCTGTCTTTTTGTGTGTGGGTAGAAGTTACATAACATAAAATTTACCACTTGAACCATTTTTAAGTATACAGTTCAGTGTTGTATAATAATTAACACACCAATTCCAGAACTTTTTCGTCAATTGAAAGTGAAAGTCTATTAAACAATAACTCTCCAGTTCCCCACTTTCAAGCCCCTGGTAAACACTTTTCTACTTTCTGTCTGTACGAATTTGACTATTACAGGTGCTTCATGTAAGCAGAATCATGCAGCTGTTGTCTTTTTGTATCTGGCTTAATCACATAGCCAAATGTCTTCAAGGTTTGTCACATGTCTTAAATATACTTTGGCCATGAAGAAAGCCAGGTTCCTTCTTAAGCATGTGGAATTTGATTATATCTTTATGTGAGACTATATGTAGTTTCACCTCCTATTAATATGCAGCATACAAGGATGTCATAGGAGGGGTAAGGGCTATATACTTTTGCCCCTGAAATAGGAACAGAGAGAGAAAAATAGTTCAGTTGACATTGCCTCTTGAGGATGTAGGCAAGAACCTATTACTGGGATCAGAAGTAGTGAGAAGCAGGAGTTGGAGGTGAGGGGTTAGGGGTGTTTCCCCTGACCCATCTGGCTCGTACCTTTTTCACATGCTCCTGAATGATCCATTTTCTGCTGAAGTGTCTCTGTTATTACAACCATATGGCATGACCCATAGTTCTAGTCTTATGCATTTCCCTTCACTGATACAAAGTAAGAGAAAAGATTTAAACCTTCACTACACTTCACTGCTTGGGAAGATCTATGGATTTTGTTGCTATTAAATGGAACCAGAAATTGTTTTAAATCTAAGTGTGTCCCAGGCAGCAATGTTACTGAATCATTTCATGACCTGAATATCACAATATTACAATATCAAATACATACAGATAGATAGATCACATCACACCAAGATCATTAATTAATTCATGTATGTCTGTGTGGGTATGGGTGTATGTACGTGTATACAGTGACATAAATAAGAACAATGGGGTTTCTAGATGAATATGAAGGACAGCGAGGATAGTAAATGTCTAAGTGAATATCTGATGAGCTACAATTGGCAAACTGACCAGTCTGATACTGTTCCTGTCTTAGACATCAGAAGAGCAAAGAGGTGTGATCTTTGCAGTGGATGCCACCTCATGGTCCACAGCTGTGAAATACATAAGAATTTAAGCAGAGAGGAAAGAAGCTTTTCAGACCTGTTTGAAGAGATAACCTGAATTCCTTCAATGATCTTTAAGAGATTCAAGTAACGTATAAAACCTCCTTTTAAAATTATTTTGGCTGTTAGACTGTATTTTACATGCAGTTCTATGCAGAGATGAGACCATGAGCAGCCCTATCTTTTACTACGGTTACGAGTTACACTTTCACTTTTTTCTCTCCATCAACATTAGAAGCATCACTATATGGTCTTAATTGAGCACATTCTCAGTGCACCTTTGTTTTTGTTATTCTGAGTAACTGATACCAACTGCTATAACATACAATCTCAAAACCTTAGTGACAACATGAATATTTCTCATGTTCAGGAATTCCTATGTGGATTTGCTGAGCTCTCTATTCAGGGATCCAGGAAAGAGGAAGATGGAGGAGGCACACACTCCTTGACTGCCTTGGCCAGGAAGTGACGTCCGTCATTTCTGCTCACGGTCCATTGCCTCAAACTACGTGTGAAGGAGGATGAAAAATTCAGGGAAGCACATGGATGTTCACTGGGCACCAAGTATCTCTGTCATAACCACGATATAATCCTTGAGTTATACAGAAAGAAGAGAGACTGTACTTATGATCTATACATACAAGGCTCTTGTGTTTGAATACACACAGGGTAACAGCAAAACCATGGAAAATACAAAATACTGTACATGCCTCTAGTCCTTACCTGCAATTCCAAATTCCAAAATGCTCTGGAAACCAAAAGATTTTCCAGTAACTAGTTTGATGGAAAAAAAAACTGACCTGAACTTAAGTGAGGCTATTTATAAGGATATCTGGACCTATGGTTCTCATTTAAGGAGCTGAGAACCTGAATAAAATATATATAAATAAGGAGTAAAAATAGGGACGAAATTGGAGTTGCAGGTTAGGGATATCTGATTTGTCCCTAAGCTTTTAGTCATCTGTCATGTAAACCTATTAGCCAACATTTATTGAGTATTTCCTGTGCAACAGGTATTGTTCTAAGTGCTTTGCTTATTTAATGCTCTCAACAAAACGTTGGTGTAAGTATTATTATCATCCCCATTTCACAGACACAGAAACAAAGCCCCAGTAGGTTTAGATAAGGTCTCCCATCTAAAAAGAAGGGAAGTTAGGGAGAAAATTCAGGCAAATTTATTCCAGATGCCCTTCTCTCAACTACTATATGACACTGCTCCCACATGTATTTAAAGTCACATTAAGGAAATCCTTTCCTAGAGTCGCATCACCCAAGTGGCAGTATAGGAGCACTCTACTGTCTACCCACCCAAAGAACACCAGACTTGACAATCGTCAACAGACAAGAGCGCCTTTGTGGAAGTCCAGTGGAAAAGTTCCAGCACATCACTGGAGGAAAAAAAAGAAAAAATTCCAATATTGGACACACCAAAGAGGGTAAGAGGAACAGTTTCACTTTATTTATGAAAAGGTGCCCCAAGGCGGCAGAACTTCAGTGACAAGAAAGAGCTTCTCTGCCCCAGGCGTTTTCTTCTATAGGGGAAAATGAGAGTATATGAGTGCCAGGCTTCCTCAGCTGTGCAGGATGCTGCCAAAGAGGCTCATTTCTTTGTGGCCCAATCCAGAACACTGAGTTGTAAACTGCATGACTGGAATGGGGGGTGGGGCCGATGAGCCCCTGTGAGAGGAGCAGCCAGGGCTTGGAATGGAATTTATCAAAAGGACAAAGATCCTACTAACTGCTTCATGGGCTCCATCAGGAAGCTCGCCTATGAGCAACTGGGGACATCTCACCTGTGGATCCCTCCAGCGGGCTCCTGGGTACCCCCAACACTCTTAGAACCACACCCACATACATACCACACCCCATGGTTGACTCCTTGTGAATGTTTCTGAGGGCAAAGGTGGGAAGAGAGAATCTTTGCAGACAGCTAGTGAGCACATGCAGAAAGTTGGCCCAACTCTGCCCTACTGGTAGAAAACACACAAACTTAAGCATTCAGCACCACCCTAGGGAGAAAGAGAAACTTTACAGCACCCAGCCTGGATTTGCAGGATCAAGAGAAGGCATACAATTTTAAGAATTCCCCTTCAAGAAGGAAGAAATATGGAGCAAGTATCTTATTGAAAAAGTCTGATAAAGCCTCAGAAATCCTAACAGGGCTGATGGAAGGTATTTCTCTTCCAAAGCCAGTCAGTAAAGACTGGAAGAAGTGACTGCTTTTACAAATGCAAAAATAGCAACACAAGGCCCCAAGAAGCATGAAAAATCAAGGAACCATGACACCACCAAAAGAGCATAATAATTTTCTAATAAGCAACCCCAAAGAAATGAAGATCTGCAATTTGCTTGACAAATAATTCAAAATAGTTCTTTTAAGGAAGCTCAGGATAAATTCCTAGAAACAGACAACCTACCAAGACTGAATCATGAAGCAACAGAAAATCTGAACAGACTAATTACTAGTAAGAAGATTGAATCACTAATCAAAAACCTTCCAAAAAATAAAGTCCAGTTCCAGATGGCTTCACTAGTGAATTCTACCAAACATTTAAAGAAGAACTAATACCAATCCTTCTCACACTAAAAAAAAAAAAAAGAAGAGTAGGGAATACTTCCAAACTCACTTTATGAAGCCAGCCATACTCAGATACCCAAGCCAGACAAGGACACTAAAAGAAAAAAAATTGCAGGCCAGTATCACAGATGAACATAGATGCAAAATTCTCAATAAAATATCAGCAAACTGAGTTCAACAAAGCATTAAGAGGATTGTACCATGATTAAGCGAGATTTATTCCAGGGATGCAAGGATGGTTCAACATCCACAAATCAATTAATGTGATGCACCACATTAACAAAACAAAGGATAAAAATTATATGACCATCTCAATAGATGTAGAAAAGCTCATGGCAAAACTCTATGTTCTTCCATGATAAAAACTCTCAAGAGACTGGGTATAGAGGGACCATACCTCAATATAATAAAGGCCATATATGACAAGCCCACAGCTAACGTCACACTCAACAGTGAAACACTGAAAGCTAAAGGAATCATACTCCTTGATTTTAAAATATATTACAAGCTATAGTAACTGAAAGTATAGTATGGTGTTGGTATGAAAACAGAAATACAGACCAATGGAACAGAATAAAGAGTCCAGAAATAAAGCCATGCATTATGGTCAACTAATTTTTGACAAAGCAGCAAGAATGCACAATAAGGACAGAACAGTCTCATCAAAAAACGGTGTTAGTAAAACTGGGTATCTACATGTAAAAGAATAAAATTGGACTCAATTTACACAATACACAAAAACAACTCAAAATGTGTTAAATACTTAAATATAAAATCTGAAACTGTAAAACTCTTGAGAGAAAACAGAGGGAATAAGCTCCTTGACATTGATCTCAACAGTGATTTTTTGGATTTGACACTAAAGCAAAGGTAAAAAAAGCAAAATTCAACAAATGGGACACATCAAACTAAAAGGCTTCTGCACAGCAAAGAAAACAATTAAAATAAAAACGCTATCTATGGAATGGGAGAAAATATTTGTAAATCATATATCTGATAAGGGGTTAATATCCAAAATGTATAAGGAACTCTAACAACTCAACAGCAAAAAATAAAAACCCAACTTAAAAAATGGGAAAAGGACCTGAATAGACATTTTTCCAAGTAAGATATACAAATGGTCAAGAGGTATATGAAAAGATGCTCAACATCACCAATCTTCAACAAAATGCAAAGCAAAACCACAATGAGATACTACCTCAAACCTGGTAGGATGGGTATCATCAAAAAGACAAAAGATAAGAGATGTTGGTGAGGATGGAGAGAAAAGGAAAGACTTGTGCACTGTTGGTGGGAATGTAAATTGGTACAGCTAGTATGAAAAACAGTATAAAGGTTTCCTAAAAAAATTAAAAATGTAACTGTCATATGATCCAGCAGCACACTTCTGGGTATATATCCAAAGGAAATGAAATCAATATCTCAAAAAGATATACGTACTTCCATGTTCATTGCAGCGTTATTTAAAACAGCCAAGATGTGGAACAACCAAGTGTCTATCAATGGATGAATGGATAAAGAAAATGTGGTATAAATATATTCAATGAAATATTATTCACCCTTAAAAAAGAAGGAAATCTTGCCATTTGTGACAACATGGATGAACCTTGAGGGCATTATACTCATTGAAATAAGCCAAACAGAGAAAGACAAATACCATATGGATACTAATACCTACATCTGAAAAAGAAAATGTTTATATATATATATATTCAAATGGATAGAAACAGAGAGTAGAATGATGATTGCCAGGGGTTTGGGGGTGGGGGAAATGGGGAGATGTTAGTCAAAGGGCACAAGCTTTAAGTTATAAGATGCATAAGTTCTGAGGCTTTAATGTACAACATGGTTATTCTAGTTAATAACACTGTATTTTTTACTTGAAATTTGCTGAGAAAGTAGATATTTAAGGTTCTCACCAAAAACAAAGGTAACTATTCGAGGTGACAGATGTGTTAACTTGATTGTGGGAATCATGTCACTATATATATATATATATATATATATATATATATATATATATAAATCCATCACAATGTATACTTTAAATATATTACAATGTATTAGTCAGTTGTACCTCAATAAAGCTGGGGTTGGGAGAGACTTCTCTGACCCCATGGTACACTTCCCTTCCCCATCATAACATTTACCTCACAGATACCCTTCATTCAATAAATATCTCCTGAGCACCAATTATACATCAGTCAGTATTGAAAGTATGGAGGTAGAGCATTAAACAAGACAGACTAAATTGTTAAAACTGCCTAATACTTGTTTGCGATTTTCCATAGGACCTGAAGTTCCAGGATTCCAGAAATACAGTCTTTCCTGCCAGCATCTCAATCTCCAATGCTTAGCACTGTATTTGGCACATAATAAGCTCTTAAAATTAGCTTCTGTTTAATGAATATTACTGAATGACAAAAGCATGACACTTTAGCATATAACAAAAACCTCCCATACTCAACTGAAAATGCTGTCTTTAGTTAAATTCTGCTATTGTTATAAATAAGCCAGTGACCACCAAAAACACCTAAGTGTTCCTTTAAAAGAAAAATTCAAACACCCTTGGTGTTCAATGGACTTGGGTGCTACATAAAAGGGAAAAAAAGAATGAGGAATATTGTTAGAGAAAATGTACTTTGTATTGATATCTTCCATTCTTCCTCACTTCTGAGGAATAAGTCTTGCAGCAGCCAGCACACAGATACAAAAGGACACCAAAACAAAACAAAAATAAAGCCCAAAAAACTTTCTTTCCACACAAATTGCATGGTACCACATGGCAATACGTTTCCATACCCAAGTCCACATGACACCAAAGGCAAGTGTTAACATAGAAGATATGTTTTGGGGCTTGGGTGATTCATCCATCAGGTAGATTTTAGGTCCCAATTTTCCTGAAGTTGCTCCTCCCAGGGATGAAGATGGAAACTCCCCAAAGTGACCCAGCCAGAGCCCCGCAATGGAGAGAGCCAGACAGCACCCTTTCCTGGTAACAAGCATTCTACTTAACACTCACCACTTAAGGTCTTTCCTTCTGGGAGCCTAGTTTCAAATGCCACATGACAAAGATGGCACAGAAATCATGCTACATCCATGTCAGGTGGGCACACACAATGGCTTCCCTGCACCCTTCTCATTTTTCACTTTAGCTTTCCCTTTCTTTTTTTTACCTACTTCTCTTCTACCATCCTTGTTTAATGGACCCCCTGTGAGCTATTCATGAAAATTCTTTAAACTAGGAAGAAAACTGATTACTAAGATTTATGAGGTTATAATGATTTATTTACCTCTTAAGGAAAGAGGCAATCCATCACATTTTGAAAGACTAGACAATCAAGTTCTGCCTGTATTTATATGATATTGTAAAGCTGTTTTCTTGAAGAACAGCTAAGCCACCAACTTAAAGATGATGCTGACTCACTGTGGGCAGATATTTTGGACAAGAATATTTTAGAGGCCAGTGTATTTGCCACTGAGGACATTTTCAATGGAAAATAAACTCAATAGTGTAATTATTTTGACTGAATATTTCATGGCATTTAAATAAATTCATTTGAACAAACGTATGCTAAACATCTATCAATACTATGGACTAAGTGCTATGCTAGATGTGATGGGTTTCCTACCAACCAGGGGCTCATGGGAACTCACAGTATAATAGGGAGACAGATACCAAATAAAAAATTATAACACAATGCTAATTGCTAAAAACAAAGTCGAAACTTGCCCACATTGGAAAGGTCAAAATCTGTCTGCATGAAACCAAAACCATGAATCATGTCCATTTTTGACTGTTGGCATTAAAGGATTTTTAATCTTTTACAGAAGAAAAAAGGATGTTATAGGACAAACCAAATATGAATAAAAGATCTTTTTTCAGTACATAAAAAAAAAGAGGGTAAAGATAAGTACAAAATGTGAGTCTACTGGTCAACCTTTTCGCTTATTTTATTTTATTTTTTTACAGTAGGTCCTTGTTGGTTATCTATTTTAAATATAGCAGTGTGTACATGTCAATCCCAAACTCCCTAACTATCCTTTCCCACAACCCTTCCCCCGCTGGTAACCATAAGGTCATTCTCTAAATCTGTTTCTATTTTGTAAATAAGTTCATTTGTACTCTTTTCAAAACTTTCCAGTTGTATGTACTATTCCATCTCAGACAACTCTTATGTTGGAAAACAATCTGATAAGTGAATTTTAACTGAGATGCTAATGGCTTGTAGTCTAAGACATGATCATACTGGAAAATTTTACACTAACAGGCCATGCTTAGAAATAAAAGCCTTAACTCACTATTATGAATCACTAGAGTATCTAGCATTACATGAGTTTTATCTCCAAATCTGAATGCCCTGCCCTGATTTGTTCAAATCAAAATACTTGGGCATTCATCAACTCCATCCAGATGAAACACTGGTCTAAGCCACATGTATTCAGAAACAAACTACTTAGTAGACTACAGTTTTAAATCAAAACATCTGTGATATAAAATTCACAGTAACAAAAACAAAATGATAAGTCTATATAAAACTATTACCATCAGAAAATATGGTAATCATGGGAAAATGACTCGAGCTATATTTTTTTAATGGCCTGGGCCATATATTTGCTTTCTGTTTTTCCTTTTTTTTTTTTTTTTTGCCATACGCAGGCCTCTCACTGTTGTGGCCTCTCCCGTTGCGGAGCACAGGCTCTGGACGCGCAGGCTCAGCGGCCATGGCTCACGGGCCCAGCCGCTCCGCGGCATGTGGGATCTTCCCGGACCGGGGCACGAACCCGTGTCCCCCGCATCGGCAGGCGGACTCTCAACCACTGAGCCACCAGGAAAGCTGTTTTTCCCTTTTATAAGAAAACTCAGGACTATGATAAAGCAACTTTTAAAGGAATAATTTAATATATTCACATCCTTAACTAGGCATATATTCAAACACCTCAACTGGGTATAACCATTGCATGTGGTAAGATTTCAACCTTGAAGCAGCAACATCCCAGATCAGCAGCAAGCAGGTAGTCTGTAATTCATGCAACTGCTGCTAAGAAAAAAAAAATAATAAATAAACTCAAGAAGAAACTAATGGAGGAAAAAGCATCTTTTGATTTACAGAGCAGTCTTCCAAGTACCACTCAGATTAGAATTTGTACTAGCAGGGATTTTATAAATCACCCAAGATCAAGGGTTATCTGGAAATCCCATTCTAGAATAAGGCAAAGAGAAGCTCTCTAATTCTACCGCGGGAATATACAGTGCCTGGCCGTCATACCTGGGCCAGGATTCTGGGAGGTGAGCCCAAGGGTGATGTAGGTAGGTCATAGTCGTAAGCCATAGTCCTCAAAACAGCAACTTGTAGACCAAGATAACTTCCTAGCAAAGTCAGAATTTTAAAAGTCTATATCAAGCATCAGATCAAAGGCGTGGTCACAGAGGTGAAAACCTTGTACAAGGTGGCCCTCCAAGCACCAAGAAGGGAACGGGGAAGCTACGTTGGAGAAAAACTGAGATTCCCTGACTTGCCTCTTCATAGTGTCCATTACTTCACTGTATGGGGTGAAGAAAGCAAAGACAGAGCAGATTTAAACAGAGAAGCCCTTCCAAACAGAAGTTGTACAGCATGCACTTCAAGAAAAAAATGTTTCCGAATTAAGGTATGAGGTATGCACTAGTGGGTGAAGATTAGGAAGCCCCAAGAGATAGAGTGAATGCTAAATTCCTCTCAACTTTATTCAACAGATTTCCTTTCCCGAAGTGCCAAATTATTTTGGTTTCACTAAACTTAATCCCAAACACAAAGCTTCAGTTCATTAAAATAGCAACACCGAATGCTCTCTGTGGCTAATTCAGTTGGTTTCAAAACTTCAGCAAAGGGCTTTCCTGGTGGCACAGTGGTTAAGAATCCACCTGCCAATGCAGGGGACACGGGTTTGAGCCCTGCTCCCGGAAGATCCCACATGCCGCGGAGCAACTAAGCCCATGCACCACAACTACAGAGCCTGCGCTCTAGAGCCCGTGTGCCACAACTACTGAGCCCACGTGCCACAACTACTGAAGTCCACACACCTAGAGCCCGTGCTCCGCAACAAGAGAAGCCACCGCAATGAGAAGCCCGCGCACCCCCTCTAAGAGTAGCCTCCACTCGAGGCAACTAAAGAAAGCCTGCGTGCAGCAACAAAGACCCAACGCAGCCAAAAATAAACAAATGAGTTAATTAAATTAAAAAAAAACACTTTAGCAAAGCCCTTTTAATAGTTTCAAGCAAATTACACATCAAAACTGCTATTGGGGGCTTCCCTGGTGGCGCAGTGGTTGAGAGTCCGCCTGCCGATGCAGGGGACGCGGGTTCGTGCCCTGGTCCGGGAAGATCCCACATGCCGCGGGGTGGCTGGGCCCGTGAGCCATGGCTGCTAAGCCTGCGTGTCCGGAGCTTGTGCTCCGCAATGGGAGAGGCCACAACAGTGAGAGGCCCGCGTACGGCCAAAAAAAACCCCAAAAAAAACCAAAAAACTGCTATTGGGGCTGCCTAGCAACAAAGCTAACTGCATAACATAAACTCACTGCAAATTGTTAGTAAAACAGATCTTTACTCAAATATAAAAGTTTTTCCCCACAAAAATATTTTCTAAATGTATGATGTAGAAATACCATAGAGAATATTCTACTAGACTATCATATATATGAAAAGTATGAAAAACTCAATATATATGCAAAATCAATTTACCTCTGGAAATTAATGCTTTAATAAATCTCTTGGTTTACGTTCTCCCCCACGTCCTGTATGTCATAATATGTTCCCTGACTTATGAACTAGAGGTGATTTCTTCTGAAACCATGAATATCTCTTTATGGCATCATCCATTGAAGTAACTGTCCTGCCGGTTAGCACTACCATCCTATTCATGGTGCTGGGTTTGATGGAAAGCCTTTAAATTAGCCATGTGAGAATTTACTCTGTCTGACTTATTCTTATATGGATGAAGAACATAGTCTTATTTATTCCAGAAAAATATTTGTTTACATGCTAACAAATCTACAATAAAAATCAAGAAGAGTATGCATAGCCAATGTCACTGGACTATTTTCACACAAGAACTAGATAAATCCTACAATCTCATCAACCTTACGATCACTAATATTAATAGATTATCCTGCGGTAGTAGTGATTGTGCCTTCATAAATATCAAATACATTTTTTTTTTTTTTTTTTTTTGCGGTACGCGGGCCTCTCACTGTTGTGGCCTCCCCCGTTGCGGAGCACAGGCTCCGGACGCGCAGGCTCAGCAGCCATGGCTCACGGGCCCAGCCGCTCCGCGGCATGTGGGATCTTCCCGGACCGGGGCACGAACCCGTCTCCCCTGCATCGGCAGGCGGACTCTCAACCACTGCGCCACCAGGGAAGCCCTCAAATACATTTTAATGGCATGTTCTCCATCATGAAAACACTAAAGTAAAAAACAAAATTTTATTATAGCTTTATATAGGAATAGTTCAACTGTAACTAGTTCTTGTATGGAAACTCTGAGGATTAGGCATTTTTTCCTCTAACCTACAAATTTTCCTTCCAATCTATAAGCTTTTGAAATTTGATGATAAATGACTAATGCCCTATCAAGTTACTGTGCTGAGCATTCACTAGCGTTCAATAAATACTAATTGATTATAGTTCTTTTCCTCCTCAGTATACATCAACATCTAATAGTTTTCATTTATTCCTTATCATTTACCTGAAAAAGAATGATTATAAATCAATTTATTTTTTTCCTCAGAGCTTCAAATACATAAAAACCACTTTAGTAGAAAACCTGATTTCTTTTAAAAAAAAGTAAGGTTTAGAATTTAATGTATTGGTTTTTCTCTATCCTTCATGTTGACCTGTGGAATTGTTCATTCTGCTTATAATCATTTAATTATTTGTTTAAGCCAGTATGGAAGCTGCTCACTTCCAGAAAATCACCGGTGATGTTTTAATTTATTGCCTCAATCTATACTAAAGATTTACATGATAATCTCACCCTCTAAATCTGTCATGACGGATAAAAACTTTAAATAATCTATTAGGGAAAGGCAACACCAGACACCTGAGTAGTGCTTCACATTTTAGAGCCAATTTTGATATGCAGAACTCGGAAGACAAGATGTTCATCATCCCTATGACATTTCAGAAATCCCCAATAACTTGCAATATTTTCTGCCTGGTAAATTGAATGAGGACTTTCTAAGACAATCACCAAAAAACTGGCTCAACTGTGAAGGGCCAATCTGACCAAGAATAGACAGACCACTTCTGGTGAAAACTCTAAGCAGCTGTTTTCAACCGTAATAGTGGGGGAAATAACTAGGCTTAGTGAGCAAATTGGAATTGGCTTAATATTTCAGAGTCATACCATTCAGTAGTGCTTAGATGAACACAGCCACAGCATTAAAAAGTTACAGAATTAGAAACTGAAAAGCCAAAAAGTTATCTCTACCATTCTCTAAAGTTGTAACTATTGATAAACAAAATCTGAAACAGAAAGTCAAAATAAATATAAGCCTGCACAAGAACAGTGAGAAAGGAGATTTTTGTAATCAAGAGAGAATTATTTTGCTTTTCTTTTGGTCACTGCTGTGTTTCTTCCTGCAAACACTGCTGTGTTTCTTCCTGTTGTGTTTCTTCCTGGATGCATGTGATTTAAGGACAGTAAAGTCAGAGGAAGTAGGGTATTATAATAGTTAACGGAGAGGGCTCTAGAGCAAGATGGTTTGGCTTGAAATCTTGGTTTCATCATTTCTTTCTAAAAGATTTTGGGCAAGTGTATACTCAAGATCCTCTTCTGTAGAATAAGGATAAATAACAGACAATACCATAAGTCTGTTGTGAAAATTGAGAGAAAGCACATAAAATTTTTGGTATAGTGGCTACTACATGGTTGATGCTCAAAAAAATTGTAGCTATTATTACTGCTAATAGCACTTTGAATATGTAGGTGCTCAACAGATGCTGATTGGATGGGTAGGTGGATGCATTGTTGAAATAAAAGAGTTGGTGACAGTAGGCAAACAGCTCAGCAGGCATAGACAAAAACAACCTGTTCACTATCATTTAACTGTCTGGAAAGGCTATGAGTACCAGAAATGTTGAACCAGAAAATCACAGGTCTGGCAGACCAATGCAGGAGAATTGTGTTAACCAAGCAGGTCAATCGTTTCAGTTCTGGGTCTAATTTTCAATTCACACAATGTTTTGAAATGTCATTCCATAGAAATCCCTCCACACCTAGTAGTTTCCTCTTAGCCTCTTAATGTTGGAGATTTTAAATCATCTAAAAATCTATCAGACTGATAATAATGATACATGTCTCATGTTCATCACAAAACATTGACAGGTAGGTATTACTATCTCTATTTCTTAAGAAACTGAGAGTCAGAAACTTGTGATAACTTGTCCCAATCCCACATCTAGCAAATGGTAGAGCCAGGACTCAAACGCAGGTCTTAGAGTGCACTTTTGGTGTGATTTAAACATTACTTCAACCAAAAATTACATTCAGCACCTACTATGTTTAGGTACTATGGATACAAATGTAAATAATATGCCACAACTTCCCTTAAACAGTTTATGATTTAATATAAGAGACAGAGAACACTCAAAACCATTCCACCATGTTCTAAGCAGCTTATGAAAAATGTGGATTTTGGGTCCCACCCAGAGCTCTGATTCAGTAAGTCTGGGATACAGGCCAGGAATCTGTACTTTTAGGTCTTCCTGGGCTAATTCTCTCAGACCACACCTGGAGAAAGGTTATACTAGAGGCAAGTCTAGGAACAGAAAGGGAGACTTCCTGGGAAGATGATTTCTGAATTGAGGGTTGAAGGACCAGTGGAAGTTACCTAAGCAGAGAGAGTAGGAAAGAAGAGAGAAGCATTTAGACAGAAAAACAGAACTGATCAAGGTTCTGAGAGATGAAACTCATTTGGGAAAATATGGCAGTTAAGTATTAACTGTGTAACTAAACTAAAAGGAGGTAGAGGGAAAAGGATTTAGAGGAAATAAACATAAAGGTACATGGGACCTTGATCCCTAGAGGCCATGGGAGCAAGGCCCAGAGTGAAAGAACATGCAGAAGGCCAGGCAGACCCAGGTGGACTTTAAGCAAAAGAGCAAGTGACGTGACCGTGGGCTGCTTCCTCCTGAACGCCTCAGAATCTCAGTTTGTACTATAGAGAGAATTGTGCAAGTTATTCCTGAATAATTAGATTTCCCTTGGAATGGCCTGTTTCAGTTAGAATGTGTCTCTAAGGAGGATCTGAGCCAAGCCAGTAGCAGGCTTCTACATACAAAACACATATTTTAAGATGAAATGGTGAATCTTCAAATGACATTTAACTCAATACAAGTTACAAAGTTAGTGAAAGTGCAGCAAAGGCAAGATCCAATTAGTAGCTCTTAATCTTCTGTGCTTTGCTGTACCAAATCTGAATTTCTTTCCCCTCAGGTATGCTGAGCAGATGTAAAATCATTATGCCAGACCTTGTCCTGCTTAGAGGCCTCCTTTGTCTAAACTACTATCGATATTCCCTGGGATCTGCGTACTAAGAGCTGGCCTCTTAGACTAAGTCTTCTCCATTTCAGCCATGGGGAATGACAGCTGTGCTCCACAGTCTTTGGTCTGAAGAAAGTGGATATAAAGGGGTGAATATATCCAGATGGATAGGAAAAATGACACAAAAACATGCAAACTTGTAATGGAGCACAGTTACTGATCATTGGAGAGACAGCAGGCTGACCCTTCAAGTCAAGGAGATGGAGTGGCTCAATTCCAGCAATCTGTGAGGCAAAGAAGCAGCACGTTTCATGTGTAGCCAAGGTTAGCCTGCTCTGCCAGCCACAGAGGGGGCTGCTATCGTGTCCCACCCCCACAGGAAAGGGCTAGGATAGGAGATGCCAGGAAGCAGAAGAAATCACCCCCTGGCTGGCTCTTCCCGTGTCTCATGGTGTTTCCCAGAGGGACACCACTGGCTTTTACTTGGCTCTGGACAACCCTTTCATTTGCAAGCCTTTCCCATTTTCTCTAATGTATTTGTCTTCCCTAGCCCCTGCATAGTAAATTCCAAAAGTGACCCCAAAACTCTCCCTAATGGGGATGGTATCCCCCTGTGGAGAACCACTCAGTAGAACTTTAAACCCCTGAAGGGACCTTCAAGGTCATCAAGGTTCCTTCCACATTTCTATTTTGTAGATAAAGAAAGTGAACTCCATTCCAGACTTTATTAAGTAGGGACAGTCCCAGAACCTGGCTTTCATGACTCTCAGGCAAACACTTATTCCCTATATCTTGGTGCTGCCAGATTCTGAAAAAGTTCCCTACCTTCCCACTGACATTTCTGATTTATACCAGGTAAAACCACTCTCTTGACCACAAGGCAAATGCAAATCTCTCTTTGGCAATATGTGCTGGCCTACTTTTTTCCTGAACTTTAAGTACTGGCTGGCACTAAAGCCAATAGGCAAAAACTAGGCTTAGAGCTAAGTGAAAATCCCAGGCATCTTCAGATGGAAAGTGTGGGCAAGATTAATGGATCTTACCCTCATGGAATTTCAGAGCAAGGATACAACAAGAACTTAAAAGCTTCCAGGAAGGTGAAAAAACAAATTTCTTCAAAGAAATAATAATCAGGTTGACACTATAATTCTCATCAGAAACACTGGATTCTAGTACCAACCAATAGTACCAGTAAGCATTGCTATCTAGTAGGTAAAGAAACAAAATCTTCAAGTTGGGGGGAGGGGGACCGGGGGGCAGGGTTTAATTTTTGAAACTAGAATTCTATATCACTCAAATGAGGAGATAAAATGCATATAGTATATGAATATATAGAGGTATTCATGCATAAATGCAATAAAAAAGTTTATCTGTCATACAAAAAAAAATTACTTCATTTTTTCCACCAAAAAAGTGAAAAGTCCAAGAAAGACACTGTTTTCCTAATGTAATAGAACTAACCCCATTTAAAATAAGCTAAATACTGGCTTGCCAGCTGCAGTGCACAAGGAATCCACTGGCCATAGTGCATCAAGAATGTTAGAGGGCTGAGTGTGGGGGAGGCCACACCTGGGTAGAGGAGGAAGGGTGACCTCTGGGTTTGGCCTCTCATTCACGAAGGGCCTCCCATGCCACCTCTAAAACAGGTTATGTGCACAGTCACAGAGATGTTACTAAGGGTGAGGCTGAATTCTTGAAATTTTTGATGGTTTGAACTTCCTTCACAGAAATCTTAAATAACAGTGAACTAAATAATACAGGGATTCATTTTTTCCTCATAAAATAAAAAACTCAACATGAATGAACCTTAAGGGCATTGTATTAAGTGAAATAAATCAGAGAAAGATGAATACTGGATGACCTCACTTCATCCAGTGGAAGTCACTGGATGACTTCCACTTTTTAGTGGAATCTAAAAAAGCCAAACTCATAGACACAGATACCAGAATGGTGGTTGCCAGGGCCTGAGAGTTGGGGGAAATGGGGAGATGTTGGTCAAAGGGTACAAATTTCCAGTTATAAGATGAATAATTTCTGGGGATCTAGTGTGCAGCATGGTGAGTGTAGTTAACAATACTGTTTTAGGGACTTCCCTGGTGGCGCAGTGGTTAAGAATCCACCTACAAATGCAGGGGCCATGGGTTCGAGCCCTGGTCCGGGAAGATCCCACATGCCGCGGAGTAACTAAGCTTGTGCGCCACAACTACTGAGCCTGCGCTCTAGAGACCCTGAGCCATAACTACTGAGCCTGCATGCCGCAACTACTGAAGCCCGCGTGCCTAGAGCCCGTGCTCTGCAACAAGAGAAGCCACCGCAATGAGAAGCCCACACACCGCAAATAGCAGGCCCCACTCGCCACAACTAGAGAAAGCCCGCGCGCAGCAACGAAGACTCAATGCAGCCAAAAATAAATAAATAAATTTAGTTTAAAACATACTCTTGTATATGCTTGGAAGTTGCTACGAGAGTAGATCTTAAATGTTCTCACTACCAAAAAAAAAAAAAAAGTCATTACGTGATTTGATTGAAGTGTTAACTAATGGTACTGTGGCAACCATTTCACAAGGTATAAATGTATCAAAGCAACACTTTGTACACCTTAAGCTTACACAATTTTATATGTCCATCATATCTCAGTAAAGCTGGGGCTGGGGGGAAAGAACATTCAAGCCCAAGGAATGACATAAGCAGCAGGAGGCAGTCTGTGGGCCTGGGACCTGGGGCTAAACAACTTCTGCAAGAGGTCTGTAAATCCAGGTGAGTATCACGCTCCTGGCAGACATACAAAATAGTACCTTTACACATAAATAATACTACTGTCTTCCAAATGTGTTAGGTTCCATTGTGATTAGGTAAATTCTTAGGTATTTAAAAGAATTATTAAATTAATTTCCAGTATCTTATATTTTCTCAATAAGTATTAAAATACAAATTCTCCGTATCAAGAAGTGCACAGTTTTTTTTGCTTTGTTTTTGTTTTTTAGTTGTTAAAGTGAGATTCTCATACTTGAAAAGTTTGGAATTCTTGTGTTAATAAATACCAGAGGCTCCATTCTCTGACCACAGAATTTTAAACAAAAGGATGAGAGAGGCAGGGTATATGGAGCAGCCCAGCCACACCACAGAAAGTTGAAAACAATCTTCTAACTAGTATTTGAATTAAAGAGAAAGTCAAATACAACATTTTTTAAAAATGTATAAAAAAGTTACACATTAAAACCTCTAAACTTACAGGACACTTCGTAGCCTTTTCCAGGAAATACAAATTATCAAAGTTGATTTTAAAAGAAGAAGAAAAACTAAATGGTTTTTAAATGTAGACAGTACTGAAAAAGTTGATAAGTAGCTATATTCCAGAGGGACTCTCTCTTCAAAGAATAGATAATCCTTGTCATATTTAAACTGTCGCAGAGAATTGAAAAAGGTTTTTTCAAGACTAGCATAACCCAGATGCCCAAACTGTACAAGAAAATAAGAAAGAAAAGCACAGGCTAATATGAAAAGAATACAGAACAAATATATAGTATTTTAAGCATTAACATATTACATTCAGCCTTCTATTAAATAATAATACACAATGACTAAGTAGGGTTTATTTCAGGATGTTTTAGTATTAGAAAAATTTAAATGAACAGATTAAAGGAGGAAAACCCATAGATCATTTTGAAGGATGATAAAAAACATTTAGTAAATTTCACCTCACTTTCATGATGGAGGGATTATATCTTAATTCTAATTGACTGGAAAAATACAGGATAAGACACCATAAATGAATTCAATAACTTTCAGATGAATTTGACTTTCCTTAATTATAGCAGCTAATTTGATAATGGATGACTGGCAGAAGCCTTCGGCAAACTACATAGTGAAACATTAGAAAGGTTGCTATTACTTTCTAGAGTAAAATAAGATGTTGTGTGTACCCAAGGTTGTGCTGGAGTAAAAAAGAAAATACCCCCAAAATCTCTACTTACAACAATGTAGGTTTATTTTTCACACTTCATGACAATCCCTTTTCAATTCTGGCTTTGTCCCACATCATATATTTGACCTCAAAACTCCACTTCTTTGTTATTCATCATGGAGATATCTCACAAAGATATTTGTATGAATATGTTCATTGAAAACTTAAAATCTATTACTAGGAGAAGAGTTTTCAAAATTATAGTAAATCCCTACTAAGCATCAAGGAAGCTTATCTTCACAAATTGATGAGATCTATGAATGCATAAGGAAAAGTTCTAGAAGGATACATAAAAAAAAGTGGTGGTCATCTCTGGGCAGGTTGTAGAATTGAGGGATGGTGATGTCCTCTTTTCTTACTTTATACTTCAATACTGTTTGAATATTGTGTACAATAATCATATATTACATTTTACTTGAAGTTTTTAAAACACTGAAATATTCTACATCCTTGTATTTTCTTTTCTTTGTAATTTGAGGTTTACTTCTGTATACTCACTATGATTGTTTTATCAAGTTGTTCTGTTTCCAGGACATTTCATTTTGTTTTTTGTTTGTTTGTTTGTTTGTTTTGCTTTATTATTTGTCACACAAAAGTTTAAAATAATGATAACATCTTTGTAGGTTATATTCTTTACCATTACATTATAACCCTCTATACCCCACTTAATTCTTTGAGATTTGAGTTCCACATTCTAGAAGATTGTAGTATCACTCCTGTTTTCATTTTGTTTGCATTTGCTGAGCGCGTTTTCCCTCTCATTTCCTTTGTACTCTTTTTTAGTTACTTTGGTGTGTTTTTCTTAGATCTTACAGAACCTTGGTTTTAAAAGTATAACTGAAGCCAAAAATTTCGTGGATTTAATGAAACCTTGAAACAATGAAATATGGTTCAAACAAGCTCTTTGAGAAGGTACATGCTTAGCTAGCCATTATGTCTTATTAGACAGATAAGGAAAACTTTAGTAGAATTTTACATACTTGTCCTAAAATTTAAAATAAATGTATACGCATTCTTTAACTTGCTATTTTAAAGTTGAATTTCTGTGTCAGCCTGTTTGCTAACAAGGGAAAAGATCTTTCCTAATATGTAAGGGTTTGTTTTAAGAGTTCCAAGAACGGTTGATTTATAACCTTGGCACAAGACTGTTTTCTATAGGAAACTATTTATTTAAACTGTTTATGGTAGAAAATTGTGTGTATTCTATCATGTGGTGAACCACAGTTCTCATAGGAGATTACTCTTAACTACCAATTTATATCTCACTGTGATCTCACCAACTAGGGCTAATTAACTCTATTTCTTTAAGGGACTGTGCAGGTTTTCTGAACACAAAACATAGTTAAAGATATTTCCTTTGAATATAAATTACTTTAAAATAAAATACAAGTGGGCTTCCCTGGTGGCGCAGTGGTTGAGAGTCTGCCTGCCGCTGCAGGAGACACGGGTTCGTGCCCCGGTCCAGGAAGATCCCACATGCCGCGGAGCAGCTGGGCCCGTGAGCCATGGCCACTGAGTCTGCGCGTCCGGAGCCTGTGCTCCACAACGGGAGAGGCCACGACAGTGAGAGGCCCGTGTACCACAAAAAATAAAATAAAATAAATAAAATAAAATACAAGTGACTCTAACAGATTGAAAAACAAGGAAAAATCTCAATTTGCCATGTCAGTAGACTAGTATGATTAAACAAAAATTTAATAAGTTTATCTTGTGGGTTATTTTCAAAGAAACTGCAAAAAATAAAGGATGGAAGTCAGAAAAAAAAAATCCACAGATAGAGCTAAACCTCTTTCACCTTGAGACTCACATCTGCTGCCAGTATAACTGACTGGAAGAAGTTCAATGACTATCTACCATACTTACCAAAAATCTTTGCTCCCCACCATATTGAGGACTTGTTACCATGTCTGGGTGTGTCTCTAAGAGCATGATAAAATGGTGAACTAATTCTCCCTCGTGGTCCAGGCACCATGAAAGACACTGGAATATAGCAGTGACACATGTGTAAACCCTGCCCTCCTGAACTTACAGTTTAATATATTTGCCTGCTATCCAGCTCTGTGCTGCCCAATGTGTTACCATTAGCCACATGTAGCTATTTAAAGTTAAACTTAACAAATTTAGAATTGAGTCTATCAGACATGCTAGCCATATTTCAAGTGCTAAATAGCCAAATGTGGCTGGTGGCTACCTTACTAAACAATGCAGACAGAGAACATCTCCATCATTTTAAAAGTTCTCCTGGGCAACACTGCTCTAGACATCTGGTACTTACAACTTGGACTGGTTTTGAAAAGGACAGGTTGTTATACATGGTAGCAAAAGAAGTTACGTGATGAAAGAAACCTCGTTCCTGAATGATGTCTTTATGAAATGGAGTAGCCCATAAACCTGGACATCCACCTTGGACTCTTTATGTGAAAGAAACCTCTCTATTCCTTGAGCCACTGTATTTTGTGGTCTCTTTGTTGCAACAAGTTTAAAATTAAGTTTTATCTCAGTTCTCATCAGCCCTCTTCTTCATATGCCTTTTAGTCCTCTTACCTCACTTCAGGCTGTCTTTGCCATCATATCTGTTCATCTACCATCCCGGAGGACAGTCATCCGTGAAAGTAATTCACACTGTGGTGTTAATGACTGAATTCCAATGGGTAGCATGTACTGTATTAACACAGTATCTCTCTTAGAATAGTTTGATTATAAAAGAGATCCCAGAAACCGGGGTGGGAAGGAATCTCTGACGGAGAAATTTCAAGCATTTAGCAACACACCAGTGGGAGCGACATGTTGAGATCTGAAACTTTCTTCTCATTTCTCCACACTCACGGATGATTCCTCTCTATATAAGGGCAGCCTCCAAATTCAGGATTTAGAATAAACATTTTTCCAAAGAAGATATACAAATAGCCAACAGGTACAAGGAAGCGTGCTCAAAATCACTAAGCATAAGGAAAATGAAAATCAAATCCACAATGAGATATCACCTCACACCTGTCAGAATGGCTACCATCTAGAAGGCAAGGGGTAACAAATGTTGATGAGGGTGTGGAGAAAATGGAACCTAGGTGCACTGTTGGTGGGAATGTAAACTGGTGCAGCCACTACAGAAAACAGCACGGAGATTCCTCAAAAAATTAAATACAAAACATACACACAATCTAGCAATTCCACATCTGAGATTACATCTGAAGGAAACACAAACACTATGTTAAAGAGTTGTCTGCAGTCTCCTGTTCATAGCAGCATTATTTACAATAGGCAAGACACAGAAACAACCCAAGTGTCCATCGATAGATGAACAGATAAAGAAGTTGACAGATAGATAGGTAATGGAATATTATTCAGGCATAAAAAGAAGGAAATTATGCCAATTGCAACAACATGGATGGACCATGAGGGCATTATGCTAAGTGAAATATGTCAGACAGAGAAAGAAAAATACACTATGATCTTACTTATATATGGACTCTTAAAAAAAAAAGAAAAACTCATAGAAAAAAGAGACCAGATTTGTGGTTACCAGAGGCAGGGGGTCGGGGGAGAGGGAACTGGATGAAGGTGGTACTAACTTCCAGTTATAAGATAAATAAGTACTAAGGATATAATGTACAACATGATGACCTTAGTTAACATTGATGTATGGTATATTTGAACGTTGTTAAGAGAGTAGATCCTAAAAGTTCTCATCACAAGGGCAAGAAATATTTTTTTTCTTTTCTATTCTTTTTTTGTATCTATACAAGATGACAGATGTTAACTAAACTTATGGGGGTAAACATGTCACAATATATGTCAGTCAATCATTATGATGCATACCTTAAACTTAAACAGTACTGTATGCCAATTACATCTCAATTAAACCAGAGGAAAACAAATTCAGGATTTAATTGCAAAATCTATCTATTAGGTAAAAGAAAGGAAAGGAAAAATCCATTTCTTTGCTGTCTCTTTGTAAATTCTGAGAGATTTAATACTGAAAGGGGTAATCCAACTCCTGTTAAGCATCATCATTCCATGGATATAGAGGAGGCCACATTACATTTCTACCTTTGTTAGAGCCATGCAGAAATTTGGCTCATGCAGGAATTTCAATACTTTAAAAAGCACAATACCTTCTATACAAGAATTGCTTAATAAATATTGGGACAGTCCCCAAGAAGTGCATGCATCATGCATCTTTGAATTAGTCCAGGCTGCCAGTAATCTCCTTCTTCCTGAGTCAAGGTGTTCTCAGTAACCAACACTTTTCTCTACAAGCATCTGCCAATCTAAGACCATAGCTGCACTTCATCTTTTATTACCACACCAGCCCATGTAAAATGAGGACAAGCCTTCTCTCCTCTGTGTTATACTTAGGTAAGGTGGAGGGATCAACACAGCAGGGTTACTGGGTCCTCTTTCCTTACCCATATGCCTGTCACTGAGTCTGAGTCTGATTATACAGCTAGAACCCATAGGACAGCTCCCCCAACAGGGACTTTGCCATTGCTTCCTGCAATGTGACTTCTACAGCTCAACTCCCATCCTCACGCCCCAGGTCCCATTTTTAGACCCACCCAACCTGACTATCTTGGATGTGGGTCAGGTTTTATTTTTCCCCATGAGGCTCCTCAGCCCCAATGTAAGTCTGACATTGACTGTATCCTGTAATAACTGTTGGCCAGTCGTGATGGAGCTGCGCTTATACAAACTAGGTCAGAACTGTTCATACTGTGATCTCTCTGGTTAGTGATATGCATCACGCTATAAACACATGAGTTGAATTGTCTTTTAAAATGTCTTCAGGAAGATTATACGATGATTTAGCATTCATACGAAAAGCTACTATATATAAAAAAGGAATGGAAACAGCAATGGAACATAAACTTGATCTTAGTAAAGCAAAAATTAGTCATTGGAAGAATGACCGCAATTCCAGATTTTCTTTTTTTTTGAATTTTATTTTATTTATTTTCTTATACAGCAGGTCCTTATTAGTCATCAATTTTATACACATCAGTGTATACATGTCAATCCCAATCGCCCAATTCATCACACCACCCGCCCACATCCCCACCGATTTCCCCCCTTGGCGTCCATACGTTTGTTCTCTACATCTGTGTCTCAGTTTCTGCCCTGCAAACCAGTTCATCTGTACCATTTTTTTAGGTCCCACATATATGCGTTAATATACGATATTTGTTTTTCTCTTTCTGACTTACTTCACTCTGTATGACAGTCTCGAGATCCGTCCATGTCTCAACAAATGACCCAATTTTGTTCCTTTTTATGGCTGAGTAATATTCCATTGTATATATGTACCACATTTTCTTTATCCATTCGTCTGTTGATGGGCATTTAGATTGCTTCCATGACCTGGCTATTGTAAACAGTGCTGCAATGAACATTGGGGTGCATGTGTCTTTTTGAATTATGGTTGTCTCTGGGTATATGCCCGGTAGTGGGATTCCTGGATAATACGGTAATTCTATTTTTAGTTTTTTAAGGAACCTCCATACTGTTCTCCATAGTGGCTATATCAATTTACATTCCCACCAACAGTGCAAGAGGGTCCCCTTTTCTCCACACCCTCTCCAGCAGTTGTTGTTTGTAGATTTTCTGATGATGCCCATTCTAGCTGGTGTGAGGTGATACCTCATTGTAGTTTTGATTTGAATTTCTCTGATAATTAGTGATGTTGAGCAGCTTTTCATGTGCTTCTTGGCCGTTTGTACATCTTCTTTGGAGAAATGTCTACTTAGGTCTTCTGCTCATTTTTGGATTGGGTTGTTTTTTTAATATTGAGCTGCGTGAACTGTTTATATATTTTGGAGATTAATTCTTTGTCCGTTGATTCATTTGCAATTTGTCTTTTCGTCTTGTTTATGGTTTCCTTTGCAGTGCAAAAGCTTTGAAGTTTCATTAGGTCCCATTTGTTTATTTTTGTTTTTATTTCCATTACTCTAGGAGGTGGATCAAAAACGATTTTGCTGTGATTTATGTCAAAGAGTGTTCTTCCTATGTTTTCCTCTAAGAGTTTTATAGTGCCTGATCTTACATTTAGGTCTTTAATCGATTTTGAGTTTATTTTTGTGTATGGTATTAGGGAGTGTTCTAATTGCATTCTTTTACATGTAGCTGTCCAGTCTTCCCAGCACCACTTATTGAAGAGACTGTCTTTTATCCATTGTATATCCTTGCCTCCTTTGTCATAGATTAGTTGACCATATGTGCGTGGGTTTATCTCTGGGCTTTCCATCTTGTTCCATTGATTTATGTTTCGTTTTTGTGCCAGTACCACATTGTCTTGATTACTTTAGCTTTGTAGTATTGTCTGAAGTCAGGGAGTCTGACTCCTCCAGCTGTTTTCTTCCCACAAGACTACTTTGGCTATTTGGGGTCTTTTGTGTCTCCATACAAATTTTCAGATTTTTTGTTCTAGTTCCATAAAAAATGCCATTGGTAATTTGATAGGGATTGCACTGAATCTGCAGATTGCTTTGGGTAGTACAGTCATTTTCACAATATTGATTCTTCCAATCTAAGAACATGGTATATCTCTCCATCTGTTGGTATCATCTTTAATTTCTTTCATCAGTGCCTTATAGTTTTCTGCATACAGGTCTTTTGTCTCCATAGGTAGGTTTATTCCTAGGTATTTTATTCTTTTTGTTGCAATGTTAAATGGGAGTGTTTCCTTAATTCCTCTTTCAGATTTTTCATCATTAGTGTATAGGAATAAAAGAAATTCCTGTGCATTAATTTTGTACCCTGCAACTTTACCAGATTCAGGGATTAGCTCTAGGAGTTTTCTGGTGGCATCTTTAGGATTTTCTATGTATAGTATCATGTCATCTGCAAACAGTGACAGTTTTACTTCTTTTCCAATTTGCATTCCTTTTATTTATTTTTTTTCTCTGACTGCCGTGGCTAGGACTTCCAAAACTATGTTGAATAACAGCGGTGAGAGTGGACATCCTTGTCTTGTTCCTGATCGGACAGGAAATGCTTTCAGTTTTTCACCATTGAGAATGATGTTTCCTGTGGGTTTGTTGTATATAGTCTTTATTATGTTGAGGTAGGTTCCCTCTATGCCCACTTTCTGGAGAGTTTTTACCATAAATGGGTGTTGAATTTTGTCAAAAGCTTTTTCTGCATCTATTGAGACGATCATATAGTTTTCATTCTTCAATTTGTTAATATGGTGTATCACATTGATTGATTTATGTATATTCAAGAATCCTTGCATCCCTGGGATAAATCCCACTTGATCACAGTGTATGATCCTTTTAATGTGTTGTTGGATTCTGTTTGATAGTATTTTGTTGAGGATTTTTGCATCTATATTCATCAGTGATATTGGTCTGTAATTTTCTTTTTTTGTAGTATCTTTGTCTGGTTTTGGTATCAGAGTGACGGTGGCCTCATAGAGTGAGTTTGGGAGTGTTCCTTCCTCTGCAATTTTTTGGAAGAGTTTGAGAAGGATGGGTGTTAGCTCTTCTCTAAATGTTTGATAGAATTCACCTGTGAAGCCATGTAGTCCTGGACTTTTGTTTGTTGGAAGATTTTTAATCACAGTTTCAATTTCCTTACTGTTGATTGGTCTGTTCATATTTTCTATTTCTTCCTGGTTCAGTCTTAAAGGTTATACCTTTCTAAGAATTCATCCATTTCTACCAGGTTGTCCATTTTATTGGCATGGAGTTGCTTGTAGTAGTCTCTTAGGATGCTTTGTATTTCTGCGGTGTCTATTGTAACTTCTCCTTTTTCATTTCTAATTTTATTGATTTGAGTCCTCTCTCTCTTTTTCTTGATGAGTCTGGCTAACGGTTTATCAATTTTGTTTATCTTCTCAAAGAATCAGCTTTTAGTTTTATTGATCTTTGCTATTGTTTTCTTTGTTATATTTCATTTATTTCTGCTCTAATCTTTATGATTTCTTTCCTTCTTCTATCTGGGTTTTGTTTGTTCTTCTTTCTCTAGTTCCTTTAGGAGTAAGGTTAGATTGTTTATTTGAGATTTTTCTTGTTTCTTGAGGTAGACTTGTATAGCTATAAACTTCCCTCTTAAAACTGCTTTTGCTGCATCCCATAGGTTTTGGATCATTGTGTTTTCATTGTCATTTGTCTCTAGGTATTTTTTGATTTCCTCTTTCGTTTCTTCAGTGATCTCTTGGTTATTTAGTAACGTATCGTTTAGCCTCCATGTGTTTGT
Organism: Tursiops truncatus; assembly: GCF_011762595.2. Taxonomy (NCBI): domain Eukaryota; kingdom Metazoa; phylum Chordata; class Mammalia; order Artiodactyla; family Delphinidae; genus Tursiops; species Tursiops truncatus. The sequence goes on from NC_047051.1 coordinate 10,765,490, forward strand.
ATTTTTTACGTTTTTTTCCCTGTAATTCATTTCTAATCTCACAGCATTGTGGTCAGAAAAGATGCTTGATATGATTTCAATTTTCTTAAATTTACTGAGGCTTGATTTGTGACCCACGATATGATCTATCCTGGAAAATATTCCATGAGCACTTGAGAAGAAAGTGTAATCTGCTGTTTCTGGATGGAATGTCCTATAAATATCAATTAAATCTATCTGGTCTATTGTGTCATTTAAAGCTTCTGTTTCCTTATTTATTTTCATTTTTGATGGTCTGTCCATTGGTGTAAGTGAGGTGTTAAATTCCCCCACTATTACTGTGTTCCTGTTGATTTCCTCTTTTATAGCTGTTAGCAGTTGCCTTATGTATTGAGGTGCTCCTATGTTGGGTGCATATATATTTATAATTGTTATATCTTCTTCTTGGATTGATCCCTTGATTATTATGTAGTGGCCTTCCTTGTCTCTTATAACATTCTTTATTTTAAAGTCTATTTTATCTGATATGAGTATTGCTACTTCAGCTTTGATTTCCATTTGTATGGAATATCTTTTTCCATCCCCTCACTTTCAGTCTGTATGTGTCCCTAGGTCTGAAGTGGGTCTCTTGTAGACAGCATATAGATGGGTCTTGTTTTTGTATCCATTCAGCAAGCCTGTGTCTTTTCGTTGGAGCATTTAATCCATTCACGTTTAAAGTAATTATCAATATGTATGTTCCTATGACCATTTCCTTAATTGTTTTGTCTTTGTTTTTGTAGGTCCTTTTCTTCTCCTGTGTTTCCCACTTAGAGAAGTTCCTTTAGCATTTGTTGTAGAGCTGGTTTGCTGGTGCTGAATTCTCTTAGCTTTTGCTTGTCTGTAAAGCTTTTGATTTCTCCATCGAATCTGAATGAGATCCTTGCCGGGTAGAGTAATCTTGGTTGTAGGTTCTTCCCTTTCATCACTTTAAGTATATCGTGCCACTCCCTTCTGGCTTGTAGAGTTTCTGCTGAGAAATCAGCTGTTAACCTTATGGGAGTTCCCTTGTATGTTATTTGTCATTTTTCCCTTGTTGCTTTCAATAATTTTTGTCTTTAATTTTTGCAAATTTGATTACTATGTGTCTCGGCATGTTTCTCCTTGGGTTTATCCTGTATGGGACTCTCTGCGCTTCCTGGACTTGGGTGGCTATTTCCCTTCCCATGTTAGGGACGTTTTCGACTATAATCTCTTCAAATATTTTCTCGGGTCCTTTCTCTCTCTCTTCTCCTTCTGGGACCCATATTATGCGAATATTGTTGAGTTTAATGTTGTCCCAGAGGTCTCTTAGGCTGTCTTCATTTCTTTTCATTCTTTTTTCTTTATTCTGTTCAGCAGTAGTGAATTCCACCATTCTGTCTTCCAGCTCACTTATCTGTTCTTCTGCCTCAGTTAATATGCTGTTGATTCCTTCTAGTGTAGTTTTCATTTCAGTTATTGTATTGTTCATCTCTGTTTGTTTGTTCTTTAATTCTTCTAGGTCTTTGTTAAACATTTCTTGCATCTTCTCGAGCTTTGCCTCCATTCGTTTTCCGAGGTCCTGGATCATCTTCACTATCATTATTCTGAATTCTTTTTCTGGAAGGTTGCCTATCGCCACTTCATTTAGTTGCTTTTCTTGGGTTTATCTTGTTCCGTCATCTGGTACATAGCCCTCTGCCTTTTCATCTTGTCTCTCTTTCTGTGAATGTGGTTTTTGTTCCACAGGCTACAGGATTGTAGTTCTTCTTGCTTCTGCTGTCTTCCCTCTGGTGGATGAGGTTATCCACCAGAGGCTTGTGCAAGTTTCCTGATGGGAAGGACTCGTGGTGAGTAGAGCTGACTGTTGCTCTGGTGGGTAGAGCTCAGTAAAAGTTTAATCCGCTTGACTGCTGATGGGTGGGACTGGGTTCCCTCCCTGTTGGTTGTGTGGCCTAAGGCAGCCCAACGCTGGAGCCTACTTGGGCTCTTTGGTGGGGCTAATGGCAGACTCTGGGAGGGCCCACGCCAAGGAGGACTTCCCAGAACTTCTGCTGCCAGTGTCCTTGTCCGAACGGTGAGCCACAGCCACCCCTGCCTCTGCAGGAGACCCTCCAACACTAGCAGGTTCACTGCCCCCTCCCCTGGGTCCCGATGCACACACTGCTTTGTGTGTGCCCTCCAAGAGTGGAGTCTCTGTTTCCCGCAGTCCTGTTGAAGTCTTGCAATCAAATGCCACTAGCCTTCAAAGTCTGATTCTCTAGGAATTCCTCCTCCCATTGCCGGACCCCCAGGTTGGGCAGCCTGACATAGGGCTCAGAACCTTCAGTCCAGTGGGTGGACTTCTGTGGTATAAGTGTTCTCCAGTCTGTGAGTCACCCACCCACCAGTTATGGTGGTAATCACAGTTACTGTGATTGTTCCCCTCCTCCGGTCTCATTGTGGCTTCTCCTTTGTCTTTGGATGTGGGGTATCTTTTCTGATGAGTTCCAGTGTCTTCCTGTCGATGACTGTCCAGCAGCTAGTCATGATTCTGGTGTTCTCATGAGAGGGAGTGAGAGCATATCCTTCTACTCTGCCATCTTGGTTCCTAATCTCCCATATTTTCTTATAAGAACAATAACCAAGTGCTTTGTAGGAACAAAGAAAGAAAGATACCCACAACTAAATGAATCTGTGTTACATTTAGTTACTAAGGTAATGGAAAAGAATTGACAATCACACCTAAGCAACACATGCGAAAGGAGGATAAACTGCTTAGACCATCAGAATAGATGAAGGAAAATTCTGGTGGTCTGAGCAATTTCTCCTCCCTTCACATGTGTTCATGTATTCAGTGGCACTAGCATTAAGGCATCAAACACTATTTTGTCAGACACTACCTTCTGACTTTGAACAAGAACCACTTAATTTCCAATACAAGTGATTAAATTGATAAGAACGTGAAACTGGATTTAGACAAATAGAAAACCCTAATGAAACTCCAGCATTCTCTGACATGCTTTGAAATTATATTATCAATGCTATGAAATCAAAAAATCAAAATCATGAGTCTGGGTAACAAAAAGTGGTTTATCACTGTGATACTATGCAAAATTGCCACTGGCTAAGTTTGGTTCCATACTTAAGTGTAAGGCAAAAAAGTCTAAGAATAAGAAATCCGCCCCCCCCAACAAATAAACATTGCTTCCCCTGAAAAAACATGACAGCTGAGTGGCTAAATTCCATCAAAGAGGCCCAGAAGCACCCAAGTAACCCATCAAGTATGTTAGTTCTTGATGCTTTTGAGATGTGTTTAAACAGTTGTAGCAAGAACAACAAAATGATAGCACTAAACTTATTGGTGGATTGGAGAAAAATTCCAGAGAAAACAGTAGAGCATTCTTTCAAGAAATGTTGCATCATCAAGACTCTTGACAGCATGGAGAATGATACTGTAAAGAAAAACACAGGCATTGATGGATGTGAGTCAGAAGTCATTTAGAGGGCTTCCCTGGTGGCACAGTGGTTGAGAATCCGCCTGCCAATGCAGGGGACACGAGTTCGAGCCCTGGTCCAGGAAGATCCCACATGCTGCATAGCAACTAAGCCCGTGTGCCACAACTACTGAGCCTGCGCTCTAGAACCCACGAGCCACAACTACTGAGCCTGCATGACACAGCTACTGAAGCCCACACAGCTAGAGCCCGTGCTCTGCCACAAGAGAAGCTACCACAATGAGAAGCCCGTGCACCGCAATGAAGAATAGTCCCCGCCTACCGCAACTAGAGAAAGCCCGCGTGCAGCAACAAGACAAAACACAGGCAAAACTTAATTAAGAAAAAAAATGTCACTTAGAAGAGTCAGACCATGAATGGAAAGCATTTTAGGAATACTTTAATTAATCCATTTCATTTACGTTTTCCTTCTAAAAGGAAAGAGTGATACATGATTTTTTAAACTAAGTTAAATAAGTCTAAAGAGGTCTTTACTATCTTTACAAAATATGTTTTTTTTTACTCAGAAACAAGCATTGTGCCGTGGTTTAATTTGGCATGTTTTATCTTTCTAAGTAGTGTGTAAGAAAATCGTGTGTTTTACAACTGGTGGCACCTTCAATTCAATGAAATTCTATATACTTGTTGGCTCATTGCTTTTCTGGTTAGCTGTAACAGTTTAGACATAGGTATGTACAACAAAGATAGCCATTTTCAGTGGTGAAAATTCAACTCCAAACTCTCAATCCCGACTTTGTTGAGACCATCCAGCTTCTCCAGCAATCTCCAGTGCACACTCTAAAGGAGGGTCATTCTCCTTCACATCAAACCATGATGTTTCTATTGAGCTCTCCTTAGGAATCAAGAAGAATTGGAATCTTTGGTGACAAAGTAATGTAACAGCCCTTTACATTTGCCACAAACACACCCAAATGGGTGACATTTTTCCTACATTCAGCAAGTATTTTGGAGGATATTTACTATGTTCTAGATATTACAGTAGCCAGATCTCATTTGAAGGAAACTTACTTTGGGTATGGTCTTGCTGTTTTTGCCCTAATTGACCACTAGTCAAAACATTAAACCCCAAGATGTTTAATTACAGAAGCATGTTTTCATAGTTTTGTAATCTGTGTAAGAAATATAAACATGTGAAGGCGTAACAAAATGTAGTCGTTCTTTCATTGAACGTCACAGTAGTCACGGAAGCAGCCTGCTGACAAGCTTGATAAGGCTATTTTTAGCACATCACCTTTTTAGAACATTTGTGATTGTTAATTATGACCATTTGGAGCTCACAGATGGTATATGAAATTGTAGTGTTCTGTTTTAGATAATGAGGGTGGTGGTATAACAAATAAATCACTGTGAAACCAAAGGACAAAGTTGGTGCACAGCATGGTGTATTGGTTATTTATTACACACAGTACCTTGGCTGTTAACAGTGCTTTCTATCTGATTTCTAGTTACTGTTCCATCTGCCATTCTGGTCTCCTGTTTACACAGCTTCTATCATGTTACCTCTCTACGTATAACCTCTGGTGTCTCCTTTTTGCTAACCCATCCACACTGAGTTCCTCAGCTTGGATTTCAATGCTCCATAATCAGACACAATCCTGCCAATTGAAATTATTTTCCACAGCATCCAATAGGCAATTTCCTCCAGTCAGTGCATTCTTCATCCTGGTTCTCTATGCTTTCTGCTCATTGCTAGTTATGCTCCCACCAATGATCTCCCACACATAGTGACTATTTTCCTTCCTTCTGCCTATCAAAACTCTGCCAGTCCTTCAAGATACAGCTTAGATCCAAGACTCTCCACAGTGTGTTGACTTCACCAATTGTCATCATTTTCTGCCTTGAATTCCAAGTGCAAACACCTAACTTTATATTAATTGTTCCCTGATTATGTCACCATGTAGGTCTTAGCTCAACAAGATGACAAGGTTACAAACAACAGAAAGCCTGGATGCTCCGCTGTGGCTTCCCCCACCACACCAAATGAAGATTCAGTTGAGTGTCTGACTAATACAGAAATAATTTCCAGCTAAATATCCGGAAGATAACACTTGCACGTCCATATTCTTAAAGCAGAAGAAGCTGAATCTAGCATCTGGTGTAGAATGTTGACTCTGATCTTGTGATAATCTCAGAAATATATGATTCTATAAACTGTCAAGGACCTCTCCAAGGTGTGTGTCACAGGATCCTGAAGTTCCAGGGCTCAAATCATTAATTTAATAGTTGGAGCTTACAAGGCTGAGGAGACTGTGCAACAGAAGGAAGGAATCTATCCGGGGGGGAATCATCAGCTTTTTGTTACAATACTCAGTGCCCTGTTTTGTATCGATTCAGGCATTTGGCTTACTGTTTCAGTTATATATTATTCACTTAGCATTTTGATACTTCTACTACTGAGATAAATAAAAAACCTCAGGAAAATGGTATACAAATTTGTATAATGATATAAAAAGTTACTTGATAGAAAATTATTAGGAGGTTTGATCAGTACAAAATGATTTGCATTTGGAACACTTAAATTTAGAAAACAAAAGTTTGCTATGAACTAATATAAATTTTAAAGGGAGGGGGAGAGAGAAGATAAAGGATCCAACCTAAAGGAGACAGGAAATCCTATCAGTGAGAAGGAAAGTAACTTACAAATTAAGTATTGCATCCATTTGTCACACTCAGTCTTGATAGGTTATCTGTCTCAATGGCCCTGATTTTGTTGCTACAGGAGAGACCTGGAGCCTCATACTCTTCTTTGGGTGTGTGTACCCCTTTTATGACAGTCTCTTATTTTGAACCTGAAATTTGACTGTGTACAAAATACTATGATGATGAAGGAGATGAAACTTCACTGGACAGTTTAAATTTGATAGCCAAAGTGGCAAGTAAAGTCAGCATGGCTTCTGATCTAACAACTCTACTGTCTTAAAGATTTCTAATACTTCAAATTAGATCAGTACTGCCAGGGACCTGACTTTCTAGAAAAGCCATTAGTAAGAGACAGTAAGGCTATCCAAAAGTGCCCTTCTCCATTGTATACTTTCTTTTCCTTCTCGTTATCTACTTTTACCCGTTTTGCTCCTGTTTTTCCAAGTAGTGTGGGTATCTCAAAATAGAAACTGTGTTTTCTATGTCTGTGGACACGTCCTACCATGTCCATACTGTGCAAGCAAACTGAAAGTGTAAAATGCATACTTGGTGGCTGATCACTTGCGTGAGAGAAGTTAATAAATTATGTGTGTAAGGAAAAGAAGAGAAAATAATCTACTGAAAATCTAATTACTTATAAACAATCCCCACCCAGAAGTCATCCTAAGACACCCATTTGAGAACTTTGAGATTTTTCCACCTCAGGGGCTTCAGATAATGATGGAGATACATTAGATTTTAAGGTTGGAAGAATTTAGTTTATTTTTATTTTATCTTATTTTATTTTATTTTGTTAATCCCCTGCTTTTTCTTTTTTTCTTCATGTTAATTCTCTAACTATTCGTATGAATTTTGGTTGACTCCTTTTCAACATTCATACTTTTATTCAGCTTTCAAGAGATATTAGATAAGCACCTAAGTTCTGGACACTCTGCATGGCACTGAGGATGCAAACTAACATAAGATTGCTTAGTATATGAAGTAGCACATAAGAGAGTTTTTGTGCAGTTGAATAAGGTTAGAACGGCTGTTATAGGAAACTGACTTGGTGCAGAAGCATTTGATAAGTCAGGCAAACTTGAATGCTATTATTTTCCACTATATTCTGTCTGAATACATATATATATATATATTTGTTGTTTTGTTTGTTTTGTTTTGTTTTATTCCAATCAATCTTTAGAGGACAAAGGATTCTATAAATGGAGCAGGTGTGTGAGTGTCATGTGTAATTATGTCCTATTAATTATGTCCTATTAATAGAGGTTTACTTTTCTATAAGGTTTCTGATGATTGAGTGCTTGGCATGTGGTTTGTTTTCTAATTACAATCAATCATTTCTTACTTGAAGTCATTCTGGTAATATGTCTCTGCCACTATTTTTAGACCTATGACAAATCATATATTCTGTACTAACTCAGAAATGTTTTTCATTGACTAGCTCTCACAAAATACTGCTTGAGAGAAGACAGAAATGGTCTCGTGTGACCCCAAGGGTTGGCTTCACTTCAAACAGAAGGAAAATTAAGCCCATTTTACCAATTAACCCATCGATGAGTACTGTGGGGAGGGCAATCTTATGCCTATGTAAATAAGTCATTTACTGTTGTCTGGAATGGACCCTCATGCCCAAAATGCCTCCCGCATACAGTCATTTATTCTTGAATTTCCTCCAATAAAAGATGATCTTTTATTTCCGAACTCCTGTTAAAATGTAAACAGTTCTGAGAGATCTAAATTCATACCAAAGTAAAAATAACTAATATCAACTGATATTAACTCTTTCCTGAGAAAAATTGTTCTGTTATTCAGCTGACTGTAAGAACCTGGAAGAATTCATCCTGAAAGGAGGAAAGGACAAACATTTGGGAGGTGCTGAGGACACATTTCTCTTCATTTGCAATTTGCCAAGGATTGACTTTGCCTAGAAAATTGGCAGAATTTTTCCCCAACGCTTTCAGTCTTAAACCCAATCCTTCTACCTGCCAATTTCTTGACTTCCAATGAGAAAGGATTGCAGTTGACATCCAAGCCACATGTATAATCAAATCTTTATAGAAATCGTAGTTCGCTCTATGTCTACTTATGTTTAAATTAAGTGTTCAGTGAAGTTTCTAAAGTTCAATCTATGATGTAAACTCAATTGTTCTCAACCCAGTTATCTTTCTGATAAGCTGGGAAAGAGAAACCAAGCCTCCTCAGATGGTCTTGAATTCCACTAACACAGTCTGGGCCCTTCAACCTATGGAAGCACTAGAATATTTATTAATTGAATGAATAAGTGAAAGAACAAAGAAACAAAAGAACATAAAATACAGTGGAAGCAACCTGGTAAGCAAACAATCTGTTAAGCAGACAATCTGATTACAGTATAATCATTCTCCGTGACTGATCAACAGCTATAAGCTTTAAATATAACTAAAGATTCTTCTTCTGGTAGGACATACCAAGACACTGGGAATGCCTAGGAGTGATGATGACAGTTGCATTAAAAAGTGGCACTTCTGGGCTTCCCTGGTGGCGCGGTGGTTGAGAGTCCGCCTGCCGATGCAGGGGACACAGGTTCGTGCCCTGGTCCGGGAAGATCCCACGTCGCGGAGCGGCTGGGCCCATGAGCCATGGCTGCTGAGCATGCACTCCGCAACGGGAGAGGCCAGAACAGTGAGAGGCCCGCGTACCGCAAAAAAAAAAAAAAAAAAAAAAATAGTGGCACTTCTCACTCTATCTTTGCTAATGGTGTGGGTACAACTGTAGCATACTGCCTGGTGGTTCTTAGCCTTCCTGTTCATCACATTGAGAAGATCTGAGAATGACGGGGAAGGATTCTGTAGTGGTGTAAGACATCTGTAAAGCACCTGTGCTTCACTGTGTTTGCTTTTACCAGCTTGTGAAAAGTGAAAGCATTGCCATCATGCAGTACTCTGTGGAAAAACCTCTCAATTCACAGAATACAGGTGTGTGGGTTTTGAACAAAGTAGTTTCTGTTGCACAAGTGGTAACTACTCTACATGTCTTACCCTTGGATTTATCACACAAGGAATCAAGGTCACACTCTCTATAAAATACAAAGCAGGGGCTTCCCTGGTGGCGCGGTGGTTGAGAGTCCGCCTGCCGATGCAGGGGACGCGGGTTCGTGCCCCGGTCCGGGAAGATCCCACATGCCACGGAGCAGCTGGGCCTGTGAGCCGTGGCCGCTGAGCCTGCGCATCCGGAGCCTGTGCTCCGCATGGGGAGAGGCCACAACAGTGAGAGGCCCATGTACCGCAAAAAAAAAAAAAAAAAATACAAGTTTTTGCCAGCTAAAGCTTATTCTACACAGGAAGAATAAGAGGTAATTTGATAGAATCATAGCCAGAACATTCAAGCAAAACAATTACTCTCGTCTGAATTATTCAGGGTAAGGGATTTCTCCCCTTAAATAATGGCTTTTCCAGGGTTATTTAAATAGCCCTATCAGTATCTCTAAGTGAGACCTTATTTTAAGAATAGAGATAAAAGATTTAAGAAAAGAAGTTTAATTTTTAAATTACTAAGGAAACATGTAGTCGACTGAAAATAATTAAATAAGCTGTTGAAGTTGACTTGTACAGCAGAAAAAATTACTAACTGAATATATGGCTCTTTCAGTACCAAGCAATATAGAATTCTTTTTGGTCCTAATTTACCTGAAGAATCTTTTCGCCATCACTTAAAAGACTTTGATGTAGTCAGAATCAATCTCTCACACTCCCTTGGACTATTTTGTACATTTTTGACATCCCATATATGCAAAATCGTTTACTCAAAGTGCCTAGAGAAGTGGAAAAATTAGAGTTTCATGGTTTATGAATTAGAATTTATACAGATTTTACAGCTTTGCTTTTAAACAGAGGAAAATGTTTTCTGCAGTTAAGAAATCACTCCAACAGATGGGCCTATCTCCTCTATTTTTATTTCTAGTTGGCTTACGGGTGAATTACCCTGGACATAGTTATAAATTTGAAATTATAGGAACTGCTGAGGGGTGATTTTTTTTTTTTCTGGCTATAAAATACAAAGAGGACACAGCTGCAGCATCTAGAAAGTGAGGGAAGCTAAAGCCATAAAAATAATACTGCTTCCTCTTCCTTATTTTGGATGCAACAGTAAGCTTATCTGGTTTCCCATTATTTATAATGATTAATCTAAGGCCACATTCCCAGAAGAGTAATTAGCCTGTCAATTACTTCAGTGCGAATCCAGCATTTCTAATTAGGTGTAACTTTACAATTAGAAGTGGCCAAACATTCAATAAAGCATAGTACAGTGTATCTTACTATATTGAGGGCAGGCAGAAATACTACAGGAATAACTGGTTGATGTAACTCTACTGAAAAGAGAACTTGGGACAACTGTGAATCACCTATTGACTATGTGAGCACTGAAATTCTATCTACTACAATTCTTTTTATATATGTGTTTATAGGGTTTTTACATGTGTTTGGGCTACTACATGCTCCATCTGTAACTATCTACTTCATTCTTTATCATTAGCAAGTTTTTCACTAAGAGCTGACTCTTCTGACATTTGATATATTTCAGGCTACCCACCCTTCCTCACTGTCTCCCAATCACCTCCCATATACTGGTGTCAGTAGTAATGTTCTGAATATTAATCCTCTGATAAAATCCTTTAAGAACACATTCCCCAGAAACCACAAGATCAAGCTGAAGCTCTTTCATATGAGGCTCTTCTTGGCCTGGATTTTGCCTACCCTTCCATGTTAATCTTGCTCCCTACTTATGCTGTGTGTTCCGGCAATACTAAGAGAAATGGTAGTAGGAGAATATTTGTAGCAATAATATTTGACCATTTATTGAGCATCAATCACATGAGAGATAAAATATTAAATATTCTATCTCATTTAGTGTTCATAATAATACCACAGGGCAGGTATTATTATTCCCATTTTACAGTTAGAAGAAATGGGGCTCTGAGATATTAAGTAACTTGTTCAAGTCTCCACAGTTAATAAGTAGCAGACCTAAATTTCTTCTCTTAATCTCTGTTATACCTTGAGTAGGCCATGTTCTTTCATTCCCTTAGGCTTTTTCACATTTTCTTTCATCTTACTTTAGTACCATTCACTGCCTTGCTCACCTTGTTCACTTTACAAACTCCTGTCCATTCTTTAAGACTCTCTATGAAGTCTTTTCTGACCTGCCTCCCAGGAAAAGGTAATTAGTCTTTCTCCCTGTCTTCTACACTTCTGTCCCAGATGCATGCATGCACACCCGCTATTATACTCTTCATTATGCTTTATAATAATTTATCTATATATGAAAATATCTGTCTCCTTATTAAGCTGTGACAACCCTCCATTAATCTTGAAACAACAAAAATTGTACCCAATAAATGTTCACTAAATTAATAGAGAAATGAATGTATTTCAAAGCAATAGAGGCACAGCATTTGTAGTGGGGCTGTGGTCCCTCAAAAGAGTTTGAAAAGCAGAATACCACTCAAGCAGCTTTGCAGGCACTCTCATATGTGATTTCTGGTATCTCTTGCTCTCTCTCTTCACCAGTTCCTACCAAGTTTGATTGCAAATTTTTTCTTAGCCCTCGGTTCTTGCATTTTCTCACGCTTTTATTTAAAACTCCTTTCTATCACCAGATACCTGAAAAGCGTGCAACTGTTCACTTTCCTCTCATTTTACCGTACCTGGTTCAGGTGATCTCAATTCCAAGAATCTTCTTTAATCTCTATCAGTGAACAAATATTTATTTTTCAACTAATATTAGCTAGGGATTTCTGGGATAAAAAGAAAACAAAACCTGTGGTTTTATGAAGCATATGTTCTAGTAATGAAAACAAGTAAAATACAGAAAGAAACAAAAAAATAAAAACAAATTCCAGGTACACTTTCCTACTTCTATACAATACATCCCTTTCTAGGAAGAGATATGACTGTGCTTGGAAAACACAAAGCAATTTAACTATTGGCGAACTCTACACAAATGTATCTACACCCATGCTTTATTTTATACCACTATCAGCTTCCTGAAAAAAAGAGGAAAGAACAAATAGATGGGGAAATAAAAAGCAAATAGTAAGGTAACAGATCTAAACCTAACTGTATCAATAATCAAACTAAATGTAAAATGCCCAAACTCCCCCAGTTAAAAGGCAGAGATAATGTATGTTGTCAAAAAGAAATGTACTTTAAACACTAAGATACAAATAGGTGGGGAAAGAAAAAACAGAAAAAGACATAGCGTGCTAATTCTAATCAAAAAAAAAAGCTGGAGTGACTATGATAATATCAGTTACTACTCTCTTTTCCAGAGAAGATTTGTATCAGGGATAAATAAGGTCATTTTACAATGTTAAAGCAATAAATCTACAGGAGGACAGAATAATGCAAACAAAACTTCAAGACACATGTAGAAAAACTGATAAAAATGAAAGGAGAAATTCACAAATTCACAATTATAATCAGAGATTTCAATACCCTTCTGTCAACAACTGGGAATAGGGAGATGGAAAATTATCAACCAACTGGCCTAACTGATATATTTAGAATACATCACTCAAAAACAACAGAATACACATTCTTTTCAAGTGCATATGGAAATTTTACCAAGATAGACCATATTCTGGCTGTCAAAACAAGTCTCAGTATATGCAAATTACCCAAGTCACACAAAGTATGTTCTCTGACTAAAATGGAATAAAATTAGAAATCAATAATAGAAATATCTCTAGAATATCCCAAATATTTGTGAACTAAATAACACATTTCTAAATAACCAAATGGTCAAAGAAGAAATCAAAAGGGAAAACTGAAAAGTATTTTTCTGAACTGAATGGAAAGGAAAACACATGATATGAAAATCTGTGGGTTGCCAATAAAAGAAAAATGCACAGTATTAAAACTGTATATTAGAAATGTAGAAAGATCTTAAATCAATGACCTCAAGTTCTACCTTAAGAAACTAAAGGAATAAAGGAGAAACTGAAGCCAAGTAAGCAGAAGAGTGGAAATAATAAAAATCAGAGTGGAAATCAATGAAATAGAAAACAAAGAAAACTCTGTTTTTGAGATCAATGAAATTAATAAACCTCTAGACAGACTAATTAGGAAAAAAACAGTGAGAAGACAAAAATTACCATCGTCAAGAATAAGAGAGGTGATATCACTATTGATTTCACAATGTTAAAAAGAAAATAAGGAAATATTATAAATTCAACAACTTAGATAAAATGGACAAAGTATTTGAAAGACAAAGAATACCAAAGCACACTCCAGAAGAAATAGACAATCTGAATATTCCTAGGGTTTTTTTCAAATTTTCATTGTGGTAAAATACACATTAATATAAAATTTACTATCTTAATCATTTTTAAATGTACAGCTGAGTGGATTAAACTCTTTCATTGTGCAATCACCACCATTCTTCTCCAGAACACTTTCATCTTGCAAAACTGAACTCTGTACCCATTAAATAATAACTGCCCATTTCTCCCTTCCCTATTCCCTGGCAACCACCATTCTACTTTCCATCTCTATGATTTTGACTAAATAGAATCACACAGTATTTGCCTTTTTGTGACTGGCTTATTTCACCTAGCATAATGTCTCTAAGTTTCATCCATGTTGTAGTAATGTATGTCAGAGTTTTGTTCCTTTTTAAGGCTACATTTGTTGTATATACCACATTTTCTTTATCCATTTATCCATGGATGAACATTTAGGTTGCTTCCATATTTTACCTATTGTGAACAATGTTTCTTATGAACATGGGTGTGCAAATACCTCTTCAAGATCCTGCTTTCAATTTTGGGGAGTATATACTCAGAAGTGGAATTACTAGGTCATACGGTAATTCTATTTTTAATTTTTTGAGGAAACACCATACTGTTTTCAACAACAGCCGCACCATTTTCGATTCCCACCCATAGTGTGCAAAAGTTTCAATTTCTCCACAGCCTCAACAATACTTGTTATTTTCTGTTTTGTTCTGTTTTTTAACAGTAGCCATACTAATGGGTGTTGAGTTTTATATATTCTAGATATTAATCCTGTATCAGAAATATAACTTGCAAATATTTTCTCCCTTTATGTAAGGCTTTTTGCTCTGCTGATAAGGTCTTTTGATGTGTGATTGTTTTTAACTTTCACAAAGTCCAATTTGTCTTTTGTTGTTTGTGGCTTTGGTGTTATGTCTCAAAAATCATTGCCAAATCCAATGTCATGAAGCTTCTGCCCTGTTTTCTTCCAAGAGTTTTATATTTTTAGGTCTTACATTTAGGTCTTTGATCCATTTTGCACTAATTCTTACATCTTGTATATGGTATTAGGTAACTATCCAATTTCATTCCTTTGCATGTGGATGTCCAGTTTTCCCAGCACCATTTATTGAAAAGACTCTCCTTTTCTTATCGAACAGTCTTGGCATCCCTGTCAAAAATTATTTGACCATATATGTGAGAGGTTATATCTGGGATCTCTCCCCTATTCCACTGGTCTATATGTCTCTCTTTATTCCAGTACCACACTGTTTTGATTATTGTAGCTTTGTAGTACATTTTGAAATCAGGAATTGAGAGTCATCCAGTTTTGTTCTTCCTTTTTCAAGACTGTTTTGGCTATTTCACAGGTGCCCCAGACACTTGACAGTTTGCCTTCCTTTCTCCTTCAGAGACTTGCACAAATGTCACCAAGCTCCACTGCCTACCCTATTCTCTGGCTTGTTTTTCAACATAACATTTGACATTATCTGACATGCTATGAATTTTACCTATTTAGAGTACTACATTGATTATACTGATGACCCAAATTATTGGCCTTTAAGTATGTACAAATTTTACAAAGTGACTTAGCAAGACCTCCCATCAAGAGGAGGGATCTATCTCCTTACCTCTTCAACCTAGGCTTCTCTTGTCTTTTGCTTTGGCCAAAAAAGGAAATGACAGTGAGTCGGTTTCAAGTCTTCAAGAAGCACTGTGCACTTCTGCTCTCTTTTGCTTCTCTCTGCCTTCACAATAAGTACAAGCTTGGCCCAGATCAGATCCAGACACAGAAGCAAGCCCAGATGAAATCAGCCAAGCCCAACCCTCCCAACCCTTAGACACATGAGAAATAATGATAAATAGTGGTAGTTTTAAGCTGTTAGGCTTTGGGGTAATTTGTTATGCAGCATTATTATAGCAACAGACAGCATGTGTTTTTCTATCATATTTCTCCCCCAGTTAGAATATAAACTACATGGGGTGCTTCCCTGGTGGTGCAGTGGTTGAGAGTCCGCCTGCC
Organism: Tursiops truncatus; assembly: GCF_011762595.2. Lineage (NCBI taxonomy): Eukaryota > Metazoa > Chordata > Mammalia > Artiodactyla > Delphinidae > Tursiops > Tursiops truncatus. Next base: position 10,780,878 of record NC_047051.1, read on the forward strand.
GATGCAGGGGACACGGATTCGTGCCCCAGCCTGGGAAGATCCCACATGCTGCGGAGTGGCTGGGCCCATGAGCCATGGCCGCTGAGCCTGCGCGTCCAGAGCCACAACAGTGAGAGGCTCGCGTACCGCAAAAAAAAAAAAAAAAAAAAAGAGAATAAACTACGTGGAGGCAGTAATATCTCTGTTTTATCCCGCCTGTATCCTTGGGGTCTAGAAGAGTGCCTGGCTCAGAACACTACTTAATAAATATTCATTGAATGAATTCACTACAACTCAATAGTCAAAGCTACTACAGCTGCTCAGATGAGGATAAAGCAACTGAAGGATGAATTAATGAGCTCTGCTTACCTGTTTTCCCCCAAATGCTGGGCATGCTCTATACTAGTTACATGTTGCTGCATAATCCAAAAGTTAGCAACTAAAAACAATAAATATCTATTATCTCATGGTTTCCGTGGGTCAAGGATCTGGGAATGGCCTAAGTGTGTCGTTCAGACTCAGGTTCTCTTATGAGGCTGCAGCCAAGCTGTTGACCAAATATTTTGCCATCTCAAGGCTCAAAAGCGGGAGGACCCACTCCCAAACTCAATCATGTGGGCCCTTTTACAGGGCTACTTCAAGACATGGTAGCCAGCTGGCTTCCTCCAGAGTGAGCGATGCAAGAAAGAGCTATAGAGAATCCAAGACATAAGCCACAGTCTTTCTGTGAACTAATCTCAGAAGTGTATTTTATTCACAATATAGTCTATTTATTAGAAGTGAATCAAAAAGTCCAATCCATATTCAAGGGGAAATGATTACCCAAGTTCATGAATATCAGAAGCTGAGAATCACTGGAGTCTATCTTAGAGGCTGCCTGCCATACACACATAGAGGCCCTCAAATTCCACTCTTTCAAAAGGTCAAGATTTAAATAACTTCTATGCTTGATTTTTTAAATTAAAATTGCATCAGATGCCATTATTGCATTTAATACTCTGAATCCCCAAAATAGTTTTTGAAATTTCTGGGCATCAGAAAAATCTGGACACTAGATTTCCTAGCACGCCCAAGATTTTAGAGCAAGTATTTAATTTAGGGGTGATCAGAGCAAACAATGGGATTTAAAGGCATTGAGTAGATCCTCTGGACAAAAATTTTGTGTCTCTTATGATAACTAAACTTTAAATATTAGACCTTCATTTTATTTGATCTGGAAGCATTGTTTTCAAGTCAATTTGTAATCCTGTTTCATCAATTTGTAATCCTTAAGTATCTAATAGTAGCTAAGTTTAAAGCATTATGAGAGTTTAAAGTGTTATCACATTTGCCTTTAAAAACTTAGAATTTAGCTGTACTAAAACATAAGTAACACCAAGAGGGGAGGAGGGCCTCCTAAATGATCTTAGGCAGAGCAGTCCTTTTCTGCTTAAGAAAGTAAATGACTAGAAGTTATTAAACACATCTTAAATAATTGAAAAGTAACTCTACCATATCTTTACTCTTCCTAGAGTCACACTTAATTGGATCATGAAAACAGAAAAAAAAAAAAATTCTTCTAAAATAGCATTCCCATCTCCATTGACCCTTTTGGCAGGAGTAGGAGGCTCCCCATCACCACCAGGTTCATGAGCTCACGTGAGTTAACTCATGACTGTTCTTCCACTGAGATGATCAGTTACACAGAATGCCAGGAGAGTCAGCAACATCACTAGGATCAACAAGCAAAACAAAGTCTAAATTAATGCTTGTCAGTGTAAAAACCAAAAGGGATGCACATTGCATTTCTTATGGATAAATGTGAGTCTGCTCATACATTGGTATGAAAACTTTTTCTTCTGATCAAATAAGCTAGTCATGATGGAAACATCGTGTGGATATGTGTCAACATCCTCTAAAAAACATAGCCAGTACATAGTTGCTACTAGAAAAGATCCTGCAGCAACTGAGATTTATGATCCCTAATGCAAGTTCCACATCAACAGAATGTAGAGTCCTGGGCTGAAAGGACAAGGGCACAGCAGACAGGAAGAGAGTAAGGCAAGAGAGATGGAAGTTACCATCACTAAAAGTGACTTGTTTTACACACACACACACACACACACACTTCTGAAAATCAAAGAAAGGAAAGAAGAATCATCAAATATATTGCCCTGAATATAAAGGACTTCATTTCTCATAACATGATAAATTTAAGAGGACCCAGCGATGCCCTCAGAAGGACTACTCTACTTATCCCTATTTATTAAAGAGGTGGAGAATCATTAAAATCCTGATCGACAAAGCAGTTATTGAGAGCTATTCTCACTTTCATGCAACTTTCTAATACAAGATTGACCAAACCAACTAAGCACCTATTTCATAATATAGTCACACAAGTTTGTCCTCTTTAACTGAACACAGCATTCTCACTTCAATAGAGTATAGTATCTGTGAGATTTTCTCCTTACATTTTTAAAAAATTTATCTTACATTTCCAGACAGAATGAACCCTTTTCTTCAGAGACAGTAAAATAGAGAAGAAACTTGTTATCTTTGTAATGAAAGCAAAATTAAAACAACATTACATCAATTAACTGACCAGGATAATAACCTTCATTCTCTACTTCTCCTCACATGTGTAGTGTGTCTATTTTCAAAGTTGTAAAATTAAAAAATAATAACATATTTAAAATGCCTATCTCATAGGAGTTTATGAAAATTAATGGAATTTAAGATAGAAAGAATGTAATTAGCTTGCCTGGAATTTGGCTAGTGCAGCTAAATTAAACACCATAGCTTTTTCAAAATGTGTCACGAGACCCATAAGCTTAGGGAACACAATAGCTACCCATGACCTCAAGTACAAATCGCCTCAAGAAAAGGTCCTCTCAAGTCAGATGCAATCCCTTGTCTAATGCACATGATCAGTCACCAGTTATAGGCTAGTGGAAAGAACAGTCTTTACCTCATTTGCCAAAAATTCCTTCTATAATAAATCAGCAAAAATGTACCAATTGCTTCATGTGAAGAAACCCTGATCAACTGAGCTCGAGGTTCTGTTCACATGGGATTGTTAAACTCGGTGTTACTACAAATCCTGCTTTAACAGCCTAACCTTAAACACCATGTGCAGAAACTCTGTAACCCTTAATATTTAGATCAATCAGAATTCCTAAAAACCTCTGCTCCCTCCAACAGTCTGTCCTACAAACTAGCGCTTTTTATAAACCTACATACAACTGCATAAAAACTAGTAATATTTTTGGAATTATCCTTGGTGGATTAGTAAAAGCATTTCTAAGACTCTCTGAATGCTGTCTTTGGACCTCAAGCTTGGAAATCATTTCATGCACCTATAAGTTTAAGGCTGAATTGGGTACTGGCCTCAATTCTGCATTTGAAAAGTCTGTCTTTGACTCCATAACCAGGGATTTTTTACCCTGGGGTTTTCCAGGTATCCATTAACCCTTTACATTTTAAGCAAAACTTGGGATGTTTTCTGTGACGAGGGTTGTTTTACAATAAAGAATTCGTCTGGTCTTTGTCCTGGGTTCCAGGCATGGAGCTTCTAAAACTCAGAATTTCCTGAGTGGTGGCAGTGTCTTTGTTCTTTATGAGCCCCTAGATCACCCCTGAGTTTATACTAATGAGATGGCTCACGATGGGAGCTGTTCACCAGGAAAACGAGCCATGTGATTGGAGGGCTGGGGCTTTGACCCAGCCTGACCTCTGAAGATGGGAGGAGGGCCAGAGAGCAAATTCAGCCTGGTGACCAGTGGTTCAATCAATCAAGCCCACATCATGAAGCACCAGTAAAAACTCTGGACACCGAGACCTAGGTGAGTTTCCTGGTTGTTGAACACATTGATACACCAACATCCAGGAAGTGATGCATACTGACTTCATGGGGAAAGGACAATGGAAACTGTGTTTAAAACCCTCTCAGACCTTGTCCTATGAGTCTTTTCATTTGGCTGGTCCTCATTTGTATCCTTTATAATAAACTGGTGGTTGTAAGTGTAACACTTCCCTGAATTCTATGAGTTGTTCTAGTAAGTTGTGAAAATCCCTGAATTTGTGGCCAGTTGGTTAGAAAGTACAGGTTGCCTGGGGCCCCCAAATTTGCAATGGACATCTGAAGTGAGGACAGCCTTGTGTGTGTGTGGGGGGGGGGGGGTGTCCTTAAACCTGTGGGGTCTGACACTAACTCTGGACAGTTAACATCCGAATTGCCTGGCAGCACACTAGGGGTCCATATCTGTTGCCAAATTCTCAAAGGGCTCTTTGATCCAAATACTAACATTATAAACCACTTCTCTACAGAGTCCTAAGCAAGGAGTTCCCCAAATGAAAGTAAAGTTCTTAAAGAGAGAACTAAGAAAGCTACTTTAGCTATGAAGAACAGTCAGATGACTTCCACAAACTTGCAAAAGATCAAAAATGCTTCAGACACTTAAAAGTCAGAATACATCTTAAATCCTTTCCACTCTAAACTTTTAAAACCAAAAATTAAATATTAAAAAAATAAAAGTGGAGCTCGTCTTCCCAAGACAGAAAGTTCAATACCTAACTCCTAATCTCTACCCAACCCAACCTTTCCACCCCTATTCCCTCATCACCACCCCATCACCTGCTCCCTTCCCAGTCTTCCCCATCTCAGCAAATAAGAACACCAGCTACTCAGGCAATCAATCTTGGAGTCATCCTTGCCTCCTCTATTTTTCTCATACTGCACATCTAAAACACCATCAAATCCTCCAAAATGTATTCAAATAACACATTGTGAAGCAATTATACTCCAATAAAGATGTTTTTAAAAAAATGTATTCAAGGAGCAGACAATATCTCACTTTCCGCTACATTCCCCAAGACCCTTACACGGTGTCCACAAGATGATCACTAAAGGGACCGTCCAACAAAGTGAGCCTGTCACTTCAGGGGAAAAATTACCTAATACTCAAATATTAATTGACTTCTTCACTGCATTGATGTTTGCAGAGATGGTACAAAAACAATGGCCAATAAAACTGTGTCTTAACACAAATCCAAGCAATGGCACCAAATTGCACAACTGATCTGTATTTCTCACTGCCACACACTCATGGTGGGAGAGAGTAAGGGAGAGGGAGCTCATTTTCACTTAAGAATGTCCTTAATGAAACAGTACCAATTTTTAATTTTAATGTTATAAAATATCAACCTTCGAGTTCATGCTTTTATAATACTCGATGATAAAATAGAAAACATACATAAAGTACTTTGTTACATGTTGAAATACACTTGTGCAATTGTTTGTGTTGTAAGCTCAACTAACCACTTTTTTCATGGAACACCCATTTTTACTTAAAAGAGTAACTGATAGGTAAACTATCATCATTGACATTGGTTATTTGCAGATATTTTCTTGGAAAATGAACAATGAGCCTGTCACTTTTCAAGGAAAAGGAACCACAGAAAATTGGTGCCAATGATAAAATTGAAAATTTTGTAAGGAAACTAGAATTTTTGAAAACTTGTATCTGTCACTGTGGGCTTGAGAGCTTCTCAATAGTTGAAAACTTTTTTGATTAGATTGGTGGTAATATGAGTGAATGTGATTTTTTTATATTACACAATAAAATGCATCACCATTTGGGAAATCTGCGTAACTCAATATTCAGTATTTTCCAAATGACCACTTCATGATGTCATCAAATTAGGCATGAGTAAAGATGTATTCACAGTATGAGACAGACCAATGGGTATTAATGAAACAGAGTACAAAAAGTTTATTGATGTATTTTTAATGAAACTATATTGCACCTTGCAAATAACCTTGAAGAACTATTACTTATAAATTTTGGTAGAATATCAAAGAATATCCACTATTATCTGAAAAGTCTTCCATTTTCCAAGTACATATCCCTGTAAAAATAGATTTCCTTCATATACTCGACCAAAATAACATATCACAACAGACTGAATGCAGTTGTAAATATGAGAATCCAACTGTCTTCTATGAAGCCAGGTATTAAGGAGATTTGTAAAACTTTAGCTAAAGCAATGCCAATATTCTCACTAATTTTTTTTTTTTGGAGAATGTGTTTATTTTTCATAATAGTATGTTAATATATTATAGATTTATTATTGTCATTTTTAGGTGAATCAATAAATGCATTTTTAAAGGTCTCAGTTATAATTTCACATGTGGTTAATATTGACAGATATAATTAACATAAACAAAAACTTTTTGAGGTCTTTAGTAATTTGTAGAAGTATGAACAGGTTCTAAGACCAAAATGTTTGAGAAATACTGCTTTATTCTTATTACTCTGTTCCAAGCCATTATCATTACTCTCTGAATTTTTGCATTAACCTCTAATAGATCTCCCTGCTCTCATCTTGTTTCTTTGCATAATATTCCCAAACCACAACTAGAGTGATTTTTTTAAAATGTAAATCAAGTCACATCATTGCTCTGATCGAAATCCTCCAAAGACTTTCTTCCAAAATCATTTGGGTAAAAAGGTGAAGTTCTTATTGGCCTACTAACATTAAGCATGATCTTTACTGATATCTTGCCATCATGCCCTCACCTCACTGTTCCAGCCAGCCTCTTGCTGTTCCCTGAACAAGCTGAGTATGCTTTGAGCCAGCTCTTCCCTCAGCTTAGAGTTCATTTCCCTCATGTATCTACGTGACTGTCTCTTTTTTGTTTTAGGTCTTTGTCCACATTTCTCCTCATTGAAGTCTTCCAGGACCACTGTGCTCACTATTTAAATCCTAAGTATTCCCAGCTCCCTGCCCTGCTCTATTTTTCCCCCTCAACATTTATTACCATCTGTTATACTATATACTCTACCGATGTTTTTTCAGTTTATTGTCTGTTTCCCTCTACTAAAGGAGAAGCTCTTTGAAGACAGGAATTTTGCTCACTTTCTGCTGTATCCCCTGGCACATAGCAGGCCCTCAATGTATACTTGTTGAATGAATGAATGAATGAGATAGCATGAACATAGAGAAAGAAAAATGCCTCCAAAAATTCTGAAGAATTGTAGTCTAATAAAACAGATTATTTGATGATTAAATTTTAAATTTAATTTTAATTCATTTAAATTTCAATAGCCACATTTGGCTAGTGGCTACTGTACTGGACAGTGTAGCACTAAGAATTAGAGACCAGCCTCACTCTTAGGGTCCTTCAGAATTTCTAGTCCAGGACCACTGAGGTCTTCCTCTATCTGCCTAAGTCACCTAAGGTGTTCATTTAGGCTTAAAATGCAAAAGCCATCTGCATTTTGATAGTGGCCTCTTAAACACATTAACTGATTCAGGAACAAAGGGAACCAGAACCTTACACTGAACAAATCAAAAAAGTGGACTATTTCCAAACACACGTGAATCTAGAATTGTCATTAGGAAATACAAACTTTTACTTCCTCCATGACCTCCTTTCTCTCTGAATTGGTATTTGTATCAGCTTATTGATCACTATTTGAACCAGAAAAAAGTATTTGGCTTATTACTCCTTCTAAATCACTGTTGCCTTTTTTTTTAAACAACTGATCCTCTCTAATATTGATGTTTAATGAATGAATTATTACCACTCTTCCAAAGTTAAAATTGATCCAAACATCTAAAATGCAAAAATCTATATATACTATCATTGGACTGGAGAGATGAAAACTTCTATAAAAATGAAACAAAAATGAATTTACTAGAGGTCATCTAAACCTTATTCGGATATTCAGAGTAAGACCAAGGACAACTCTTCCTTGTAAATCACTTTCCAAAGAATGTAAATCACATTCCAAAAAGTTGTAGTTTGTCCTTATAAGATATGTATATACATATATAGGTAAATGGACGAATCTAAACAAAGAATTTAAAAAATCCTTCATGTAAATTATATAAATATACATAAAAATCATGAGATGAGGAGGCCTGGATATCTTAAAAACAAACAAAAACACACAATACTGAAGCTGGTTATATAAATGGAAATAGTAATGACATTGTAAAATGGCATACTGTCTTAACCCATTGACTGTTGAATCCACCAATGGTTCAGACAGTCCAAATAGTGGGTGATCTGTTATCCAGTCAGTACTTTATCCCACTGCTTCCCTGGAGGTTTATTGCTGCTGTGGCTACTACCACGACCACTCCCATTGGGAGCTCTCTTCTGACCCAAACAGACTGTTAACTCTAATCTCCTCTGAATCTACAACTTTGGAGTCACTTTATTAGTCTGCATGCTCTCTGAAAGCAACAGTTGGGGACAAGGGTGCATATTAGGAAGGAATACAAGGCCAAGGAACATTTACAGTTGAGCTGAGGCCGTCTAGGGTATTGCTGGCTATCAGAGGACTCTCCCTAAAGGAAGAATCTTTGTGAGATGTTTCTCAGCAAGAAAGCCCTCATGCATAGCAACAGGATGTGTGTTCATATTTCTCTATATTTCTCCAGTCCAATGATAGTATATATAGATTTTTGCATTTTAGATGTTTGGATCAATTTTAACTTTGGAAGAGTGGTAATAATTCATTCATTAAACATCAATATTAGAGAGAAAGGATCAGTTGTTTAAAAAAAAAAAGGCAACAGTGATTTAGAAGGAGTAATGAGCCAAATACTTTTTCTGGTTCATTTCTCTTTGTCCACCAGTCACTATTTTTTCATTGAGCACTCTTTTGAAAAAAGAGCTTTACCTCCTAATGTCTTTTGATCCTCACAAACCCAAGGAGGTAGTAATGGTTATTCCATTTTACAGAAAGATATGGAGCCTAAAACCATGGCTGAAGCCCTCAAGCTAGTAAATGGTAAAGTTAGTTCACAGAGCAAGTCGGTGACCTGGAAACTCATTTCCTCATCTATGCAGATTATCTCACCATGTAGATAATGTGCATAAAAGGTCATTAGAGGTCATCTAAATATTGTGCTTCATTTCCTCCTGCCTCATAGTCTGCCTAAGTGAAGAGAAGGAACAGCTGGGTTAATTCTTGGGCTGCAACACCCAGGAGAGCTTTCAACAGAAGTCTAATTTTATATGAAAATGCTACAGGATCACTTACAGCAGAGATATCTCCCAAATGAATCCATCTTAAAGTGAACAGATCAGCAAATTATATTCATACTTAAGGAAAGAGGTCTTGTAAAGACACGCCCTAAAATATGCCATTGCTTTTCTTTGGAATGTGTTCAGGAGGTGAAAATAACTAAAGAAATCAACCAGCTTTCCTTATCACACAATATTCCCAACCATCTGCTGCATGTGCTTATGAAGACAGAGCTCGGTGCTTAAAATTGTCATCAGAGAAAATGTGAATAACCAGTTTACAACCTGTGAGAAAAAGGGAAAAGAATGCCTTCTTCCCATTGCCACAAGTTCAGATTCACAGTTAGCACGTGTAGTTGTGGGCAGCTGTGCTTGTTTCTTAAAAGAGGATAACTGCACACACCACCAAAAAACAAAACAAAAGGGGAAAATGTGTGTGGGAGGTGGGAGTGAGATGTTGGAATAATTTACTGTCAGGTGGTTTTCAAGCTGCACTAGGGGAAAAAAGCCTAAACAAGATCTATTACCCAGAAAACAATTTTAGCTACCATCTCTGCTCATTTTTATCAAATGATCTCAGAAGTTTTTAAGAATTTGACAAACTTCAGGTTGATATATGAGCCAGTTGGTATTTGCTCTGAGTGCAAAGATAGGTTCAATTAAGGCCTTAAAAGCCAATAACTTTCACTCTATCTATGACTAACAATTGTGTATTACACACTGGTGAACACTGGAAACATTTTTGAGAAAAACAACTCTCTGGTCTCATCTGAACAGTATGTGCGGCCCAGGGTTCAGATAGAGACTTTGGAAATTCATCACCTATTTGTGTGAGGCCCCAAGCTTTGGAGAGGAGAGCAACTGACTTTATAGGGGTAATAACGAAAGCGGAAGTGGCCATTACAGAAGGAAAGAGAGGCTTTAAAAAAAAGAGAGAGAGAAAAGACATGTCTCCTTGCAGTCTAGCTAGGACCCATGGCCTCTGCCCTACTTTAGTGGCCTTGAGCTTTGAGGATGGCACTGAATTGTACCACGGGTAAAACATGAGGCAGGTGGTCTGTTTCCTGCACTGAAGAGGTACAACAGGAAACATGGTACCTGGGGTACCTCAGGAGGCCCATCACGCTTCCAAAGCTCAGAGGCCAGAAGAGGAGGAACACCGGAAAGAGAGGTCCCCACGCACTGGAGGCACACGCAGCTATGAGCCCCTGTAACAACAGTATTCCACGCGCTGGCAGTGGCCTGGAGCAGGTATCAGCGTGGACATAAGAGTTCCACGACAGTGACGAAAACTGCAACAATGCTCTGGAGAATTCAGAAATTGAAAGTCCTGGAATAGAAAGGACCTGACATGGAGAGTGGTGACTGGATCATTCAGGACAGGCTTCATGTAAGAAAACATGGTAGGTTGGTTCAAATCATCTTGGTAATGACAGCCATACAGGCCAGATGAAAGTCCTGAATCTGGGGGTACTGGCTTGATGGACTGACTACCCATCTCTCCCCTTGCCTCCTCCACTGCCATCTCCAACCCCACACTTCAGCTTTGCCTCTGAACTTGAAACTTGTTGAGGATTAAATAAACAAAAAATACTCTGTGAAACATAATAAGTACACTTATCACTGTTAGCTGTCAACATGATCACAAATGTTGACATTAACCATCAGAGTACTGAAAAGATATAATATAACTGGTTAGAATATTGAGGTCTGTGAGCATCTCTGAATGAACAAAAAATTGCTACTGTCATCTTGACACACTACAGGGTTAATCACACACTAATAAAAGTCAACAATTGTTGTACCATTACAGTTACTGAAATCTAAATGGCATCATTTTGTTTGTGAATCACTGGATTAAAGATATTAGGGCCAGTGAATTCATCTTTGCATTCTTTCCCTTAGACATAGCACAGCCAAGTGCTTATTTACTTGGCATGCTTCTTGTTACTCAGAGGGAAGCACCTGGGCTGAACCGAGTCCCTTGGTTACAAGTACGTCACCAGCAGCACTTAAAGCAGTAAATACAGGACTCTCAGGAAGTGCACTTGATAATGAAACACCATGAACCAAAATTAGCCAATAGTCGGCATTACTCTTCATCCTGAAATGATGCAATTATATTTCACAAGGTGGTCAAGCAGTGGAGATCAGTCTGGTGGACATATAAGATCCCTTTCCTAGGCTTGTCACCAGTTCATGTGATTTTAAACAACCAGGTTTTAATGACTTCACAGTGTTTCAGCTTCTCTTTTTCAAAATTTCAGAAACAGCTATCAGTGACAGGATTTATAGTTCACATGGGTGGCAAATTTACTAGACTGTAAGCTCTTTAATGCTAGGGACAATGTTTTTTCCTTTCTTGTATCTACTGAGTACAGTGCTTGGTGCAGAAGATATTTAATTTTTGCTAAATTACTAACAGTGAGAAAACTAAATGATGAGAAAACTAAATGAGCTCATTTAGAAAACTAAATGAGCCCTATTAGTTAGTCACGAGCTGATTGGACAGGTTTTCTTATTATCTACTGGCACTATTAAGCACAGGGATGGGAAAGACTAGCCCAAGATCGCTTATGGAATCACTGGAAAAGCCTGTATGGCTTCCTAGCTCATGGAGCCATGAGCCTGCCTAAGCAGGACTAACTCAGTAACACACATACTCCTTGTACTCACACAGAGAAAAACAGCTTTGTTAGATTCTAGGATTCTAAGGCCCACTTATTCCAGGTTACTTGCTTTCAGCAGGCACTGCATAAATACCAAAGAAACAGTGCTGAAAGTAAAGAGATTTTTAAAACTTTCATTCCTGGAAAATTCATAATAATTCATAGGAATTATTATGTCCTGTGGTGGATGAACACTGCCGGAATTCTCTTTATCCTGAAAAGCACACAGCAGACAAAAGCATGGAGGCATCATTCCCAGAGAATGACAGAATCCTGTTTTATTCCCCAGTGATTTACAGTGTAACACCTGAGTGACTTTTTAAAGAAAAAGCACCCATGCTTAGCATTAACAAACTGTTAATTAGCGTGCAGGGTTGCACAGACTCTGGAGTGAAAAGAACTGGGTTTGAGATCTGGCACTTATTAGCTGTGTGACCTAGGGCAAATCACTTGACCTCTCTGAGCCTCGGTTACTGCGACTATTCCCATCTCTCAGCCTTCTTTCAAGACCCAGATGAGGCCAGGTATGTTCCGAGAGGCTCTATAAACCATAAATCAAATTATATATGTTATTCATTATTGTTTTATAGATGCTTCTTTCTGTATATCTAGAAGCTAAAGATCTAAATTGCAGGAAAATGCCCAATTTAAAAGCAGTAATTCAGAGAGATATAACTGCAAATTGGGAGTGAATTTCACTGTGACAGAATGACTAAAAATCAAATCGTGGATTTAGCCAGATGTCCAGGGACATCCGTGCACACCAGGAAGGTAATAATGTCTTTCTGCACAAGTCTGTTTAGAAGACAAAAGAATTTGGCTCTCAGTTATGGTGCCTCCAATATCACAGTGATCTTGGTACCCTAAAATTATAAGAAGTAGCGTTTGCTCAATGTCTACCACATTTAATTTTTTTAATTTAAACTTTAATACTATTATCTATCACATAGGCAATTAAAGCTTTTTATTCATGTCTAAAAATCTAATTTTAAAACTTTCCAGACATACTTGTGTGAGAAATATTACTGTTGGTAGAAACAAATAAAACAACTGGAATATCCAAAGTGTAAGACACTGCCCAACAACAGAACTTCAATGATTTTATGCTCTCCTAGAAAACTATGTGCGTCCTCTGTAAAATAAGCAATTTTTCTGACATTTTTAATGGCCCAGTTCCTCTAGTCATCAAGGGACACATTTTTATGGATTTTAGTACTTTTCTATTCGCAACAACTGTGTATTATGGAGGAATATATACACAGTTACCATATTTTTCTCGAGTTTCTAGTTAACCTTTCCCCGGCACAGTTGAATTGCTGATGTAAATTTGTTAGAGAACTCTTAATTTTCTTATCTCTTTTATCTTCTGTCCCTCTCTCTTTCTCCCCTTTGGGTCTTCCCAAAACAATTGTCATGGCTCTCCTGACACTGAAGCAGGGGAAACAGATGGCGCCCCCGCTCTCCTCTCAGGGTTTCATCGAGCTGCATCTGCAGAACCCACACAGAGGGAGGAATTTAGAGTCCCAAACACATTTATGCTCCTCGAAAGATGAGGTAACTTCTCTCCTCTCTGCGCCGCGATCAAACCGAGGCTGATTCACTGTGGGTCCAGTGAGGTGAGCGGCTGCATGCTGTGCTGGGCTCCTCCCTGTGGGCAGTCGGTCTCCATGGAGACAGACGCTCAACAGAAGAATCACGACTGGGGCCAGGTGGGGACCAGAGCAGCAGGGGAGACGCCAAGAGTCAACAGATGGGGAAAAACAAGAAACTAAAATGGGATACTCAGTCGTTTGGGTGGGAGAATTTACCTTCTAGCTGATTTTTAAAATATTTCATCTCAAAAAAATAAAATAAATAGTAGATTATTTAGGTGAGTAAAACTAAAATTTTAGTTGTTAACTACACATAATTTTCTCAGGGTCAGAATGTTCTATAATCATTTCAGTGTTTATCATTGTAGATCTGCTCGACTTTCATTAAGCAGAATTAGTAAGAAAGTAGTTGACCATGAAAACTGTTGCTTTCACTTGGCAAATAATCACATCCCCCTTTAAGCCCTGATCAAGTTGCACACACGATATGATCTATTAAGCTCTTGGCTTTCTCTAGCACCTCATAAATTTCAGAGAATGATTTCTAATGATCATATTTCAGAAATTGTCAGAAACGTTTTTCTACTTTTGTTGCTTGTCGCCAAGCGAAAACAATCTTGTAATGACACCACATGTTTCAACATGCCTTTTCATAATAAGTCTTTGGGGGAAATTAAAATTAAGAAAACAGTCTGCTATTTCCCATAACATCAAAACCATAGGCACACAGTTTTGTATGCATAATACCACACGACTATAAAGCCAGCGATGGGGATGGTTGTATTCTACACAGATTGTGAGACATCACTGCTAATCAATTTTAAGTGTAGTATTACTTGCACTTGCCAATATACACACTTTCAAGTCACTGATACCATATAATTTGTTACTATTTCTGAGAACTAGGGAATAAAAGAGAAATGTGAGAGGTCAAAACAAAGTCTCAGCTTTGCCTATCAACAGTTATGCCACACATCACAAAAAGCTAATGTCCTCAATATTACAACTTCTAAAAAGCAGGAATACGTTCATTTTGTTACTTTCCACCACCACTCAGGATTAAACTTAGTGATTAGTATTGTTTTCAAAATAAAACAGTGAATAATAATCATTGCAGGAAAAAAAGACTAGTAAATGAGGTGCATTTATCTAAAATCCTAGAGACCAAGAGTGACTCGAGACTTGGGACTTGAAGAGCAGGTGTGACAGCCAATGTCACAGTAGCCAAAAGTGAAGTGAGAGCAATGGTCTCAACCACGTTCCCTAGGGGATGCTTTTTAAAGAAATGTTCTTTGAGTTTATGCCAGTAACACAATACATTTTTATGATATTGCAATGTTGTTCTGCTACATTGTCAAGAATCCTTAAATATAGAACAAAGCTGTGATATTTCAAAGATATTTCAAAAGGCCTAATAATTCATTTTACTTATGAAGTACTTGAACAACCAGGGCAAGAAAATAATTTTTGTGCTCAATGTTATAGTTTAGCTTAATTCATGATTATCAAAGTCAGTTCTTCTGTATGATTTGAATCAAGTGAAAAAAATCTGCATGCCCCAAATAAAATTCTTTTGCCCAGCTGAAGTCTTATTTGAGTCAACTGTAGATTCTGACATTATTTCCAGAAGAACCCTATTAAACTTAAAATTCTATCATCAAGAATTAAATTAGTAAAAGTGCTTAGCTGAATGAAAATCCTTGAGGAAATATGATGAGAAGAGATAAAATAGGTTAAGAGATATTGAGATTGAGGTTAAGGGAGAGAGAAATATCAATTTGGCATTTTTTGGAAACATATTATGTGCATGGAACCGAGCCCTTTCCATGCATTCTATCTTTTAATCCTCACAATAAATTATTATTGTTCCCATATTATACAGTCAATCACACAGCCAATGAAGAACAGAGCCTGAATTCTAATGACACTGATGAGCGAATAGAGATGGTGGGTGGGTGTAGAGGAAAGTCTGGAGAAGATCCAGTGCACGAGGAGGTCCTGGGACAGTCAGGACAGTAGTAGGCTAGGTGTCAGAGGACAAAGCTCCAAAGGCAAAGTTCACTGAAGAGATGGCTCAAATGGCCATAACAGAATCCTAGCATTGGCTCTAGTTTATTTCATGATCATGCTTAAAACACTTGAATAACAGTGGGGAGAATGATTCACATAGAGGAAACCACAAGTACCCTTTAATCTTCACATTTCAAAAACAGTAAAATGCTGTTGGGGGTTTATTGTAAAAATTAAGTGGGCTAGTGCTTGAGTGTGGTGAGGGTGTGTATATAAGTGTGATACATGTGAGTGTGTGTATGCATGCACGTGGCATGTAGTATGCATGTGAATAAGTGTGGTGTGTGAGTGTGTGTCTGTGTCTATATAGGTGTGGTAAAGCACATTTACCCCATTATTACTTTATGATCCTTTAGTCACTCATGTGGGAAAACAGCCAACTCTACTTCAACTATCCACCTCCTGGGAGCCTGCCCTTCAGAAAATGAGCATAGCGTTGCTGACTGGGCTCTTCTTAAAATCAAAACAGGTACCAAAATGTGCCCAGTAAGTCTAATGTGTCCTAGAAGCAAATTTTCCCCCTTCTCCAAGAGGCCCATTTAACACCTTCTCATCTGTTTTCTGACCTCCAATATCCCCTCTAACCCACTCTAATTTTTAACTGTTGACCTCGTCTCATATTTCACTGAGAAGCTAGATTCAATCATATAGGAATTCTCCCATCTTCCCAGCATCACCTCTACCTGTGTCTGTACCCAAATGGTGTGCCTTTCTTCCTGTTACAATGGAAGAAGTGTTTCTCCTGCCATCAAAGACTAACATATTTGCGCTCTGGATCCCACCCTCTCTATGCTTCTCAAGGATTCCCGCAACTCTCTTCTGAATTATTAGTGTCTTTCCCCCTCATTTCCATCAACATACAAACATGCTCTGGGATCCCCCATCTTATAAGTGTTCCTGTATCCTGCATCCCTCCCCAAGAACTGCTCACATTTATCTGCTCCACAACACAGCAAAACTTATTAAAGTAGTCGTCTAATATTCACTGTCTCTATGTTTTCACTTCCAATCATCTCTTTGACCCCTTCGGTAGAGCTTCTGTCTCCCCCTCCAACCCACACAACTGTTCATAACCATCAGTGACTTCCCTAATACCAAGAAAATCTTCACTTCTATGACCGCATAGAGAAAATCCTAACAAATTCTGTAAAGTACTATTAGAACTAATAAATTATTATAGCAAGGTTGCAGGATACTTGATCAGTATACAAAAAAGCAGTTATTTCTATATAAGAACAGTGAACAGTATGAAAATGAACTTAAACCATTCCACTTACAATACCACAAAAAAGAATAAAATCCTTAGGAATATTTAACAAAAGAAATTCAAGACTTC
Source organism: Tursiops truncatus (assembly GCF_011762595.2). Classification (NCBI taxonomy): domain Eukaryota; kingdom Metazoa; phylum Chordata; class Mammalia; order Artiodactyla; family Delphinidae; genus Tursiops; species Tursiops truncatus. The sequence continues at coordinate 10,797,543 of NC_047051.1, forward strand.
TTCACTGAAAACTATAAAACATTATTGAAAGAAATTAGAGAAGATTTTAAAAAATGGAAAGACATCCCATATTCATGGACTGTAAGACTTAATATTGTTAAAATATCAGTAATCCCAAAATTGGTCATCAGATTCATTGCAATCCTGAACAAAATCCCAACTGTCCTCAGAGACTGTCAAGCTGACCTTAACATTCATATGGAAATCCAAGGGACGCAGAACAAACAATCTTGAAAAAAGAGCAACAAAGATGGAAGACTGATACTCCCAAGTTTCAAAACTTACCACTAAGCTACAGTAATCAAAACAATATGGTGTCGCATATGACTAGATATCTACATTAACAGCACAGAATTGAGAGTCCATAAACGAACTCATGCTTTCATGGGCAACAGTATTTCACAAAGGGTGCCAAGATATTTCAAAGGGGAAGGGACAGTCTTTCAATGGTGCTAGGACAACTGGATATCCACACACAAATAATGAAGTTGAACTATCTCACCTCATATACAAAATCACTCAAAATAGATCAAAATTCTAAATATAAGAGCTAAAACCATAAAACTCTTAAAAGAAACACAGGAGTAAATCTTCATGTCCTTAAATTAAGCAATGGTTTCTAAAATACAACACCAGAAACACAGATGAGAAAAGAGTAAAACAGATAAATTGAACTATATCAATATTAAACTCTTTGTACTGCAAGTGACACTGTAAAAAATAAGTGAAAATACAACCCACAGACTGGGAAGAAATATTGGCAAATCATATATCTATTAAGATGCTTATATCCAGACTATATAAAGAACTCTTACAACTCAACAATAGAAATATAAATAACAATATTTAAATAGGCAAAGGATTTGAATAGACATTTTCCAATGAAAATATAAAAATAGCCAGTAAGCATATAAAAAGATGTTCAAGATTATTAGGAAAATGCAAATCAAAACCACAACGAGATGCCACTCACTAGGATGGTGATAATAATTTTTTTAAAAAACAGACAATATTGAGCATTGGTGAGGATATGGAGAAACTGAAACCCTTATTCTTTGCCGGTAGAGCTGTAAAATAGTAGTGTTACTTTGGAAAACAGTTTGGCATTCCTCAAATTGTTACAAAGGAATATTTGACAGTTAAAAGGAATGATGTACTGATACGTACTATACAGCATAGATGAACCTTAAAAACATTATACTAAGTGAAAGAAGTCAGTCACATAACATATGTTATGGTTTCCTTTATATTAAATGTCTAGAATCAGCAAATCTATAGACAGAAAGTATATTACTGTTTGCCTAGGGCTAGGGAAGGGGCAACGGGTAGTGACTGCTAACCTGTATGAGATTTGGCGGGGAGTGGTAAAGTATTCTGACGTATTATGGTGATGGTTGCACAACTCCGTGAATATACTGAAAACCACTGAATTGTGTATTTTAAATAAGTAGATTTTCTGGTATGTGAATTATATCTTAATAAAGATATTAAAAAATAATCTGAGGGGCCTCCCTGGTGGTGCAGTGGTTGAGAGTCCGCCTGCCGATGTAGGGGGCGCAGGTCTGGGAGGATCCCACATGCCGCGGAGTGGCTGGGCCCGTGAGCCATGGACGCTGGGCCTGCACGTCTGGAGCCTGTGCTCCGCAATGGGAGAGGCCACAGCAGTGAGAGGCCCGCATACCGCAAAAAAAATAATTAATTAATTAATTTAAAAATCTGAGAGCCAAATGCCGCATACTTAAAGAGGGGGAGAGATACAAGATTCCAGGATAAGATGCAAAAGGAGAAACATATGTCACTTAAAAATATTTCCTCTGTTGGCAGCAAGGACTTTAAGAGAATACTAGTCTTAATTTGAATCATACTGGTAATTCTTATATAGAAAATAATTCATAAATTATGTGAGAGAACTATGTATTCAGGGACACTCTTCTTAAAGGATTTGTAGTTAGAATGAAAATGAATTCGAGTTACGGCAGCACTCAAACTTTTCTCCTAAGGCTATGCATTGCTTCCTCAAGAGGCATAAAGGTAACATCATAATGAAGATGATTTTAACAGTTGAGGGAATGTCTGGTTGAGAATTACATCTGACTAGGTTTCCTCAAAACAGTGCTTCCAGCTTCCTGCCAAAAATATCTATGAAGATACAGTACTCCAGGCAAAGTATAGATTTCCTAGTAGGACGTTTTTACTTAAGAGAATTTTGTTTATTTTTTAAATAGACTTTATTTTTAGAGCAGGTTTAGGTTCACAGCAAAATTGAGCAAAAGGCATAGAGATTTTCCATATACCGCCTACCCTACATAGGCACAGCCATCCAGCACCACATGGTACACTTGTTACAATCCATGAATCTACATTAACACATCATTATTATCCTAAGTTCATAGTTAAAATTTGGGTTCACTCTTGGTGTTGTATACTCTATGCGTTTGGACAAATGTATAATGGCATGTACAGTATCATACAGAACAGTTTCACTGCCCTAAAAAGCCTTTGTGCTCTGCCTATTCATTCCCCCCCTTCCCCTTAACCCCTGGCAACCACTGATCCTTTTATTATCTTCACAGTTTTGCCTTTCCCAGAATGTCATATAATTGGAATCCTACAGTATGTAGCCTTTTCAGACTAGGTTCTTTCACTTAGTAATATACCTTTAAGGTCCCTCCATGTCTTTTCATGACTTGACAGTTCATTTCTTTTTAGTACTGAATAATATTCCATCGTCTGGATGTATCACAGTTCATTTACCATTCACCTAGTGAAGGACATTTGGGTTGCTTCCAAGTTTTGGCAATTATGAATAAAGTTGCTATAAACATTGGTGTGCAGGCTTTGTGTGGACACAGTTTTCAGTTCATTTGGATAAATATCAAAGACTGTGATTGCCAGATCATATGCTAAGAGTATGTTTAGTTTTTTAAGAAACTGCTATAATTGTTTCAGTACTAAAAAGAACAACTGTAAGATTCAGACAAAAATAAGGCTGCTTTAGGACACATCAGGAAGGCCTAATATATCAATTCTAAATCACATTGTCAAATGACAAAGACCCAAACTCTAGAGGGTTTTAAGAGAGGGGGAGCTGTAACTTTAGACTTTCTACAATGTTGTTGGTCATTTATGAAAGCAGAAGACAAATATCCTTAGAGATGCAAGGGCTCTGAAAATCTGTTACTCAGGTAACCTTCTTTCAAAACTTACTTGAAATGACCTCCACGCTGGATAAAGCAAATTAAGAGTTCAAGCACGGAGACATGATTGTGTAAGAGGACTCATGGTAAATACAATTTTCCCTGCACTCCCTAATCGGAACATAATCCTGCATTGTAGGTTCTCTAGGACTCTGTACCTTCTAGATGACACTTGTCACAGTTGCTGGTGTACCTGTGATGCTGTAACTTCTCCATCAGCATCTGTCCCCCCATTAGACCATGTGGTCCTCTCGAGCAGGCAGTGTATGCTGCTGCTCACCTTTGCAGGTATCCCTCTCAACAGCATGATGCCTGTGAGGAAAAACACCTAGACACACTTATCACACCCCCACCCAAATATAATTTATTTGTACCTCGCATCTCTTTTGTTAATTCTTCAAGGTCCAGGAATAAGCCGCATTTATCTCTGCACCCTAAGAGTCCCTTCACAGTGTCCAGGTGAAAGAGATGCTTAATATTTGCTAAGTTATTGAAATTCCCTGCCACGCCCTCTCCCTCACCTTACACCCCTGCCACACCAAACAACCAAAAGGCCATAGTGCACACCCATGACACTTTTGCCTCGTATTCTTTCCCCACCTTCTCTACTTCCTGAACCCCCAAAGCCTCACAGCCAACTCCAACTGTCTCCTCTGTCAACACTCAGGCAGAGCTCACTGCTTCCACAGCAATTGGCCATGCAGTCCGGAAATTATTTGTTCATTTGTTTATCTTGCACATTAGATGGTGGTTTTCTGAGGGCCATGACTTTGACTTTTCCAACTGTAGGTTCCATGTTACCTAACTCATAGCAAATGTTCATTAAATATTTGCTAGGGCTTCCCTGGTGGCGCAGTGGTTGAGAGTCCGCCTGCCGATGCAGGGGACACGGGTTCGTGCCCCGGCCCGGGAGGATCCCACATGCCACGGAGCGGCTGGGCCCGTGAGCCATGGCCGCTGAGCCTGTGCGTCCGGAGCCTGTGCTCCGCAATGGGAGAGGCCACAGCAGTGAGAGGCCCATGTACCAAAAAAAAAAAAAAAAAAAAAAAAAAAAATTTGCTAAATAAATGAACCCACTAAAAGAGCCACCTGGGCTTGTAAGTCGTTGCTTATCAGAAGTGTTTTTTGTTGGCCCAGCTTGGAAGCAGCAAAATAAAAGTGGATACCATGCATCCAGGGAAGGTGTCCAAATGATGAACAGACATTCCCTAATTCATGTGAGCTTGGTTTCAGTACGCAGGAGAATTTTGTGCTCTCTGTGTCTGAGTATACTGTGCTCCCAGGGTTTGGGAAATGAGCTCAGCTCAAGGGGATGGAGGTTAGCTCCATCATACTGAAATTATGTTCTGTCTTTTGGTTATAGTCATGAAGTTCTGCTGCCTTTAAGCGCTTCTTCAAAATTCTTTTTGGTATATTTTGATCCATGAGTCTATCAAAATTTCCTTCGGTCTACTGTATTAGACTAATTTTCTCTGTAATGGGAAAGGGCCATAATTTTTGGTACTTAGAGGACTCAAAGTTTTAATGGGAAGATTTAATCTTTTAAAATTTGCTTTTTAAAGTATACTTTCTTAGATGCAGACACTATAGTTAGATTTGCTTGCTCTCTATTGTGAACTTATTTTTGCTGAGGGTTTTTTTTTTTCTGTTCTTGAAAGAATAAGATAATCTAACTCCACTTGCCTATTAATGAGGGTTTTCAGGTACAGCAGTTATAAGCAGCACACCTGCTGAGAAACTGTTTGCACCTAAGGGAAAGTGAAGTGGACAGCCTTGCCTGAGAGAGTACAAGCAATTCTGGATGGACAAAAAGATATGAATAAAACAAGAAGCAATATAACCTGATAGACCCATGGGTCAAAATATACTAAGACAAATTTTAAATCACTATTATAAATTACTCTGGAAAATATTCTACAAAAATCAATACTTTCAATCTCACATAAAGACATCTCACTGAAACAGGAAATGCCCAGGTATTACAAGAACAACTGAATCATTCTTTATAGGCTAACATGAATGAGGATGTCCTAGAAAGCAGTCTTCAAATCCTATTTTTCACAATGTCAAATCCATTTTGCAAAATTTAAAAAGTTCTAGAAGCAGTCAAGCATTAGAGCAAGGATTGCTCAGGATACCATTACTTTTACATAAAAGATGTTGGTTCCTGCCTACAGATGCAAGAAATAGAAACTTGAGAAATTAAAGTTCTGATATTAATCAGTCTTACCCAATTAATCATAATTATTCCTGATTTTTAAATACTCTTGTCACTTATTGATTTGATCTCAGCAAAAAGAGAGTACTAGAGTAGGAATCAGGGATTCAGAAGTCTAGCTTCACTATCTAGCTGTGTTCCCATGGGTAACTCCTTTCATCTTTTTGAGTTTCAGTTTCTCTATTTATAAACTTAAGAGGTCGAATAAAATTACTCCAGTTTTGGTTTTGTGACTAAAATTAGTTATAGAAAAATGAAATATAAAACATGGTCTGGAAATAAAAACAAGATAAAAATTTGACAAAATTTAAGGGACGGAGGAGATTTGACTTAAAAGACATAAAACAACATTCCATTTATATACTGCCACGTCATCGTTTATAGATAAGATTGGTGTCAAAGATACGAAGAGAAGAATGGTAAAACTTTAAGCAAGAAGAACAAATAAATTGCTGATGGAATGCCATCTCTACCTGATTGGTAGAGGCTGTCTATAGCAGGACATAGAAGGTCTAAGGCCAAGTCTGAGTTCAGTGGGAAAGAATGCTGTGATTTATTAGTAATGTCCATCGTGGACTCAGGAAGAGTACTAGCACATGCAAGATAGTTGCTACATAAATTGTAAAATGATATTTTAACCAAGTGTGTGAAGAAATGCCTGAAGACTTTAGGACAGTCTCTATTCTCAAATAACACAACAGCATATAATCCGTCACATGAATTACAGTAAAATATAACTTTAAAAAGTAAGTAACTCCTTTCACGCCCTTAACTGTCCTACAAATACAAGGGTAAAGCAAAAAGCTGGCTGCAGCTACATGTTCCCCACTGCTATTCATCTTTTCAGTAGTAGTAAGAGCTCTGGAAATTTATCTGGGCACATGGCTGCAAGAATAAGTGGTCTATTTCTCAGCCTCTCTTGCAGATAGATGGGGCTATTTGGCTAAGTGCTGACCAATGAGATAGAGCAGAGGTGATGTGACCAACTTCCGGGTTGTGCCCTTATCCCCTTCCTGCCGGTTCTGAGGCAGACTGGGTGCTGGTGAGCCATGAAGGGGATGAAGATGAGGTGACACCTCAAATCACTATATCAACTATACACTTCTTAGGGCAAGTTAGGTATGACAGAAATAATCCTCTACCTTGCTTGAGCCGCTGTAATTTCAGGTCTCTCTTAGAGCAACGAAACCCATAACCTAATAAAGTAATTACTTTGGGATATAAGAATGTGCACAAGAAATGTGTTTCATTGTGGCAAATGTGATTCAGGAGAAAGTCATTTCCATTATGTGGATATTTCCAAGAACTACCTAAGAAGGTGAAGGTAGCAGTGCAGCTACCCAACAGACTCTTACACTGGGGTTACATGGGTCAAATCCAGCCAAGCACCTGTTTGTAAATAAAGTTTTATTGGAACACAACCATGTTCATTTGCATATTGCCTATGGCTGCGCTCTGAGCTACAGTAGCAGTTGAGTCGTTCTGAGAGACACCATATGGTCCACGAAACGTAAAGTACTTACTATCTGGACCTTTACAGAAAAAGTTTGCCGGCCCCTATCTTGAAAGATGGCAGCCTTTGCACCCACTAGAACTCTAAGTGAACTGATTTCAGATATCACTTTTTCTTATTTCCATATGGCAGCTTGTCACATCTATGTATTAATATTCAACATCCTACTTTCAGTTTATCCAAATACAGTATTTTCTGTATTAAAGAACTATTTAAAACTTTCTATTGATAATTTGTCCTCATTTCTCTCCCTAGTAACTGTATTTGAGTGCCACTTAACCCCAGGGCCATTTTTCACAAAAAGATGTTATCTCTTCGCAAGAATTCGTGCATCACAAAGGTGAGTAGAGAAAACCAGTGGAATAAGGCACAATCTCCTGGTTGTTAGCTGCACTCACTACCAAATTCGTGACTGATTCCCACATTCTGGTCTCACAACCAGTGACATTCAAGTTCACTCCCTGACCTCAAAGTCACTTAGAAGCAGTGTCTTTCTTTCACTTTTGTTAAAGCAAATGTATATAAAATACTTAAAGAAAGCAAGACTGCTTACATTAAATCAAAAATGGTGCAGGTCCATTTTAGCAGAAGTTTTAGGAGATTAGCCAGTGTGAGTCCTCAAAGGTGAATTTGACTTAAAGAGAATTTCAGATGGAAAGAAAAAGTGATGGAAAGAAGAAGTGAAGAATATTCTGCATTTATCTCAATAGCAGTCGAATAATCAAAAAGAAAAGCTAATGATTGCATTTCTAAATGCAAATTAAAAACCACTCCTGTCAAAGCAGGCATCCAACCAACAGTGAGAAGTTTGTAATGTTGGCTCTAAAAATGCTGGGCTCTTGAATTCATTCTTTCAATATATTTTTAACAAGAAAAATTAAGAGAAGAATCTTAGGCCATTAAGAAATAATGAAGACCTTGTAAAAAAAAAAAATAGCTATAGACAAAAATTAAGAAAAGACAGGGCTTCCCTGGTGGCGCAGTGGTTGAGAGTCCGCCTGCCGATGCAGGGGACACGGGTTCGTGCCCCGGTCCGGGAAGATCCCACATGCCGCAGAGCGGCTGTGCCCGTGAGCCATGGCCACTGAGCCTGCGCGTCAGGAGCCTGTGCTCTGCAACGGGAGAGGCCACAACAGTGAGAGGTCCACGTAACGCAAAAAAAAAAAAAAAAAAAAAAAAAAGAAGACAAGACAGACAACTCAATTGGTGTATGTGCATAAATCCACTTATGAAAAATAAGTTGTGGCCGTATTTTTTAAATGTATTTTTAAATTAAATTCGTTTTATATATCCATCATCTATAACATACCTGTCTTAGTACCTGTGAGATTTCAGAATCTAATTTTTAAAAATTTATGTTAAGAAAACCCAACCTTGTGGAAAATATAAAATGTTTTAAAATTATAGTTATGCATATATTTAGAACATGTACTAATTTTATTGCTCTTATTATGTCCTAGAGCTGTGCTGTCTAATATGGTAGCCACTAACCACATGTGGTTTCAAGTGTTACTGAGCACTTGAAATGTGGCTAGCTCAAATTCGGATGGTATAAAATACACACGGAATATTGAAGACTTGGTACAATAAAAAATAATGGAAAATATCTACATTTTTAACATTTTATTTACATATTGAAATAATATTTTAGATACACTGTATTAAATTAAATATACTATTAAATTTAATGTATTCTTCTTTAGCTTTTTAAATGTAACTACTAGAAGATGTTAAACTATGTATGATGTTTGCATTGTATCTCTATGGGTCTTGAGTATCTCAGAGTACTTTCTTCCTCAGAGACAATTATCAGCTTCGGGTTTCTGAGAAACCTACCAACTTAACACTGGCAATCAGTAAATGTAAACTGTGTACTGGATATTTCAATGAGATTAAAGCATCATTTTGCGTAAACCCAAAATATGGATTTTACAGTAAATAATTTAATATGAAATACATAAATAAAATGTCCAAATTCTATTGTTCTCCTTGTTTTTTTCATTTTAATCTCATTGATTCCAAAAGAAGACTATATATGTATACATAGCAAGATGTGGTGTTATAGTTACAAGTTGGGAGGGAAATAGATGACTAAAAAATAGAATCAACAAGAGAATGATGCCCAGGTGAGATACAATAAATAAACTTGGGATGAAATTTGACCAAAATAACCTTTTGTCAAAGAACAAAAATTTAGCACCTTACATTCTTCATTTTTCTAGTGTTGCACTTTCACATTCAGTCTAGGATACTAGCTTGGCATAGATGGAAAAAAGGCTTCTATAGAAAAACACATCACTTCCTAAGATTCTTCACGGATATGCCCTCCACAGATAATCAAGATAATATTATTTAGGATGTGAATTTTAAAACACCATATTACAAAGTACTTTTTTACTGTAACAGTTCTAAAAGGCTGACTTAATTTCCTGACCATCTAATTTTATCTTAATGAACTATTTTATTCGATGAATCACTGTTCTTGTAAGGTCTTCTGCATAACAGAACAGAATGTGACAGCTAACAACATGTGCGACTGACAGTACCCGCTGCCCCCAGCCCTGTTGTTTTGAATGATTTACTCAGGATAGAGATGCTTGACCCTGCAGAAACGCGCAGTCCTTTGGATTTTCTTCTAAGGCCCACTTGAAAGCTATCTCCCACTGCTCTTTTGATGTCAAGCCGTGCCAAGAATAAAAGTGCTGTGTCACTCACTTCATCAGTTCTTTGCCCCTAAACAGATGAAAAGTCCTTGTTTTCCCTTCTAAGATGTCAGGGAATGAAAAGAGAGAAAAGTAATTTCAGTGCCCACAAGTAGAAATACCTGTGTGATCATTTCCGAACAACACCACTTGCTACTGAGGTCAACAGGGGAACATGACATCTGATTGTTGTTTTTAATTCACAGGTAAATTAAAATACTTCACATGTCCCCCCTCCCCCAAAAAAATCCATACTTTATTTTTTAAATTTAGTGAGAGAACAAAGGCAAAAAGAAGCTATGTTAAGTGTTCAGAACATGCATGTTCATTAATAGGGATCACGATCATGGGAATAACCACCTTGCCTCCTGCCTCTGACTTAACCAACCTGCAGCAGAATCTCCCTGCTATGCTTAACGTACAATTGCATGGGGGCTTTTCATATTTGCACGTTCGGAGGTGAGAAGGGCTTGTGCAGGGGCCCTGGGGAAAAATAAAGTTAGAAAAGACACCCAAAAATAATAGAGAGGACAAGATGGCCTATATCCCAATCAGCCTCTGGGACTAGGTCTAACCTTCTTCAGAAAGGGATGGAAATGCCATTTTGATAAGGAAACTTAATGAGACTCTGCATGTTATAAACTTGAGAGTCTAAGGGACAGAATATGGCTCCTCCAAAATACAGAGGTATGACTATGTGCTAAGACGTGGTGAAGCCAGCCAGGGGCGGCTGGTGTGGTGCTGGGTCCTATATCAGTGGTAGCTGAGGAAGTGGGCAAACATATGAAAAGTACCACATTTACCTATTTCCTCTATCCGTATCATGGTCTTGTCTTCAATTTCTTCCTCATTTTCCTGCCATCACAGTCTTAAGAACTGCAATGTCAACATAATGCCTTTTTTAAAGCTGTTCATAAAAACACTTTTGGTGTGATGGGTGGGCATCACTGTTTTTGTCACAAACTCTGTGCAGCAGTGCAAGCTATAGCATAAGGATAGACACCAGCCACCCCAGCATACCAAAGTCTTCACAACGGGTGCCAGGTGCAGCCACTACAGTCGGCTGCCTCCCTCAGCTGAATTGCTGGGGTAGCTAGAAAGGGAGAAGATTAGAAGTCTCGATCAAGGGCAAAAGTGAGACAAAGCGTAGGAGACTTTGAGGAGGGGCTGAGGTCGCCGGCATATTCTTGTGGCCTCCTCATTCATACACAGAGCCTGGAGAGGTCTACATTCATTCAGATCACATGCTACTTTTCTCCCAGAGAATGAGACAGGAGTCAACAGAGCATGAAGTCAGAATCCCCAATCCCAGGAGCGATGTTATTACTGCATATTTGGAACAAGAAGGACAGAGAATAAAACTGGTCCCAAATCTGAGATTGGAATTTTTTATTTGCATATTTGTTTCAATATTTATCTCCTATTACTCAGTAGATGCGCTCACGAACATAATAGTAATATTTTGAAAATTGAATTATATTTTAAATTCTCCAGGAAATACCATATTGAAAGAAATCTGCGAATAACACCCCTTGTTAAAACATCACCCACTAAATGCATCTATTTTTTACTTATTTATTTATTTATTTGGTTACCCTGGGTCTTGGTTGCAGCAGGCAGGCTCCTTAGTTGCAGCTCACCAGCTCCTTACTTGTGGCATGTGAACTCTTGGTTGTGGCATGCATGTGGGATCTAGTTCCCCGACCAGGGATCTAACCAGTGCCCCCTGCATTGGGGGTACAGAGTCTTAACCACTGCACCACCAGGGAAGTCACAATGCCTCTATTTTGTACAATTGGATTTCTACATCCTGTTTTCTTAAAAAGAAATATAATTTCTATTAAATTCATTTTCTTTTTATTGGACACTTAATATGTGCCATGCTTTGAGCTAGGTCCTAGGAATTCCAAGATGAATAAAACACAGTCCTTGTCCTCAAAGAGGTTATGGATTGTCAGAGAAGATAGTTATGATGCCATGTGGGAAAAAATCAGCACTAAGAAAGAAGTGATTAATTCAGCAATGGTGGGGAAAAGTCTGGGAAACTTTACGACTTTGAAGCTGAATATTAAAGGATGATTAAAATTATGTCAAGTAATTAAGGGAGGGAGTGATATTCGAAACATAAAAAGAACATGCACCTGGGGGGAAATGGATGAAGTATACACAAGACCTCTCCATGTCATTTACACAACTTCCTGTGAATTTATAATTATTTCAAAAATTTTAAATGTTTAATATGTTAATACTCATATGAATGGATATGCATGGTATTTAGGAAAAATTGCAAGTAATACTGGGGAGGAATTGAGATGGGAAGATGCTGAACAGGAAGTCAGAAATCAGCTTGTATTGTAGAAAAATAAAGCTGGCAGCAAGTGGAAGAGTCTTTTGGAAAAGTGGAAATGGAGAGAAGATAAAAGACTGAAGAGGTATTTTTGAGGCAAAAGCAAAATTCTTTGGTGATTCTGGTAAAGAGAGGGAAGTGGTAAAGAGAATTTTAAGACTGAGGTGGAAATTCATGCCAACAATCATTATAGAATAACCAAGGAAGTGTTTATAGAGAAAGATGATGAGTTCAATTTGGAACTATTGAAATTGAGTCTCGACACCCATGTACAACATGGAATTGAAATTCAAGAACCAACTCTTACAATGTGCATTTCCTATATTATTTGAGAATATTCAATTCTGCTATAGAAGACAAGAAAAAAATAGGATGGACTGAATTCATAAGAAGTGTTATAACATAAGATATAGGCAAAACTCATAAGATATGTGTACATAATGAGTAAGCACGTAAGAATTCATGTGATATGTTAATATAGATGGTAAGTTAGCAACCTGTAAGACATGCTAACAACTAATAGAATAAAAAGCATGATAGAATAAACAAGACTGTTTTTTTGGAGGTAGAAAGGAATGAAAAGACCATATCACGCCATCTCTAGGATGAATACTATGTCACCCTCAAATTCAGTCACCCATTGGGGACATCCAATATGGTCTCATTCTGGCCCCATCTGTACCCAAGAGGACCCAGGTACTCTACACCCATTTGTACTCTACACATAAAACCCATGGCTATTTAGCAGGCTAACTGACAATTCACAGTGATGTCCAAATGTCCTTGGCCCTGAGTATCTCCAATAGAACAAGTATATATAATTGGCCCAGGACTCCTATCTGTGAACTCTGCCTTAAACTCTGGTCCTCATAACCACACCATTAGCAGGGAGAACAACACTGGCAAAGAGAGGCAAGAGAGGAAAAGAGAGGATACGTGAGCCTTGTGAACCCCAGGTCTTAGGTACTGTGGTCCTTCTATCTGCTCGTACCCTAATCCAGGAATGTTTATTTACCCCGACTCTTTACCCTTGATTATTGTTGTATGTTTTAAGTGGATTTAATAAACTGCGTGGTCTGTGAGCTTTTCTGCTCTGTGACTTCTAAGATAGCATGCTTCATAGTGTACTTGGAACAGTCAAGATAATTCCCCATATCACAGGTCTGAACTAGAGGATTGCAATCATCGAGGTGGTTGAAATAATCCAACTAGACCCCCATTGCCTTGGTGTGACAGACGTTTTTGATGTATGCAAGCTTTCAATACATGTAAAAACCCCATAAGACAAAATCAAGGCTCCACCTTTGAAAAAACAGACATTACTTCTTTTTGTCTACTTCCAACACCTTAATGTAAGCCCTTTGAGGGCAAAAACCATGCTCTATTTTTCTTTCTATCTCCACACCTAGCCTATTACCAGTAACAGTGCAGATATTTAATGTGTTTTTGTTGAACTGAAGAATAAGTTACAGTGCATTTTCATAACCTGAACATCTACTTACTGATATTTATATGTTGACTCTGACAAAGCTCATCAGTACAACCAATAAGCAATTTTATTAAAAATTGTGTGGATTAGATCATTTATCCAGACAGAGACTGTCATGGGAAAATACTGAATTCTCCCTGGGCAGGACTGACGGAATGAAAATGACTCAATCACACAGTGGTTCAAGACTCCTGGACCAATAATCTCAACGTGGTTTTCAACAGATTATGACAAAGATCCCCAATCCTCTATTCATTGTCAAAGCAAGTTAGCAAACAGAATTTGAGATTGTGGGAATGTGGAAAAGTAAACACATGTCATATAGATTTATTTGCTGAGGCACAGTAGAGCAGAGGAGTGATGCAAATGTCAGGACAAGCCAAACCTCAACACATGAAAAAATAAGGAAGAGAGAGAAAAAAATGTAAGTCTTTTTGTTTATTTATCTGGGGTGATGGTTAAATTGAAGACACGTTACATAAATTATGGTTCATTCATATAAGAGAATATTTTGTAGCTGTTTAAAAAGAGGTAAGCAATTTATGAGCCAATATGGAACAATCTATCAGATATATGGTTAAGCAAAAGGATCAAGGTGAGGGGCAGTCTGTATAACATGTTAATATTTTGTGTTAAAAAAAAAAGATGTGGCCAGACACTGGTATGTGCATAAAATTTTGTGGAAGGATACACAGCACATTGATTAGAGTGGTTGATTCTAGGACGGGGAACTGGGAATTGTGAGATGTAGCACAAAGCAGACTTGTTTTTCGTTTTTGTGTATTTTTACATTTTTATAATTTTACATGCACTACATTTTCAAAAAAATAAAAATGGAGTTAAATGATTAAAAATAATGTTAATTTAATGTCAGATATTTTTAAAAAATGCTTTTCCATCAAAAATACCTGGAGGGTACTGTGCTTAGTGAAATAAGTAAAACAGAGAAAGACAAATACTCTATGTCATCACTTACATGAGGAATCTAAAAAACTAAAACAAATGAATGAATATAACAAAACAGAAACAGAGAACAAGCTAGCGGCAGGGAATTAAGAGGTATAAACTACTGTGTAAATATAAATAAGCTACAAGGATTAACTGCACAGCACAGGGACTATACCTTATAATAGCTATAAGTGGAGTATAATCTTTAAAAATGTTGAATCACTATGTTGTACACCTGAAACTAATATAATATTGTAAATCAACTATACTGAAATTAAATAAAGCCTTAAAAATATGTGAAACTCAATACAGTAAGCAAATATGTTTCTACCCATATTTATATCTACAGTGTACAGTGTTCCACTGTGCAGTGGAAGGTTTTTCATTTAGGATTTGCTAAACCTCCCAAAACAGGATAAAAGACTATAATTTCTTATTATGTTGTACATAAGGTTATACATTTAGAGTACTTTTCTTTCAAGTTAATATGTCACAAGACGCTATTAGCTCACTAAGCCCTATTCAACTCTTGAGGTTCCAGTTTAACTGATTTCACAAATTTCACAGATTTTAATTTATGAATTTAATTCTTTAAAATTAATTTAATTCTTTAGAAAACGTTTCTTCACAGTAGGAGTTATCACAGTTCTTCACAGTTTGGACTTATCCCCATTAAGTCCAAACTGTGAATCTGACTCTTCAGAAGTAAGATAGAGAAAAAAATGAAAGATATGCACCTTGGTTTCTCCTCTATAAAATGGGAATAATAAGAGTAACTAGCCTGAAAATACCTATAAAGCCCACAATAAATGGTAGTTGTGACTAACACATTTTAAGGTCAAATGAAGATATGCTGGTTCTGTATATTTATTTATGTCCAGAAAATGTAAGTTTACTGTCTTATTTAAGTAAAACAGTAAATGCCTAATGATGGTTGGTGATGGGTACTATCCTTGTATCACAGCTTGGCAAATGTCCCTCCGAAATATCTATGATTACCTGTTTGAATCGGAAATGGCTCATCTCCTAGTGTATTCACAATTAACTGTTTCCAATGGCTTTGGTAAACAAAATAACCAAATATTGTTCAAATTACTTACATAGTTGTAAAATGTACTTCATTTAAAATGGCTTTTTAAAATGTAGGTTTGTTAAAAAAAAGAAAAAGATATATTTACCTTTGAGTGATGAAGAACTGGAATTGGGATTATAAAGGTAATAAGAATCAACATTTGGGAGAGGAAAAAATAAATCCATCTTCCTAAGGACTGATATAAAACTAATTTTAAAACAGTTCATCCTGATGTGGTTAAATGGACCAGGTAATCACCTGCAGTTCATTTTTTACTGCCTTTGTAAACACAGGCAGGACATCATTTATTTGGAGCTTTAGTGAAGAATCATGTTGGTGTCTTAAACATTCTAAAAAGGTCTATATTCAAATGACTAGTCCTTGAAAATAAAGACAAACCAACAGATGGCCAAGGGGCACATGAAAAGATGCTCAACATCACTAATTATTAGAGAAATTCAAATCAAAACTACAATGAGGTATCACCTCACACCAGTCAGAATGGCCATTACCAAAAAATCTACAAACAACAAATGCTGGAGAGGGTGTGGAGAAAAGGGAATCCTCTTGCACTGCTGGTGGGAATGTAAATTGATACAACCACTATGGAGAACAGTACGGAGGTTCCTTAAAAAACTACAAATAGAATTACCATATGACCCAGCAATCCCACCACTGGGCATATACCTAGAGAAAAACATAATTCAAAAAGACACATGCACCCCAATGTTCACTGCCGCACTATTTACAATAGCCAGGTCATGGAAGTAACCTAAAGGCCCATCGACAGATGAATGGATAAAGAAGATGTGGTACATATATACAAGGGAATATTACTCAGCCATAAGAAGAACAAAACTGGTCATTTGTAGAGATGTGGATGGACCTAGAGACTGTCATCCAGAGTGAAGTCAGAAAGAGAAAAACAAATATCGTATATTAATGCATATATGTGGAATCTAGAAAAATGGTATAGATGAACCAGTTTGCAAGGCAGAAACAGAGACACAGATGTAGAGAACAAATGTATGGACACCAAGGGGGAAAGTTGCGGGGGGATGATTCAAGAGACTGGCATTGACACATATACACTAATATGTATAAAATAGATAACTAATAAGAACCTGCTGTATAAAAAAATAAATAATTTTTTTTTTTTTTAAAAAAAAGGCACCTTGAGGAGCCTGGGTGAAGGACCACACCTGGCAGGAGACCTTTATTCCATGACTCAGGGGAAGAATCAGGATAATTTTCAAATGCAATTATTTCTGATGCCTAGCTTATTTTTAGTTGCCTGAAATCCACAGGTGGAGCCAGCCAACAGTGACATCCATTCAGGTTAACAATGAAATCGTATCAAAAACACACGCTTTAAAAAAAAAGAAACACACAAAAACAACAACAAAACCCAGAAATCTCATCAAGTTCTCTGGAGTCTAAAAGGAATAAGAGAACAGGTATGTTTGGAATGAGGAAAATTATATACAACCATTCTTGTTTCAAATATACTCCCCCAAATGGTTACGTTTTATTCCATTTATTTACTCGATCATTCACTTAATTAATGTTTATCACAGAAGGTGTATATTTAACATGATACAAGCACTGTCCCAAGCTGGGGATAGAATAATAAACAGTTAAGGCTGCAAAAAAAGGAGAGAAGGCAGGCCACCATTTTCAGTGAGAGAAAGAGATTCAAGACACCAGCTCACAGAGCATAGGGAACTTCACCCCATCTCACTAAGCAGCTTAGTCACGCCTTGCTGTAAGGAGAGTGACAGTTCAAGTTTAAGCTACTTAAACTTGAGAAGGTGGATGTGCTGGTGAAAGTCCCTATTTTACAAACTGAACATAAGGGGAGGAAGAAAAGTGTTTCCCCTCATGAGCCCTAATTCTAATTACTATGGGTTCCTCATGGCTCACATCAATCTCCCACAAACCTGCAGCCCATGCCCTAAAACATGCCAGGCACTTTCACACCTTAGAGTCTACATTCTGTTCCCTGTCCCTGAATTCATTCCCCCCATTCCCATCCATCTTATCTTCCCCAATTGTTGAAATCCTATGCATCTTTGAGGTCATCTAGAATATTCTCTCCTTTTAGAATCTTTCCCCAACTCTCCATCCCCAAAGGAAAGTAAATTCCTGGCACTATTAGTTGTTTTGTGAACTATAAAGCAGGAATAATACTACCTAATTCCTCAGGGCTACAGTGAGGATTAAACCATATTACCCGGTTGATGTTTAATAAATGTTATTTTCCTTCTCCACTCTAAGACTGAAATTGAATTAATTTCCTGCCTCTGTCAAATAATCCTGGGACCAAGCATATTTTCCCTTGCCTGTGTTTCCTTTCCCTGTGTTTTTGTTTGCCTTTGAGATAAGCAAAAATAACTTAGCTGTTTGCTCCAGGAAATATTTGTTCCTGTAAGATACCACTGCAAGCCAACTAAAGTCGTTTACATAACAAGACAGAGTTTGCTCATCAAGACTCATTCAATACTCTCACTTCACTGTGTGCTTACTAACCTGAAACTACCATGTCAAAAACTCTGCACGCTGGGAGTTTGTTTAATAAACTTAACTTTGCTTAGTCAACAGATCTTTTCAGAGAATTGACCACTGACACTTCTTTGCCTTAACTGTGATTCAACTGCACTTTGCTTAAACTTCTACTATATCACTATGCTATAACTTTGTTGTTGGTTAATTGCCTGATTATCTGCCTTCCTTTATAAAATAGTAAGCTTCAAGAAAGTAAGGTCGTGTCTTTTCATCTTTGTAATTATAGTGCTCATCATAGCAGTTTGCCAAAAGCTGAGCTGAAAAAAAAGAAAAAAAAGAAAACACACTTTTCCTTGAATGAATGGATGAATGAATGAACAGCTATCCTTGAGGTCGCAAATCCACTCTGAATCCACTAACCTAGCGGTTTCACTCCAGGCTTCCATCTGGCTTCTAGTCAGGCTCGGCCAATGGGAAGCACCAGCAAGGGATCAGAGCGTGGCAGGAGAACAGGGACCAGGTACTTACTTCCCCAGCTCCCTGCCTGCCAGGCCATGGTTGGCAGGGCTGCTCTATCGTGGGTTCCTCTACTAAAGCCACAGCTCCCCAGGGACTTTTCCTACAGCTGTATCTCTCTCCAGGTTCTAACAGTCACTCCCTTCCCTTTGCCCCACAGGCCTTGAAGCAGTAAATGCCCCTCCTATTGCTTGCCTTCACCATCTTTCATTAGTTTCCTAACCCTGCTTATACCCTGGTCCCTCATTAAACCTGGTCCCTCATTAAACCTCTCTCAATTATCCTATTTGGGTGTGCTGTCAGTATCACAAGGAGCCCTGACTGATGCATCTTCTAGGGATAGGCCCCACATAGAAAGAGGTACCACCATCGAGCTGGTACCTCTCGTAACATAAGGGGTAGCAAGTCTGAGTCTCACTAGGTAGCAATGCCAGGACCCCTTAGAAGGGAGATTCGTGCCTCTGAAAAAGCTGTTTTCATTTATATCTTCTGGGAACCAAACTGGCCCCTAACCACTGAAACCAAAGGGTGCGTTTTAAAGTTGTTTCTGAGGAAAAAAAAAAAAAAAAAGCTTCCCTTCTGAGCCTTAGTGAAGTGGTTTTAGGGCAGTAAAGGCCATTATACTTTAGCAAAAACAACTGCATCAAGTTATAACATTTGTGCTGAGTGGTGAAAAACATTCCAGTAGCCTCTATAGCATATCTGAATTACAGAGAGAAAAAGCTAAGAAATAAGATGCTTAGTATCCTCCCCTCAATTCAGAAATTACTGAAATTCGTAACCATATGAGGAGAAAATCAACAGAATAAGCAAATTTCCCTCACAAGCAGAAAGAGCCTAAGATTTACTCTGATTTTTAATTCAATTTGATATGTATTATAGTACTTGTTAAGGCCCTTCTGTAAACTAATATTCAGGAAAAGAGAAGGTATTTGGAATTGGAAAGAACATCGTATGTCCAGGTATAAATCTTTTCAGTATTGTCGGGCCTAGAAAGGGGAAAATTATATAATGGAATATGCAAGAGAGGGCTGGAGGTCCTTACACAGATGCAAGTTGATTAAAATTAGCACTTCATGAAATTGCTTTCTTTTTTTTTTCTATTAGATGAAAAGTGATTCTAAGTGGGACACAGCTATAAAAGTAAAAAGTCCTCATTTTTCAATCTACACTAAAGGTTCTCTCCATGTGTGACCTTATTTGGTCCTTTAACCTAAGATTATAATATGTGAAGAACTTTAAACATGTTTTTCCTTTTGCTAGTTTTGGTTCTTATGAAAAACTGCCAAGATTATCTGAGGGCAGAATAACTAGCATAGTAGAGAATTCAAACCCCAAGCTCAGGACTTACCAAATCCACATAGCTTTGGACAAACTACTTAATTTTCTGAGTCACAGATTTATCTTTAAGGTTTTGTTCTAAGTTGCTGAGAGGATTAGGTAAGCGCACACCTATGTAGCACCTTTTACAGTGTCTGCCACTGTGCACATGGCAACTCAGTAGCAGTTACTGTCACGATCAGTGTCCATGAGTGACATTAGATTCAGTGGCAGTGCTGTTATTCAACTCTGCAAACTTTGGCTGTACACCGATGAGACGCTAGGTGCCCGCAGGAGTTTCTAATTGTGTAAGTACACAAATAACTTGAGTCAATTTGATTTGAAAACAGTAGAGGTTACAGCCAAGCAGGAATTTTAATTGAAGTTGAAATTCCCCTTGGATTGCTGATTCAGATCTATTACTACCATAATACTGCAGAGCCTGTGACCTGGTACTGCTGAAAAAATCATCCTGAAAGATGTAAAGGGTCTGTTTTAAGACTACTTTGTTCCATTAGTATTTCCACGATAATATACTCTTCTGAGTACCTTCTTCATATTAAGCTAATTGGTGCACCATCCTACCAACTTTGCCAATTACCCCCAAGTACCTTCTATCATGTGCTTAGGTTGTTTCTATTTAAGCCACATCTGTTCTGCTGACTCACCATCATCAGAAGTACATGCTGCCTATCACTGACATTTCTTAGAGACACACAAATTGGACTGAAGCACTGGCAATTAATATTTCTACTCTTCTCTGCATGACATATATACAATATTAAAGTGGTACTTTTCTTGTGTAGAAATGAAATTAAACTATGGGAAAAAAGCAGGATTTTTGAGACCAAAATCAATGACAGGTGCACTTTCCAGATAGGCTTGTAAAGGAGAAGAAAAGACTAAGGCATAATGTAGTACTTTTTAAAAATCACCCTTTTTTCTCTCCCAAAAGAGCTTAAGGCAGGAGGTAGAATAGGATCTATGACATTATATCATTGTAAAAATCCTTAAAAGAATATAATGATTATTTTATCACTTAAATGTTTTTATCACTTAAAATTAACCAAATATAATTTATGATTGAAAAATCACGGTACTAGGAGCCCCAAATTCATCAGCCTCAGTTAAGCCCAAACCTTAGCAAACCTCTTTAGAACCATACAATAGTTATTATGCATGGTTACGGCATGGTATGTAACCACACAATGGTTATCATGGCAACATAATACCGAAGTTCCTAAATGGCATCTAAGCCCATACCTGACTGTTAGAAGTTTCCCTCTTCACACCCTTCTCTCCTAAGGAGCACAATACGGACTCCATCCTCTCCCTGTGCCCCACCTCGGCACCCTTCCTCCTCACCTCCTTCAGCTCTTTACTCAGGCATCACTTCCATGAGTGTTTCCTTGGTCGCCTTTCCTAAAAATGCTACCACTCCCCATCCCCCCTTCCTGCTTGATTCTTCTTAGCACTTTCCATCATTGAACACACTATCACACATCTCAACAGCCCTTGTCTCCATCTAATATGTAAACACCTCTTGTTTATAATCTACCTCCTCCTACTAGAATGTAAGGGTAATCAGAGATTTTTATGTTTTGTTCATTGCTATACTTCCAGGCCTAGTGCAGTGCCTGGTACATAATAAATGTCAAATATTTTTGTTGAATGAGTGAAAGAGACCTTCTCTTCCTGAATGTGGAAATCTACATTTCCTTGTAAGTTCCCTGGGGCCAATTACAGGAGAATATTGTACTCAGAAAATTAACAAAAACTTAAGGAAAAAGGAGGGCTGCTTGTCCTGATTCAATGTCATATTGAATCACTGTCTGATAGACCCGTGCAGGGATTATTTAATTCTCCATGGGACTGTATCTTTGTCATACCATTTACTGTTGATTAGGGTTCAGATGCTGTGAAGTTACAGTGTAACTGTCAGATTTTTGTCTGATAGAGATTAAATGATTTCTGTGAAGAAGAAAAAGTAACCCCAAAGGTTATACTTTAATTGCATTTTTGGACATAAAACAACTTTGTATCTACCTGGCAATCTTTTCTTTTTCATTGTCTTTAAATGCACTGTACCTCAAATGAATTTTGAACCAGCTTTACCACTTCGCTGGTTCCCTCATCAATGAGTTAAGTAAATCTTTAACATGTGTTTATGTTTATTCCATATTTGTATGAGTCATATTTTAACATTTTAAAGATAATATTTTGGCAGTTTGGGGGGCCGTACCACAAAGAGCCTCAAATGGATGATGGGTATCAGGTGAAAAGCAGAAAATCTGGTTTGTTTGTATTTTTGTTTCTTTTTCAGGTTGTCTGCAAGCTCAAGTCAGTTTTTTAAAGTGCCCACTGTAAAGCGGAATAACTCTTTACAATTTGGGCCACTTGTTTTTTGTGATTTTGAGTTTACTTCTGACCTATGGCTGATGTTATAGAACTGAATAGTCAAGCTGTTTGTCCAGCTGTTTGTCATTGAAAATACCTTTTCCTCTTGTTGCCAGAGACTGAAATACATAACTACACTGGGCAAGTATTAATAAAATAGATATAAAGCCTCATAAAGGAGCTCTGTTTTCATTGTGTTGTAAATAATGATAAGCCCTTACATAAATCTAATATTACCAGAATTCCTGAAAAGTAAACTAAACTTCTGATACTTTAAATATGCTATCACCCATACCCCAAATCCACAAACCAACCACTAGCTAGCATAAAAACTGCTAGCTCAGAAGCATTTTTATAAAATAACCCAACTTTATGTAATCAAAGTAAATCTTTGGACATATTAGACTTGTTTGATCACTTTGGTTTAAAAGCAGCTATATGTCTTCTCCCTGAATTTATCTATGTAGAGTATGATACAAGAAAACATTTCACAGTAGATCTTTTTTCTCATGAGTAAACAATTTCATCTGAATTCCTCAAAACTCATATATGGGTTTACTGATCAGACAAGCCAACACATTTCATAAAAATTTGGGGTTATGAAAAACATAAAATTATTATTGAATAGTGATTGTGTTCTATAGTACATCAGCTTATACATAATTTTCAAGATCTTAAGATAATATTGAGTTAATAAAAAATCTTTGGATATCTGGATAATTTTTTTTAATTTTATTGAAGTATTATAGATTTACAATGTTGTATTAATTTCTGCTGTACAGTAAAGTGATTCAGTTATACAAAGATAATTTCTAATAAGATAAATACTGTAACATTGGTCTGAAAACATAGTTTTTATATATATATATAAAATATGAAAAACCCTGCTTAATATAAACTCAAGATAAAGCCACATTGCAACATAAGAGGCAAAGTTTATAAATATATATATATATCTCGTCTCAAGTTTGAGACATATATATGTATATTTTCATATCTATCTCTCATATAATATGTTGCAATGTGGCTATACCTTGAGGTTATGTTAAGCAGGGGGTTCTCAACAGAGGTACTGTCGGCATTTTGGACAAGATAATTCTTTGCTGTGCAGGACTATCCTGTGCATTGCAGAATATCCACATCCCTGGCCTCTATCCACTAGATGCCATTAGCACTACCCCTCCCCTCCAAGTCATAACAATCAAAAATGTCACCAAACATTAACAAACATCTCCTGGAGAAAAAAATTAGAACCACCGTGTTAATGAAGGTGTTTGTTTTTGCCATTTTAACAATGTGATAAAATGATCCACATGACTATTGGAAGGCATATTAGGTTTACTCTTCTGACTTTCTAAAATGCTTAAATTTGAAAGATCGACTCCTCATCCCCCCACCTCGTTCTGTCTGTAAGTAGAAGTTAGCTCCTTCAGCTAAAAGTTGAAACTAATATGGGTGATTAAGAGTCTGGTAGGAAAAGAGTGGCAGAGAAATATCACTGTGTATAAAAGGTAACGGAGTGTTTATTAAGAAAAAAGGAGAGGAATTTGTCCTAAAACTAAGCATATTATTCCAAAATGGGAATGCAAATAGTGAAGGTTCAAACTTGAATGAATATATAAAATTGAAGAGGAAATACAGAAAATGATTTTGCCGCCTTGGTTTGTAATAAACACAAATAAGAAACCTAAAAATAAGCAAGGATACATGTTCAAAATTTGGCAAAGTTGGCTCCGTTTTGATGAAGTAATTCATGTTTTAAATAAAGAAATAATTATTTTAATCCTTTATGGCCCAATATTATGTTAATACAAAATTAGAATCTGGTCTTCTTTCCATTAAAATTGATCTTGGAGTATTTGGTCTGCTCTTAACAAGGAGCAGGAAAGGTTATTATTTATCATCTATGTAATCTTCTCTTGATATCAGAGATTCCATATCTCACTAAAATAATTTTCTGTACTTTGGCTGATTTACTAATGTTCTTTATTATTAAAAAAAATTCTCACTGAAAGAGCCAAAGTCATGGTATTTAATATTTTCCATTGTCACTCTGATTAAAAAGTAGTTCAGCTAAAACTATTCATGTACTCGAGCATCTACGATACTCTGTTAGTAAACGACCAAATTTCCCCAAACTTTCGATTTTTTTCTTTCAAGAGCAGATTCTAAAATTGGGGGAAAAAAATTCAAGGTGTCTTTTATACCTAAACTATATTTGGGGTTTTCCAGAGGGCTCCTGAAAATCACAAAGATTTGGGTTTTTTTTTTTTTTTTTTAACTTACGTGTCAATTTCCTATTGCTCCTATAAAAAAATCATCACAGACTTGGCTTAAAACAACACAAATATATCCCCTTTCAGTTCTGGAGGTCAGAAGTCCAAAACAAGCTTGAATAGACTAAAATCAGGATGTTGGCAGGAATGGTTCCTGCTGGAGGTTCTGGGGGGAGAATACACTTCCTTACCTTTTTCAGCTTCTAGTGCCCACCCATATCCCTTGGCTTATGGCCCCTTGGTCCGTCAGCAAAGCAAACCACTCCAACCTCTAGCTCCATCATCACACCACGTTCTCTTCTCTTTTATGTAACCCTTATGATTATACTGGGCTCACTCAGATAACTCAGAGCAATCTTCCGTCTCAAAACCCTTAATTTGTCTTTTAAGGTAACGTATTTTATGTCCTGGGGATTAGGACATGAAGATCTTTGGAAGCCCATTATCCAGCCTACCACACCTTACAAAAAGGAGTACCAGAAATAATTAGGTCATCTATTTGTTGACCATGAGCATGTAGCCCCCAGACCTAGTGGAGCCTGAGGATTGACGATGTTAACTCATTTTTTTTTTTTTTTTTTTTTTTTTTTGCAGTACGCGGGCCTCTCACTGCTGGGGCCTCTCCCGTTGCGGAGCACAGGCTCCGGACGCGCAGGCTCAGCGGCCATGGCTCACGGGCCCAGCTGCTCCG
This sequence comes from Tursiops truncatus, assembly GCF_011762595.2. Lineage (NCBI taxonomy): Eukaryota > Metazoa > Chordata > Mammalia > Artiodactyla > Delphinidae > Tursiops > Tursiops truncatus. The sequence continues at coordinate 10,822,734 of NC_047051.1, forward strand.
CAGCATGTAGGATCTTCCCGGACTGGGGACAGGAACCCATGTCGCCTGCACCTGCAGGCGGACTCTCAACCACTGCGCCACCAGGGAAGCCCCGATAATGTTAACTCTTGGGACACTACCCTGTTACCTCACCATCAACCAATCAGAGAATTGTTCACGAGCTGATCACACACCCTGTGACTCGACTCCCTCATCTTTAAAAAGGGGAGCTCACGTCTTTTGAGCATGCGCCACCCGCTTCTCCATGTGTGGCCCTTGCAATAAACCTTTCTGCGCTCCATACTCTGACTTTTGGTTTGTTTGGCCTCACTGCGAATCGGGCACATGGACTTGGGTTCACAACACCCGGAAGGACAACCCTTAACTGTCTGTATCTCTGCCCTAAGACACTTCCTTTTGTTCTCTGTGAGCTATTTTATTTTTTAGGCTCTGAAAGCAAGGCTTTTAGTCAGCTGAAGTCATCTTAGTTAGATCCCTTAAAGCCATCACAGAGACATATGCAAATATATGCAAATACGGTACACAACGGAGTAATTAAAATAAAATCTAGTAGCCTTAAATAGACACCAAATAACAGTCCTAGGAGAGGCAATTAATTCTATTGTTTACAACCACTCCCTTTGTTAGCTGATTTTTTTTCCCAAGAGACAAATCATTTTTTTTGCTTCTCTGATAGAAAGACAAAAACCATTGCATTTATTATCTGCTTCATTTTGTCTGGAAAAGCACAGCCAAACAACCCCTATTAACAAGAGGAAAAATAAGTCAGAAGTGGGCCACAGCTTGGAAGGCTTTCAGAGTCTGGCCGCTGCTCACACTTCAGCCTCTTCTCATCCCCCGACCCCCTGTCTCAACTCTCAGCTCCTTCTACATGGAATTCCTGGCGGTTCCACAATCCTACCAGCAACCAGTCCCCCACCAGGGGTAATTCCTACGTCAGAAGACAGTCCTCGCCTTCTGACGGAGCACAGAACCCAGTCAGGGAAAGAGACAAATACGCAGGTAATTATATCACCCAGGATGCTGAGCGCAATGCTGGAGATGTGAACAGAGCATGGTGGGGGCGTGAACAGGAGCACCTGTGGGAGTAGGTGGGCGGGTGGGCGGTCAGAGAAGAGCCTGAAAGATGTTACAGGTGAGCTGAGGACTGAAGGAGGTATAGGAAGCAAGCCCTGGTAGAGCGAAGACCTAAAATACATGATTTTATCATCTCTATTTGGAAGAACTACTGGGGGTTATGGGTGTGAAACACCAAGTGTAAGGCCAGGAGGTACAAGAGAATGAGGCTCCGGAGGCAGAGTGGCCAGAGCCTGGGGCGCTGGGTTTGCCACTGTTAAAAGTTGCACTCAGGTATGCCAAAAGTTTAAGAGTTTATCTGAGCAAAAATCACTTCCAATCCGGCAGCACCAAACCAGAAGTGGTTAGGAATGCTCCGTCAACAGGGGCTGGGCAGAGATTTTTATAGAGAAAAGGCAGAGTAAGGAAATTGACTGTCTATAGCTTGGGATAAACTTTTCTTCTAGGGTGGAGACCACCTGTCTGCACTTTCACAGATGGAAAGAGGGGCCAAGACTAAAGGAGCAGATCCTCAATTCAGAGGCTGTTTCGGTAATACCTGGGCGGCACTGTGGTGGCTTTAGTGGAGGCAGCAGCAGTGCATGAGAGAGGGGGGACACATTTAAAAGATACTAAGGATGGAGGGAATTAACTGGACTGATGATTTAGAGAAAGTGCTGGGATGAGAAAGGAGTCAAAGTCAATTCCCAATTGTCACCGGTAAAGCCCATTAACAATTCCCGGGAAATAAAAATAGAATCTGGGTAATAAAATAAAGTCTAACCTTTTTTTTTTCTTCTTGTCCTTCGTGCTCAGTCTAGTTTCACTGGCTCGTAGGGTGCTGCGTGCAGAGGCCGCGTTCCCAGGTGGCCTCTTCAGACCCAAGCTCCCAGGTGTGAAACGACTGCGCCAGCACCCCAACTTAGGCTGTGCGCAGAAGAGCCTAGGACGACCCTCAACCCAAAATGGCGGCGGACGCGGGGCTCTGCGATCTGGAGCTTAAGAAGCACAACTGGGCCCGCCCAGCGAGGGGCCCGCCCAGCGAGGGGCCCGCCCAGCGAGAACCCCGCCCCCTGCCCGCTGACGGGATCCCTGTAGAGCAGCCCCGCCCACAGCCTAACGGGGACAGCGTTTAAGCTCACGCCTCTCCATTCTTTGATAGAAGAATAAAACTTTCCTTTCCTTCTGAAGCGAACTCGGTCTCACTCTGTTGGCTCGAGTGACACCAGGCAGGAGGACCCTTGTTGGGGCCTGACTTGAAAGGGTTGATAACAGAATTTTCATGCTTGGCAACTCTATAGGTACTGGTGTCTGCACTTAAAGAGGAGCACAGGGGCTTCCCTGGTGGCGCAGTGGTTGGGAGTCCGCCTGCCAATACAGGGGACACAGGTTCGTGCCCCGGTCCGGGAAGATCCCACATGCCGCGGAGCAGCTGGGCCCGTGAGCCATGGCCGCTGAGCCTGCGCGTCCGGAGCCTGTGCTCCGCAACGGGAGAGGCCACTGCAGTGAGAGGCCCGCATACCGCCAAAAAAAAAAAAAAAAAAAAAGAGGAGCACAGGAACAGGATTTGGGTTTGGAGCGCTGTTGAGTAGCATATTAAATGTATTTAGAAATACGTGCTTAAGGAGCAGAAGGCAGATGGATAGTAGGTTCTGGCACTTGGATGGTCACGTGGATTATGTGTAAGGGGACATAGCAGTAGGGGCAAAGAGACCCCATAAGGGGCTAGTCAGCAGTTCAGGGGGGAAAAAAAAAGTGATGGCTGAAGTAGGGCAGTGACAGCAAGGATTTAGAAGTGACAGATTCAAGACATATTTAGGAAGTAAGTTGTTTTTTTCCCTCTTCATTCTTTAACAGTTCAAACATTATTCATAAGCCCAAGACAACGTTAATTGCTTTTGTGGAATGAGTAATCACAAACTAGAAAAAATTTGGATGGTGAAGTCTTTGGCTTGTGTTGTTAATGTCTTTTTTCCATTATGATGTCTAGAACCTCCTTAAAGTTCATGAAAGAAATATGCTAAAGGAGTATTCCGGCTACCTTATTTTCTGGGAGTAATAGGCGTTATTTACCCAAGTCACTTAGCTAATTGGTAGCAGAGCTAGAGCTAAAATCCTTCTGGTTTCTAATATGGTACTGATTTCTCAACTTGGTGTATACTTGTAAATATTTAAAACGGCCTTCTAAAGATTTGCAGAACGTCAGAGAAGCTACACTTTAAACAATCCATCCTTATCCCCAAAGGTACATTAGAGCTAAAATCACGAAATTAATGGTTACTTACTTACCCAGAATCAATACATTCCTTGGCTAAGATGAGTAACTGTTTTTGGACGTAACATAAAAGAGATCTGGAGAAGCCAATGCACCTGAGTGCTGTTGATAGATGGAAAGAGGAGGCTGGGGAGGCTGCAGCAGGACACAAGGGCTGAGGCCAGCTTCAGCCAAGCCAGGTCTTAAAACTGGTGGCCTGGCCAGCCCCAGGCAGGGGTGGAGATAGGAAATTAGTAACTGAGCCATGAGCTTAAGAACCTAGAGTTTGGAAACCTTCAGGACACCCAGTTTCCTAGTCTGGGTCCCCATATTCTAGGTTTCCTCTAAATTCGGACCAACCTCTTCATCAAACATTTTAAAATTGATTAGCCATATGTGAATGTTACAAGCTAGGAGTAGAAATCCACCCAAGAACCTGATATTCTAAAGAAAAGCCTATAATCAAAAGGATGCTGTGGCCCTAGTTTGGAAGGAAAAATATGTAATGTATATAGGTTATAAAAATCCCTAAAATAGGTCAGGTTTATTCAAATTATTTTATCAAGAAATGAGAAAATCATACAGATGTACTGATATAATGCATCTAAATTGAAATGCCACATTCTTTATGAGCCACTGCCACTTACAAACGATGTCAAGAACAAGTGTTCACTAAATGCTTTCCTTTTAGAAGCTGTCTTAATGTGAAAGTGAAATACCATATACACTCACTGTTCCCATGGTAACTATTTTCTTACTAAATGGAACTGGCATAATCAGCATTTAAGACCTTCTATTTCCTGAAATGTTCATCTTATGTGAATGTCTTTTATATACAAGTTACATGTAGTGTCTTCCCCTTTTATTTTCTTCTTTTAATTAAAACTAATTTTGTTAAATTTGGTGGCTCTCTATAGGAAAAATAATGTGGTGTATTTGTTGCTCTATTGTTTACAAGATAGATTCCTTTAATATTTTACTGTTTTCTAATAAAAACTGGCATACTTCTTTTCCTATACTGTTGAGAATTCAGAGCTTCTTTAAACATAATTCAGTTAATATATGTCCTAGATGTGCTTGGTAAATACTACAAGAAATGCTTTGTCTGTGTTAAAAGATAAGTTTCAGAAAAAGTAGAACAATGTCTCTCATAAATAAATGAAAATGCATACGTGTTTAAAATTTTTATTTTACTCATTATGTGAGAGTCTCTCTCCATGACATCTGAGCCCTTTTCTCAACTAGATCTCAACCTCTGGCCCTAGTCCTTGATAGGATGGCACAGACCAATTTTAGCAAGAATCTTGTTATGTCCATTTAGAGAGAATCTCCATCCTTGATATCTGATAACCCTGGCCTGTCTTCAAGAAGAATCCTGTTAAGTCAGTTTAGCAAGAATCCCTCTACCCTTGATGTCCCTGCTTATTAACTTTTCATCTGCTCACCCGCTCACTCAGCTAGTTGGCTATAAATCCCCAGCTGTCTTTGCTGTATTTGGAGTTGAGCTCAGTACCTCTCCCCTATTGCAATAGTCTTGACACCTATCATAATAGTCCTGAATAGACTCTTCCTTACCATTTTAACGTGTCAGAATATTTTTTTTTCTTTAACATAGGCAAATGTTAAAACCAGTTCAAAGGAAAAATCAAAAAACACAAACTTGAGGGAGTAAAGGAATCAAATTGTAAATGGGGGCAAAACTGGTTTTTCTCAAGGGGCAGGGAAGTCTACTGGACAAGACAGAGTTTGCATATCTGTCAATTCCCTACAGTTTGCAAACCCTGCAAAATAGCTCAAAGACGATGATCTAGAATTTGTTGTAGGGCTAGAGGAAGAAAACTGGGAAGATGGATAATACTTCATTTTCCACTGAAGTATAATTTTTGTTTCTGGAGTTGAGCATAGTGACGATAGAACAAGTCACACTGTAAATTCCTATTAGCAACAGCTCTGCAATCATACTCTCCCAGAACCCAAAGCATGACTTCTCATAATTCAGGCTCAGAAACAATTAACTGTGAAAAAGTTGGGAAAAAGTAGATATTTAACTCCAACAGGTCCTCTATGCAGTACAATCTATACACTTTTGAGGAGAGTCCAGTCCCATGACAATCCTTACTTACAAGGCTGATGTAGTAAAGACCATATAGGATCACTCAATATGACCAATAAAGATACAAAATAGGTTAATATTCTCATTAGTAAACATATTTTTGAATTTTAAGAAAAACACATTAGAAGGAGAATGGAATCTAGCTAGATAGAAAAGAAAGTGCTGGGGAGATTAACTTGAGTTCTTAATATTAATTCACTTAAGTAATTATATCATTGCACTTATTCATACTGTCTTATATAAACTTTTTAAAAAATATATTTTGACCCTACTTCATACAGCACAGAGACTGTCTATACCACCCTGGTCTCCTCCACAGAACCCAGTGCTTTGCACGTACTATATGTTGGCTGAGTGCCTGAGTCGAATGAAACTCAACGAAGGCTTCTCTGTATGTAAAGTGCCATTTCCCAGACATGTTGCTTTCTATGGCCCTAATTTAATTTAAAATGTCATTTTTAGATAATATTACTGGCTATCATTTTTTGAGCACTGATTATGTGCCAGGCTCTGTGCTAAGCGTTTTACATTTATTATTTCATTTAATCTCTGTAACAACCCTATGAGGTTATTATTCTCCTTTTACCAGAGATATAATGGGATTAAGTTTTACTATTGTGCAGACCTACTGAATATACACACGCATTTTGTCTTCTGCACTATCATCATTTTTCTGGGATTAAACCCAGTCCCCCCACCCCCATTTCTAACCTCTACGTTTTGGGCCATTAAAGGGGGGGCAGGTGTCCACTTAAGGCAGTTTGAATGGGGCTCCACAAGTCTTGGGGTGTACCTTCTGCTAAGTGATCCACAGGCAATTATAGCCATCTGTGGAAGGAGACCCTCACACCCAAGTGAGAGACAGCTCACCTGACCCCTCAGCTCAGACACTGTGAAGTGATTATTCCAAATGCAGGTGGCCTGCAGGTGCTAGCCCATCTTCCTGAGAGTAAAGGTCACTAGGTCCTCCTCCTTTTAGGCCCACTGACCTCCTCTAAGGACAGGCCACACACCCCACCCAAGCACAAGCCAACATTTTATTGATCTCCCTGGGCCAGGGTAGAATGAGTCTGATCTCTTCTTTTTCTAATAAATTGTTATGATACCAACATCTCTCGATTTTTAAGAAGCATTTTTTTTTTCACTCTCAAACAAACTAAGCTCTTGAGAAGGAAAAGTCTTGATTTTAGAAACTACTGTTTCTGATATGGGCTTCAGGTATTGCTTTAGAATTCAAAAATTGAATATCCTTCTTGTGCCTTCTTAAGAGAAGAATCCAAATTCTCCTGAGACTGTTTGGAGGCCTCTGACTGAATTGCAGGGGTGGGTAAACATTTTCTGTTAGAGGCCAGATAGTAATATTTTAAAATTTGTGGGCCACAGAAACTCTGTGTCACATAATCATCAATTTTTTTTACAACATTTTAAAAGTATAAAAACAATTCTTAGCTAGAGTGCTTTTGTAATTTCAAGGGCTTCACTTTGCTAATATGAATTGTAAGAAGAGACGTGTTCAAGACATTCGTTTGGCTATTTGTCTATTTTGAGCTCAAATCAGTTAAGAATGTCATGGCCATTGAGAAGTGCGTATCCGGACTTGTGAATTTTGTATTTCTGCATGTTTGACCCATGGCTGAAATTTTAAAATTCAAATAATAATAATTCAATAATAAGCTCTTTTTCAAACATATAAATATGTTTATATATCTTTTCTGAATCTTTGTATGTCTATAATTTAGAAGAACCTTTACTTCTTGAGTGAGTGTGTAATATTAATAAATTAGATTATAAAGTCTCTTCAATTAAAGGAGCTCTATTCTGATTGGCTTATAGAGATAAATAGTACTTACATGAGTTGAATATTCCTAAAATTCCCAGAAATTAAGGAAACTTCACTAATAATTTCAGTGTGCTAAAAATAGATATTCTTAATGAAACTAACTCAAATATTTTAAGAATTAAAGTTCATATAATTTAGATACATTTTTTCAAATGAGACTAATTTAATATTGTTGGTTTAGTAAAAACAGTTAAATCTTCTCTGTGATACCAGCATTAAGTATCGTACAAGATTACATTTTGATTTTACTTTGGTATGTTCTTCCTAAATTTATATAGGTTTACTTATGGAAAAAGCTAATATTACTTCTACTAAATGTTTAAGATTATGAATGATGCAAACTTGTGTTTAATTAAACTAAATCATTATTCTAAAAACTTTATTTCAATATTAATTATATCTTATAATATGTCAGCTTAATGATAGTTTCCAAGATTTTTAGATCATTTAAAATCTTGAACTGATGCTAAATTGAGTAAATTAATGGATATTCATTAAATACCAGATCATTTCTAAATAAGATGGGATACTGAAGCATTAATTACTAAGCATAATTATAAGTTTATATTCTTTTTATCTCATTTTTTGAGGGTATGGAGAATCTATATATTTGGGGTGTTTTAATGAATGTGTTCATTTTTCTCCATTTCAAAACCTGTACTATAAAGAATATGTAGGAAATAGGAAGTTATAGAGGTTCAATAAAAAGGAAATTTATTCACTCTGGTCAGAGCTAGCTATGGTTTGATGGTTTTATTTGTAAGATTTTCACAAAGAGCTTTAGTATCAAATATTATACTGATGTAAAACTAGAATTTAGTTTTCCCTCTGTTAAAATGACAAAATTTTTCTTGGATTATTGGCTACATCTTGGTTAACAGTTAGTTATCAAAGTTTATTCTTGACAGAGGACCTTCAAGATGGCAGAGGAGTAAGACGTGGAGATCACCTTCCTCCCCACAAATACATCAAAAATACATCTACATATGAAACAGCTCCTACAGAACACCTACTGAATGCTGGCAGAAGACCTCAGACCTCCCAAAAGACAAGAAAATCCCCACGTACTTGGGTAGGGAAAAAGACAAAAGAAAAAACAGAGACAAAAGAATAGAGATGGGACCTGCACCTCTGGGAGGGAAGTGTGAAGGAGGACAGGTTTCCACACACTAGGAAGCCCCTTCACGGGTGGAGACTGCGGGTGGCGGAGGCGGGGGAGCTTCAGAGCCGCAGAGGAGAGCACAGCCACAGGGGTGCGGAGGGCAAAGCGGAGAGATTCCCGCACAGACGATTGGTGCCAACCAGCACTCACCAGCCTGAGAGGCTTGTCTGTTCACCCACTGGGGCAGGTGGGGGCTGGGAGCTGAGGCTCGGGCTTCGGAGGTCAGATCCTAGGGAGAGGACTGGGGTTGACTGTGTGAATACAGCCTGAAGGGGGCTAGTGCGCCACAGCTAGCCGGGAGGGAGTCCAGGAAAAAGCCTGGACCTGCCTAAGCCGCAAGAGACCATTGTTTCACGGTGCGCAAGGAGAGGGGATGCAGAGCACCGCCTAAACGAGCTCCAGAGACGGGCGCGAGCTGTGGCTATCTGTGGGGACACCAGAGACGGGCATGAGACGCTAAGGCTGCTGCTGCCGCCACCAAGAATCCTGTGTGCAAGCACAGGTCACTGTCCACACCTCCCCTCCTGGAAGCCTGTGCAGCCGGCCCCTGTCAGAGTCCCGTGATCCAGGGACAACCTCCCTGGGAGAACACACAGTGGGCCTCAGGCTGTTGCAACGTCACTTTGCCCTCTGCCACCGCAGGCTCACCCCACATTCCGTACCCCTCCCTCCCCCTGGCCTGAGTGAGCCAGAGCGCCCTAATCAGCCGCTCCTTTAACCCACTCCTGCCTGGGCAAACAACAGATGCCAGAGGGTGATCTACATGCAGAGGCAGGGCAAATGCAAAGCTGAACCCCAGGAGCTGTGAGAACAGAGAAGAGAAAGGGAAATCTCTCCCAGCAGCCTCAGGAGCAGTGGATTAAAGCTCCACAATCAACTTGATGTACCCTGCACCTGTGGAATACCTGAAGAGACAACGAATCATCCCAAAATAGAGGCTGTGGACTTTGGCAGCAACTGTAGACTTGGGGTTTGCTGTCTGCGACAGACTAGTTTCTAATTTTTATGTTTATCTTAGTATAGTTTTTAGTGCTTGGTATCATTGGTGGATGTGTTTATTGGTTTGGGTGCTCTCTTCTTTTTTTTTATAACTTTTTTTCATTTTAATAATTTTTTTTATTTTAATAACTTTATTTTATTTTATTTTTCTTTCTTTTTTTTCTCCCTTTTCTTCTGAGCAGTGTGGCTGACAGGGTATTGGTGCTCCGGCCGGGCATCAGGCCTGAGCTTCTGAGGTGGGAGAGCCGAGTTAAGGACATTGGACCACCAGAGACCTCCCAGCCCCACATAATATCAATCAGCGAGAGCTCTCCCAGAGATCTCCATCTCAACACTAAGACCCGGCTCCACTCAGTGACCAGCAAGCTACAGTGCTGAACACCCCATGCCAAACAAGTAGCAAGACAGGAACACAAACCCACCCATTAGCAGAGAGGCTGTCTAAAATCATAATAAATTCACAGACCCCAAAACACACCACTGGACATGGTCCTACACACCAGAAAGACAAGATCCAGTCTCATCCACCAGAACACAGGCACCAGTCCACTCCACCAGGAAGCCTACACAACGCACTGAACGACCTTACCCACTGGGGGCAGACACCAAAAACAACAGGAACTATGAACCTGCAGCCTGTGAAAAGGAGACCCAAAGCACAGTAAGCTAAGCAAAATGAGAAGACAGAGAAATACACAGCAGATGAAGGAGCAAGGTAAAAACCCACCAGATCAAACAAATGAAGAGGAAATAGGCAGTCTACCTGAAAAAGAATTCAGAGTAATGATAGTAAAGATAATCCAAAATCTTGGAAATAGAATGAAGAAACTACAAGAAATGTTTAACAAGGACCTAGAAGAACTAAAGAGCAAACAAAAAATGATGATCAACACAATAAATGAAATTAAAAATTCTCTAGAAGGGATCAATAGCAGAATAACTGAGGCAGAAGAACGGATAAGTGACCTGGAAGATAAAATAGTGGAAATAACTACCACAGAGCAGAATAAAGAAAAAAGAATGAAAAGCATTGAGGACAGTCTCAGAGACCGCTGAGACAACATTAAATGCACCTACATTTGAATTATAGGGGTCCCAGAAGAAGAAGAGAAAAAGAAAGGATCTGAGAAAATAGTTCAAGAGATTATAGTTGAAAACTTCCCTAATATGGGAAAGGAAATAGTTAATCAAGTCCAGGAAGCACAGAGAGTCTCATACAGGATAAATCCAAGGAGAAACACGCCAAGACACATATTAATCAAACTATCAAAAATTAAATACAAAGAAAAAATGTTAAAAGCAGCAAGGGAAAAGCAACAAATAACATACAATGGAATCCCCATAAGGTTAACAGCTGATCTTTCAGCAGAAACTCTGCAAGCCAGAAAGGACTGGCAGGACATATTTAAAGTGATGAAAGGGAAAAACCTACAACCAAGGTTACTCTACCCAGCAAGGATCTCGTTCAGATTCAACGAAAAATTAAAACCTTTACAGACAAGCAAAAGCTAAGAGAATTCAATACCACCAAACCAGCTTTACAACAAATGCTAAAGGAACTTCTCTAGGCAGGAAACACAAGAGAAGGAAAAGACCTACAATAACAAACCCAAAACAATTAAGAAAATGCTAACAGGAACATACATATCGATAATTACCTTAAATGAAAATGGATTAAATGCTCTAAACAAAAGACACAGACCAGCTGAATGGATACAAAAACAAGACCCATATATATGCTGTCTACAAGAGACCCACTTCAGACCTACGGACACATACAGACTGAAAGTGAGGGGATGGAGAAAGATATTCCATGCAAATGGAAATCAAAAGAAAGCTGGAGTAACAATTCTCATATCAGATAAAATAGACTTTAAAACAAAGATTATTACAAGAGACAAAGAAGGACACTACATAATTATCAAGGGATCAATCCAAGAAAAAGATCTAACAATTGTAAATATTTATGCATCCAACATAGGAGCATATCAATACATAAGGCAAATGCTAACAGCCATAAAAGGGGAAATCAACAGTAACAGAATCATAGTAGGGGACTTTAACACAGTACTTTCAACAATGGACAGATCATCCAAAATGAAAATAAATAAGGAAACACAAGCTTTAAATGACACATTAAACAAGGTGGACTTAATTGATATTTATAGGACATTCCATCCAAAAACAACAGAATACACTTTCTTCTCAAGTGCTCATGGAACATTCTCCAGGATAGATCATATCTGGGGTCACAAATCAAGCCTTGGTAATTTAAGAAAACTGAAATCATATCAAGTATCTTTTCTGACCAGAATGCTATGAGACTAGATATCAATTACAGGAAAAAAATCTGTAAAAAATAAAAACACATGGAGCCTAAACGATATACTACTTAATAACCAAGAGATCACTGAAGAAATCAAAGAGGAAATCAAAAAAATACCAAAAACAAATGACAGTGAAAACACGACGACCCAAAACCTATGTGATGCAGCAAAAGCAGTTCTAAGAGGGAAGTTTACAGCAATACAATCCTACCTCAAGAAACAAGACACATCTCAAATAAACAACCTAACCTCACACCTAAAGCAATTACAAAAAGAAGAACAAAACAAACCCCCAAAGTTAGCAGAAGGAAAGAAATCATAAACATTAGATCAGAAAGAAATGAAAAAGAAGGAAACAATAGCAAAGATCAATAAAACTAAAAGCTGGTTCTTTCAGAAGATAAACAAAATTGAGAAACCTTTAGCTAGAATCATCAAAAAAAAAAAGGGAGAAGACTCAAATCAATAGAATTAGAAATGAAAAAGGAGAAATAACAACTGACACTGCAGAAATACAAAGGATCATGAGAGATTACTACAAGCAACTGTATGCCAATAAAATGGACAACCTCGAAGAAATGGACAAATTCTTAGAAAAGCACAACCTTTTGTGCTTTTTATTCCTGAACCAGGAATAATTAGAAGATATGAACAGACCAATCACAAGCACTGAAATTGAAACTGTGATAAAAAACCTTCCAAAAAACAAAAGCCCAGGACCAAATGGCTTCACAGGCAAATTCTATCAAACATTTAGAGAAGAGATAATACCTATCCTTCTCAAACTATTCCAAAATATAACAGAGGGAGGGACATTCCCAAACTCATTCTACAAGGCCACCATCACCCTGATACCAAAACCAGACAAAGATACTACAAAAAAAGAAAACTACAGATCAATATCACTGATGAACATAGATGCAAAAATCCTCAACAAAATACTAGCAAACAGAATCCAAAAGCACATTAAAAGGATCATACACCGTGATCAAGTGGGGTTTATCCCAGGAATGCAAGGATTCTTCAATATATGCAAATTAATCAATGATACACCATATTAACAAATTGAAGGATAAAAACCATATGATCATCTCAATAGATGCAGAAAAAGCTTTCAACAAAATTCAACACCCATTTATGATAAAAACTCTCCAAAAGCAGTCGTCGAGGGAACTTACCTCAACATAATAAAGGCCTTATATGACAAACCCACAGCCAAAATCATTGTTCTCAATGGTGAAAAACTGAAACCATAGAAGGTTAAATTTGCATGGGTAAAAGGTAATGAATATAACTGTTTCACTAATTGTGTGCTGTATGGGGAGTTCCTAAAGAACTGCCAATGCCCCTGCTATCTGTGACATGTCTTTATTTATTAGAATCCTGGTGCTGCTTTGCCTGTTATTAGACAATAACAGTACAGTGTGATTAGTCATACTTTCAGTTATTTTTAAAATGTTAACTTAGGCACAATTTCTTTCATTTGAATCTGGCATCTTCTAAGCCAGTGGTTTTCAATTGGAGATTTGCATTATTCACCTATGGTGTTATATTCACATACAGATGTTTAGGACCTACTTCAGCTCACTAAATCTCTTTACCTGATATTCTTGATATATTCTAGGTACACTCTTACTTTATTCTTGGTATATTGCGTCAGGATTATTATATACCACAAAATTTTTCTCTGAAATGATTATGTTTATTCATTTTATAAATTAGATTGTCATGTTCACTGTGTTCTTTGAAAATAGGTCTATTGGGTTTATAGATATTTTGTCTAAAGTAGTTTTTGACTGAATTTATGATCTTGTTCTGCAGGCCACAGAAACAACCAAATATTTTTGTCAGTTTCATTATTTTTAAAGTGGACTCTCATCAGATCTTTCACCTTGAAACTTACCAATAATAGGTTAACCACAGCAATTTTAAGTCTCTTGTCTTCCACAGAGAGTTTTCTGTTTTACACTTATGCTTTCCTGAAAGCACCTGCGATAAGCTACAGGCCAGAGTGCTTCATCTTCAACGAAGTAGGAGCATCTCAGAGCCTGTGAAAAGGATTATACCAGGTACTTCAGGGAACAGGCTTCTGATAGCACCATTTGAACAACTTTGATCACGAATCATCAGGGAAATACTAGTCAAAACCACAATGAGATATCACCTCACACCTGTCAGAATGGCTATCACTAAAAAGATAAGAAATAACAAGTATTAGCAAAGATATAGAGACAATGGAACCCTTGTGCACTCTTGAGGGGAATGTAAATTGGTACAGCCACTATGGAAAACAGTATGGAGGTTCCTAAAAAAATTACAAACAGAACTACAATATAACACAGAAATTCCACTCTTGGGTATTTATCTGAAGAAAACAAAAACACTAATTTGTAAAGATATATGCACCCCTATGTTCATTGCAGCATTATTTACAATAGTCAAGATATGGAAGCAACCTAAGTGACCATCAATAGATAAGTGGATAAAGAAGATGCAGTGTATATACACACACACACACACACATACACACACACACACACACACAAAATGGAATATTACTCAGCTATAAAAAAGAATGAAATCTTGCCACTTGCTACAACATGGATGGACTTAGAGCATATTATGCTAAGTGAAATAATTCAGACAGAGGAAGACAAATACTGTTTGACACTACTTATATATGAGATCTAAAAAATAAAACAAATGAATAAATATATCAAAACAGAAACAGACTCATAGATACAGAGAACAAACTAGTGGTTGCCAGAGGGGAGAGGGTTGGGCAAAATAGGTGAAAGGGATTAAAATGTATGAACTACCAGCTATAAAATGGAATAAGTCATAGGGTTGTAATGTACGGCATAGGGAATATAGTCTATAATATAATAACTTTGTATGGTGCATAATCTATAAAAATATCAAATCACTATGTTGTATGCTTGAAACAAATATAATACTGTAAGTCAACTATAGTTTAAAAAAAAAGAAACAACTTTGAGAACCTACCAGTGTGATGAATCAGGATTCCCAGAACTGTAGTCCAGAAGCAGTTGGAGTCAGAAGTCTGCTAAGTGAAGATAAAACAGAACAAGAACTAATGACCCAGGACTGAATGAACTGATGAGAGATAACTGTGATTTTTTGCTGGAATATTGTTGCTGTTTTAATTTCCTATTTTTGTACATACAAGAAAGCACTTTTGCTTTCTTCTTAAGTGATGACTCATAACAGTTGAGTAGACTCTGCCTTTATAAAATGAAATAAAACACTTGTAAATGATATCTTACTCTCCCTAAGCCCTCAAGAATTTGGAATCACATATTGAGAACATTTTTAATGTAGCCAGTCCTATCAATTTTCTTCATAGTCATAGTTTGAAAAGCCTTCTCCATGCCAGAGTCAGATAAACATTTACCTAGAGTGATTTCTTGTTCACTTGAAAGTTGATTGGTTTGTTTTTAACTTAACGAGTGTTATGTTTGGGTGAGTTATGTCAGGATGGTTATTTAGTTTGTTCAACTTGCAATGCACTAAATTTTTAAGTAGCTAGATACTACATTTTTATATTTATAAATCACTTTCAGCTCAAAAAACAGCACTCCCCACAACATGGAACAATTTCCAGGAACTGCAGGCTGAAGAAATTGTGATGCTCTCACCCTTGTTCTGCCCCTACACTCATATGTCAAAGCAAACTATAGCTAAGTATATAAAGTTACAATAAGGTTCTAATTTTTTTTGTGATGAATACATTATTTTTTTTTTTTTTTAACATGCGAAGTTGCCAAGTAAAGAGTCTTGATGGCCTCAAAGGTCACTTTCAGTTCAAAGAGAAAAACTAAGACCCAGATGTATTATCCTTTATAAGCCTTTATCAGTGGATGGGCAGTTCACAGTTGCCAGAAACAATTCTGACCCTATTTTTTTTTTTAGAAAGAAGTACCAAAAGAATATATAGAGTACGTAATTAAATATTTGTTAGATAATGATGTCTCCCCAATAGCCGATAGGGTGTAAAGGAAAATTTTGGTTTTCTCTACTCACAACACCTTTTACATCAAATATGCGAGTTTTTCTCTCACTTTAAGCAATTTCCCAACTCTCTGGATACCATGGGGTTACCCTACAACTCAGTTCTGACACTATCTAGAGTTAATGCAGACCCCACAGGTTAAAGGCCTAGCTCCAAAAGATTACCCTCCACTTCAGACGTCAATCCCAAATCCAGATTGTCACCTGTACTACTAACCAACTGGCTGTAAATCACAGATTCCTACAGCCTCCTCAAGTTTGCTAATTATCCACAACTGCTCACAGAATTCAGGAAAACACTTGCTTATGTTTCCCTGTTTATTATTAAGGATATTGTAAACGATACAGATGAAGAGCTGTATAGAGATAACCTAATTAGGCATCCAAGAGGAGCTTCTGTCCCACAGAGATTGGGTGCATCACCTTTCTGACACATGGCTGCTTTCACCAACCTGAAGTCTCTATAAACCCTGTTGTTTAGAGTTTTTTCGGAAGCTTCCTTTCCTACATAGGCACGATTGATCAAACCATTGACCTCTGGTGATTAAGTCAATTTCCAAAAGTCCTTATCTTCTTCTGGGAGGTTGGAAGGTGGGGCTAAAAGATCCAACCATCTAATTACCGGCCCCCCTCCTCCAAGAGTCACCTTATTAGCATAAACTCAGGTGTGGTTGAAAGGGGCTTATTGTGAATAACAAAACATGCTCCTCTCAGCCTTATTACTCAGGAAATTACAAGGGTTTTAGAAGCTCTGTACCTGGAACCAAGGACAAAATCAAATATATATCTCTTTTATATAACAATATCACAGGGTGTGAAACAAACATTTAGTTGAAACAATTATAAAAGGTATAATGAAAACATATGCCAGAGATCACTTCAAGCAAGGACAGTTGATATACTTAATTACTCATACATGAATCAACAGCTTTTCAAATCTTTTCTAGAAGAATAATAAGTAAAAATAACAAATACTACTAGGACCAGGAGCAATCTTCAACTAGTCCCTCATTTTTAATGATGTAACTGAGGACTATTCAATCATTGGCGATATAGCAAGAAGTATGTTTCACATCCATTTGAAATAATCCAGAGCTATGCATTGTTTGGGGAACAAAACTTACCATGACAAAATATGTCTCTGTGGCTTGATGATTATTTGGGGCTGGTTGTTTTTAAGAAACAAAAGGGTCTCCTCCCCTTAACTGCCTAAAAGAATTTATATAAAAGGCCTGTTCCAAGAAGACCTATCACCATAGATTACTAAAGTGTAATATGAACCAGGTGTGGTAGACTAGGGGAAACTTAGTAGTCTGATCAAAGTGTTATATGCACTCCATTGTCTCTGTGTGGCCCGGAAAACATTTGTTTGCCAAACCTTTGCTTTTTTTCATTGCCAGCTAAAAAGCGTCACTCGTCATCGGGTTCTACAAGAATGGAGTCACTAGCCACTGCAGCCGCTGACCTTCAACACACCCTGAAAGGTGTTCAGGGAGGAGATCGGAACGAGGGACTCTGTCCTCTGGGAAAAGCTGGCATTCTGCCAGCCTTCAGATAGCTCTTTTCAGGAGAGGATTTATGAGTCTGATATCTTGGATCGTCTCATATCTAGAAAAGCACTAAAATCATTAATGGAGACCTCTGCTCCTCGTGACTAGCAGCGACCTTCTGCCAACATGTGTGCTTGATTACATGTATACTCCCTTCTCTAAAATCACATATATACAGACCTCCTCCTATACCTCCTCCTATACCTCTTTGGAGCGGTTCCTCAGAGCCATCTGAGAGGCTGTCTCCCTGGCTATTGTCCTCATTTTACCCCAAACAAAACTTAACTCACAACTCTTACATTGTGCATGCTTTTTTCGCAATCGACATCATCTGCCTGTAAATTGCCTCCCTTCCCTCTGAAGTCCCAAACCCATACCTGCTTCTCCTTCTCTCCGATGGTATATGAGCTTCAATTGCCTGACTTGTCTTTGGGCTCATAGTCTTATGGAGCCTCTGTACATACCTAATTAAATTTGATTTTCTCCTGTTATCTCTCTCATTTCAATTTAATTCTTAGACCAGCCAGAAGAACCTAGAAGGGTAGAGGAAAGTATTTTTCCTCCCCCAAAGCATGCACTTTGAAAATCTGATGGACAGGAAAATAAAGGGGAGGAAACACTAGTACAGCAGAATGGTTTTCCCAAGACTCCTGAAAGGCTTTGGTGCTTATAAGGAAGTACACCTACCATAGAGTAAAAAGGTAATGGGGCAAATTACTGAAAGGTAATGAGGAGACACCAATGCTATGACAATGCCCTTCAAAGTCACCAATTCACTCCTTGAACTAAAACCTAGCAAGTGAAATAACAGCGAACAGGAGGACCCCAGGAATTGACAGGCAAATAAGCACTTGCAGGCAACACACAATGAATTCTGCACCGGGATGTTTGGGGTACTCATTTGCATGTTGGTTACCAGGAAGTTCTTTCAGTTCACAGTCATTTTAAAGCACTCCTTGTCAGAGCCTGGGAATGCGCTGAAGGGTCTGACCAAAGGTGAACTGGCAATGAGTTAGTTCTCTTCTGTAACCCATAGGAGACAACATGCCTTCTATTGGGAACTTATATATTCTTTTTACATGTTTATCATGCAAACAGAGCAGAGCCTCTGACTACTGGACTACTGTCTCTCTTGTTAAAGACAAGTCCTCTGACCACGTTGACCCCATTTCTGCCTTAATCTCTGGATTCTGATGTTGTAGAGCCTCCAACCGAGCTCCCCACCTCGGAGAGAGTGATATCTCACTCTTCTGTTACTGCATCTGCTTCCTATTTATAAAGGGTGAGCCTTCAGAAAAGCAACGTTTCTTCCTTTAATCCACAGCAATATTTATTGCTTCAGGGTAATTCCAGTCTTGTCCTCTGGCAAGCTCCATTTAAACAGGCAAAGCAAATGCATTTTCTCTCCTTCATGTGAAAAAGGTTGTGGCTAACAGGATTCTGTTGCTGACAAGTGTAGCCATTTTAATTATTTTGAGACAAAAATAAACAAAAAAGATAATCTTAAAGTCAAGAGTCCCCTCTAGAAATTTCTTTCTCATGGCATCTTTGCAATCAGCACAATTTAGCTTCCATCCTCACTGTTTTTTAAGTGCCTACTAAGTGCTAGTTGTGGTTAGAGTGCCCACCTCTGCCCTTTAGTCACCAACTCTTACCAGAATAAAGACACAAAGCAGGTCTGTACAATGATTACATTCAGCACTTTCTAAATCTCATAAGTGGATACAGTATTCTCCTTAAGTACAGAGTACCAGGAAGGCTATAGGTTGTATGATGGAGAATAGAGATGAAAACCAGGATGATGTGCTTATAAATAGGACGGAACAGAGGCAGTGATAACATCTCTTTTCTTTGGACTAAGGGAATGCTTTATAATGATGGCCAGATTTTTGCAATGAATACAAATGAAATAGGAGAGCCCCCAATTATTTGTCTCTTTGGTATATACAAGGCTAGTTCTTCCAAAATGTGGTCTTAACAGTGGAATAACTATTTTAGGTATGCTGGTATAATGGACTTCATCAGTCTCATTTCAACATGGATCTATTACCAACTATACTCAGAGGATCCTCTGCAGTTAAATTCTGGCTACTTTTACTAGTGACACTCAAAAGGCAACAATGATGTGGTCTCTCAACCTCACAATCAAGGACTGTGCAGAGAAAATACATAAAAGTAGCTTAGTAGATCACATGATGATTTTTTATGCACAATAAACTGCAAATAGCCACCTCCTTAGGGAATGCCTAGCTGTGTATCTATTGCTTTTAATCCCACCCAGCTCCTCTGAGTATATTAGTTCTGCTTCACACAGGAGAAATGCAAACATTGTTTTAGCATGCAAACAACAGTAAATCACATCTTCTTTCACTTTTATAGCTCAATGCAAATATTTAACATTTATCTCATGTTTCTTATTATCAAAGCACCTGCTATCATGTGAGAAACACAGATTTTAGTTTTACTCACGATATAGAGGAATAAATCAAAATACAAAGAGAAAAATAACTTTGTACATACAGTGTACGACACAGTTGAAATTTGAATTCAGAATTTGTAAGGTATGTTCTTCTCATAAATGCAGGTATAGCACATAGAACTCTTAGCCAATGAAAACCATAGAATGAGTACTCACTACTTAGTGAAAAGTGTGAACCTTGTAAATGTCTTATCAGTATCCTTTCCTAGAAATCATTTGCTTCTATATTCTTCACAAAACGGCCTGAACAGAAACACTGATGACATAATTATTTAAGATCTTTGAAACAGCTGAAGAGAATCTGATGAATGGATTAAAAATTCTGTCATCTTTAGGAGTATCACTACTGTAATTTGGTTATATGTGGAGTTTTTATTGAGCATTATTAATCATTCTTAAATGCAAAGACAGAAGATTCAGATATTTTTAAAAGTTATCTCTTAATGTTTGCCAGGCCACAAAAACTACTAAAAATATCAGGGTTTGTAAAATATTGATGGTAATTAGAATGAGTATACATGTAGATCAAAAGAAACAAAATTTCCATAAAGCTAATATCTTTAAATACTTCACTAAATATCAAAATACTGAGTTATTTGAAATCATATTTCTTGGAAGCTAGTTGTTTACTGAGGAGAAAATCTAATCTAAGACACTGACCATTTAATTTTGGTATCAAATCAACTCCTTTTTTAAGGCAAAGTCCAGTCCAAAGTCACTGTGATTTCAAACTCTAGAGAGAAATCAATCCCAATTGAAAACTACAGTGTTTTACACTACCTTATTTTGTAGAAAATACATCTTAAATTTTATAGGTTGATAGGAAAGCAATGTGTTTGCGAAAGACCTGGAATAAATACTAGAGCAGATAGAAACAAAGAAATGGGGTTTACTATCATACATTTAATAAGTGATGGGTTTTGACTGCCTTTTTTTTTTTCTGATTCAAAATTTTAAACACATTTCAGTTCAACTTTGACTAAAATAACATAATCAGTTTCTCTGCTTTTGTTTTGGTTCCCTATCATTGCCAGTATTTCTAGGTGTGATGAGAAATAGAACTTTACAGACAAATTACAACATGACAGTGTACAGAAGAAATAAGATGGTTGTGGATCCCAGAGGAAGGGTCCGAGTTGTATAGCATGAAGGGATTGGGTTGGGAGAGAAACAAAGAAAACTGAACAAAGGGACATGTCTTAATCAGAGCACATTTAGAAATGTGAATTTACTCAAGGTAGCATAAATAAAGAGGGATCTCACAGGTTCCAAGAAAATGAAATCCAAGTTCACACAGGGCTGGGAGTTGGAATGGAAGAAGAGGATCAAGATTGCTCTGCATCCCTCAAAGCCGCATGGCTTCCCTCCATTCTACTTCTCTATTCTGGCCTCTAGTTTTCTAGCTTTGTCTTCAAAACTATTATTTACTCTTTCCTGAATCATTTTTTTAAATTGTTGAATGCTTCATTTACTTCATGTATTTTTTTATATCTTTATTGGAGTATAATTGCTTTACAATGGCGTGTTAGTTTCTGCTGTACAACAAAGTGAATCAGCTATACATACACATATATCCCCATATCCCCTCCCTCTTGAGCCTCCCTCCCACCCTCCCTATCCCACCCCTCTAAGTGGACACACAGCACCGAGCTGATCTCCCTGTGCTATGCGGCTGCTTCCCACTAGCTATCTATTTTACATTTGGTAGTGTATATATGTCCATGCTACTCTCTCACTTCATCCCAGCTTCCCCTTCCCCACCTGTGTCCTCAAGTCTGATTTCTACATCTGCGTCTTTATTCCTGCCCTGCCACTAGGTTCATCAGTACCATTTTTTTAGATTCCACATATGTGCGTTAGCATATGGTATTTGTTTTTCTCCTTCTGATTTCCTGAATCATTGACAGGCAGGTGGTTCTGGTTCTCCATGGTACAGATTCCTACCCTGGCTCTGTAAAACTAATTATTTCAATACCCAACGTTACCTCCATTCTGAGGGACCTGATTTCCAAGCCTCCACCCTTTTCAGTTAGCTTGAGTCAGGGGGCAGAATCAAATGGTAATAAGGTTGCCCCTTCTGGACAGTGTGTGAATCAAGATTTATAAATGGGAGTGTAGGAAGGCATGAAATGGACAGCATCTGTATACTATGGAATAGAAAAAAATCCTGGGCTTTCATATAGAAATAGCCACTTCTTTATCAGGCTTAATTGTTGTCTTGGAAGGCTGAATTTGAGACCCAGCAGTGAAGAGTGAAAATGATGAGACTGATGTTACAAAGTAATGAAATAAATTTCTGTACGAAATCAAA
The DNA here is from genome assembly GCF_011762595.2 of Tursiops truncatus. Lineage (NCBI taxonomy): Eukaryota > Metazoa > Chordata > Mammalia > Artiodactyla > Delphinidae > Tursiops > Tursiops truncatus. The sequence continues at coordinate 10,844,857 of NC_047051.1, forward strand.
AGCAGGAGTCTTTGGAGAATGGCCATAGTGATATAGAATAGAACGTTATCCATAGCTTTATTATTTCTACATAGTGTAGAAATGGAAAAGAATGCCAACAATTATGCCTTGAAAACTGTAATCCCAATATGCTATATTAAAAAAAATTACTATTTACAAAATACTATAACTAAATAATAGTATTTCTATTTATAAATGATTAAATGTGGGTCGGAAAGAAGGCATTCATGATGAATATTCATAGATCACAAACCAATCTGTGTCAGGTATAAAAAAATAACTTAAAGTCTGAATCTCTAATATCTCCAGGTTACTATATTTAACGTACTTAGGAAAATGAGTCACTCCCTCTCACATATTTGATACAGAATTCCTTAAATTCTAAATAACAAAATTAGTAAACCTTGAAAGTTTAGAACACCTTTATTTAGTATATGAAATATGTATCTATTTACCAAACCAAGAGTACCTTTACTTCCCTGTTTTACCCAGCATTCATTCAGAGCTAACATGTATTAATAATTCTGCATCCCAGTAGTTTCAATGGTTTTCAATGTGCTTTAAGCAATAAGAAAGTAATTTGGGATAGGTATGTTCATGGAAGATCTGGCTGAAGAGGTCTTTATCTAGAACTCTTTTTCCAGATCTATGGCTTTGAAACTTCTTTGATGTTTTATGTATTCACCTAGTATATACACACATAAATAAGTTTACATATATACATATTGCATGTTACATACATATATACAATATAACGTACAATCAGCCCTCCATATCCACGGATTCTGCATCCACAAATACAGAAAGCAACAGTGAGAGACTTAAGCATCTGCGTATTTTGGTATCCAAAGGGGTCCTGTAGCCAATCCCCTGCAAATACCAAAGGACAACTGTATATAACATATGTAGGTACATATGAAATGGAAGTTTTACAAACCATTACTTACTCTGTCTATATGCAATATTCTCTGCTATTTTCACTACTTTTCCAATTCTATTTCCTCTATTTTAAAAATGCTGATCACAACACACTAAGCTGATTTCACAAGCCACTAATGAGTTCCAATCTGTAGTTTGGAAAACACTGCTTTAGACCAATTAAACATTGTACTTTATTTCAACTTTCTTCAATTAATTTGGTATACCTAAAGACAGACTGTGTCATTTGTGAAGTGATAGCCAAGACCAATATATGACTTCTATTGGTCTACCAACCCATATATATTCTTCCTAGTATCCATGCAGCCTTCCTCTATAAATTAACATGGCTGGTTTCACTGTAAATTGCACAGGCATTTCCTTTATTTGCAGAAAATATCTATTTTCAAATGGAGAAAAGAATCCCCCCCAAAAGACAAACTAAATCGCATAGTGAATCTAACAGAAAGTGATTAATGGGATCGATTGTTGGCATAGTCCAGCTTACTTCCCTCAAGAAGGGTGAATACGACCGCAAATTCATCTTCATTAATATGTTACCACTTAGTGCGGTGCTCTAGAGATACATTTGCTAGTTAATAATTAATCAGAAAATTTCTCTAGTGATAGTAGCAGAAGAGAGAATGAATGGGTAGATTTGCTCTGCATAGAGAAAGCTTTCCAACAATGACACCATAGCCTTAAAGACGTAAGAACAACAGCCTTTATGAAATCTGGATGGAATGATAAATTTTTAAAGATGCAATTCTTTTTGGAAAAACAGGTTTAGTCTCACTACACGGGTAATGCTCACTATTCCACAGCACCTCCCCTGTGGCTCATATATCCCTAAACCTTCCCTATCACATAATACCCTAATTTATCCTTCAGAACGTTCCTCCTGACTGTAATTAATTATTCTATCATTATTTGCTCTATGTCTGCCACCCCCCTTAGACTGGCTAACTCAGTATGGAATCCACAATGCCTAGCTCGGTGTGTACCACATCAACAGAACTCAACAAATATTTATTGAATGAAAGAGTGAGTGGATGGATGGAAAAAAGTGAGTGAATATTTTATAATATTGATTATCACACTTTTTCTCCTTTCAAATAAGGTAGAGACTAACAGTACCAACGGCAAACTCTCTGGGCATTTACTGAAAAGCCTGTTCCCTTCCTCTTATTCACCCAAGCCAAGAACTTTTTAGTTCTGTTCAATTTTTCCACCTTGTATCCCACTCAACTAATGTTTATTGGGTTCCTGCTGCGGGTCAGCAACTACACTATCTCTCTAATCCATCTGTTCCTCTCCTTTCCGTGTGCCACAGTCTCACCATTTCTTCCCTACGTTATTGCAGTAGCATCTTAAATCTTCCCTGTATACTGTCTCTAATAGTGACCGCCCCCCACCCAATATATTCTACACATGGCTGCCCAAGTAACCTTCCTGAAATATATGCTATCCCCTTGCTCAAAATCCTCAAAGCCAAACTCCTAAGTCCGGCATACAAGGCCCCACCTTTTTCCCTAGGTTCGTCTCCCTGACATCAATTATATACTCTCCTTACATAACAAAATTTCTATAATACTTTGCTGAATGCCCCATGCTGTTTCATCACTCCATAACTCTGAACATCCTGTTCCTTCTTCTTGAAATATCCTTCCCATTTTCTTCACCTGATGTGAAGAAAAATTCATTCTTAAAGATCTAATGATAACTTTTCTATGAAACCTTCCTTGGTCCAATGACCCTTCTCAGCCAATTACTCTTCTAAGCCACTGTCCTTTTCTTGTGCTCCTCATTCTGTATTTCAAGCCTACAGCAACATTTATTAAATTTTACTGTTATTTCACCACTAATCATCAGAAGAATGCAAATCAAAACCACATGAGATATCATCTCACACCTGTCAGAATAGCTATCATCAAAAGAACACAAATAACGAATGTTGGCGAGGCTGTGGAGAAAAGGGGATGCTGGCGCATTGCTGGTGGGGGTGTAAACTGGTGCAGCCTCTGTGGAGAACAGGATGGAGGTTCCTCAAAAAACTAAAGATACAACTACCATATGACCCAGCAATTCCACTCCTGGGTATATATCCGAAAAACACAAAACAAAACATTAATTCAAAAAGATACACACACCCCAATGTTCACGGCAGCATTATATACAATGGCCGAGATACGGAAGCAACCTAAGTGTCCATTAACAGATGAATGGATAAAGAAGTTTTGGCATATTTACATATGTATATATGTATGTGTGTGTGAATATATATATATATATATATATATATATATATGTATATACACACACACACACACACACACACACACACAATGGACCACTACTCAGCCATTAAAAAGAACAAAATTTTGCCATTTGCAGCAACATGGATGGACTTGAAGGGCATTATGCTAAGTGAAGTAAGTCAGACAAAGAAAGAAAATACTGTATGATATCACTTATATGTGGAATCTAAAAAATACAACAACTCGGCGCGAAGGCTGTTCAGTCCCGGGCTTTGCAAGTTTGTCGTTCTCTCCGTCTGGACTCGAGGCTTCTGCCGCAGCCATGATCCGCCAGATCATCGGTCAGGCCAAGAAGCATCCTAGCTTGATCCCCCTCTTCCTATTTATTGGAGCGGGAGGTACTGGAGCAGCACTGTATGTTTTGCGCCTGGCGTTGTTCAATCCAGATGTCAGTTGGGACAAAAAGAATAACCCAGAACCCTGGAACAAACTGGGTCCCAATGATCAGTACAAGTTCTACTCAGTGAATGTAGATTACAGCAAACTGAAGAAAGAAGGTCCAGACTTCTAAATGAAATGTTTCACTATAAAGCTGCTTAGAATGAAGGTCTTCCAGAAGCCATCCGCACAATTTTCCACTTAACCAGGAAATATTTCCCCTCTAAACGCACAAAATCCTGTTGGTGTATTGTGATGGGGTTTACACTGATTAATAAATAGTTTGAAACTTGAAAAAAAAATAAAATAAAATAAAAAAATAAAAAAAATAAAAAATACAACAAACTAGTGAGTACAACAAAAAAGAAGCAGACTCATAGATGTGGAGAACAAACTAGCAGTTACAGTGGATAGGGGCAATATAGGGATGGGGAGTGGGAGGTACAAGCTATTGGGTGTAAGATAGGCTCAAGGAGGTATCGTACTATACTGAAAATGTAGCCAATATTTTGTAATAACTGTAAATAGAAAGTAACTTTTAACATTGCATTTTTAAAAGTTTTTTTTTAAATAATAAATTAATAAATAAATACATTTTACTGTTTTTTACATGCCTATTTTCACGCCCTCCATAAGACTTCAAAGCCCTTCAGGATGAATATCAGTGAGCATGAATGAAGATTTGGGCATAAATCCACTTTTCTATCTACAGTACCTATCATAGACGTTGTCTATCAGATTCCATAGTTTCTGGACACATAATCCAATTTAGCTGGTTTATGCAAAAAGGGAGTTATTAAGAGGTGTAAGACAGCTAACAAAATTTCTAGGAGAGGCAGGTTGTGCAGCTTGGCCGTTATTCAACCAACAACTCTCAGGCACTAGAACACTCAGTCCCTGTAAGGGACTCTCCTAGCTGAAATCTCACTCTCACCAATGATAAGACCACTAGTCCCTTTATCAAAGCTTCTGCAGAAGAATCAAACATTGCACCACCCTACCTGCCAGAAGATTCTATCTCCCTGCATATTTACACCAACCACTCAGTACTCTTCCTTCCAAGTCTCACTTAACAAAAGCATGATACTCTGCACAACTCCAGAAGTCGCCAACACATCATGCAGAGCCTGTAAGCCATATGCTGAGACACTCTTCACACAGGTTATGTATGCTTGAGGAGACACAGCTCACAGGTGGAATCCTAGCTGCAGAGGGGTCTGGGAAATGTAATTTCAACCTCCCTGCTTCAATAGTTCAGGCAGTCATGCTAAAAAGGAGACGGAGTGGGCGGTGAGCGAACCACTTTGCAGTTCCTCTTCCATTAATGCCTAATAAATGATGAGGGGGAATGAACAGATAGAAGGAAGAAATGTAAGGATCATAATTATCATCTTAATTCCTCCATATTCTGCTGTTTAAGTAATTCAAATTTCACTCTTTTTTTTTGTGGTACGCGGGCCTCCCACTGCTGTGGCCTCTCCCGCTGTGGAGCACAGGCTCTGGACGCGCAGGCCCAGCGGCCATGGCTCATGGGCCCAGCCGCTCCGCGGCACGTGGGATCTTCCCGGACCAGGGCACGAACCCGTGTTCCCTGCATCAGCAGGCGGACTCTCAACCACTGCGCCACCAGGGAAGCCCCAGGGTACATGTTTATCAAACACAGCAACCTGTACCCTACCAACCAGACACCTGATCTTTTCCATCTGCTTTCACGATTCTCTCCAGAATCAATGCCATGAATGGTTAGAGGACATTTTAATGCTTTACTTACCCACATTCATTCTGTATCCAGCTTTGCTGCTGGTATTCCTCTTTGCTGTTTAAAAGAGATTTTCTACGAGTACAAGATAAAATAGTATTGATTCTAAAAAGAAATGTCATATTTCCCTATAGCTTAGTTTTAAAATAAACAACCTTTGTTCAGTTCCAAAAAATTTGCATATGACCTGAGTAAGTAACATTTGACAAAATAGAGAAGTGTTCTGTTGAACAATAAGAACACTTCCTTCTAACCCTTCCTTTCATTCAAGGTCATGTGCAGCTTACATAAATATTACATGAAACCTGTTTTTCAAGGAATCACTGTCTATGATGATTTATAGAGACATAAGTCCATTGGCAAAGTCTACCTTTTCAAATATCACAAGCTTTTATTTTCCAGCAAGAAGAAGAAAGTGACTCTCATTAGGTAAATGGAGCTATTCTTTCATGCAGGATTAAGATTTTAATGCAGTTTATGTGTGCAATTAAGATTTATCAAAGGTTTTTTGTGTGTGTGTCAGGTGACAAGATGTGTTGCAACTCAGTTTAAAGTCCAGACCTCACTGGTTGGAAGAGCAAAAATAAGTTATGACACAAAGTTTGCATCAGGAAAAGATAGAGAATATTTTCTTTTTTATTCTCATTTAATCTTTGCTGCAATGTGAGCTATTATAGAATTAAATAGTGAATAGATATTCTTAGCCTTAAAACTGTTTTATAAAAAGAGGTCAATTTTGCTGAATATATTTGCTCTGTCAACAAACAGGTGCTGAACAATTATTATGTGTAAAGCACTTTAATAGGTGCTATTAAAAGTGTCATATGTCATTGTGAGGCAAAACATTTTCCTACATATATTAGCTGATTGGTCTGGTAAAATAAAAAAAAATACGCTGCATGAAAAGATTTAACATGCTTTAGAGAAGTTTTACTTTATTATTAAAAATCCCATAATTACTGTCAGGGGACCTCTTATTTTTATCATTTAGAATTGACCTCAGATAAAGTACTCTGTAAATACATTACTTAATATAATACTACAAGAAGTAAAAACGACTTTTCATTGCCTTGCTTTTCACAGAATCTCCTTCTACCTCTCTAGCTTCCTTTAGCTTTAGCTTTAGCTAAAGTTTAGCTTTAGCTAAAGAAACTCTTTAGCTTCCTTTTTGCTTATTCATTATTCAACACATTTTTATTAAGTGTCAGGCACTATGCTTGACATTGAGGATACAAAGGTGAAGAAGAAAGGAAACAGTTGTTCTTTTGTGAAGCTGATGGTCTGGTTGGGGAGACAAAAAAAATAACATGACAGGTCAAATAGAGGTTTCCATTGGGACACACGGTAGGGGCATCAAGACCAACATACGCAGGAGAGACAGAAAAGGGGAAATGATGGGGAAAATATCCCAGAGGAAGAGACATTTATCTCACCCATAAAGCAATTCTCTACAGTCTCATCACTACCAGAGGAAGAACACAATTTTTCAATGTAGGTTTCGAACCCAGTTTTAGGTGACTCCTTTAAATCATTCAGCTAGGTACCCATTATCCCCAACTGGTTCATTCTTGAATTGAGCCTGAGGAGGCCCTAGCAATTATGCCTCCCAAGCTGTAATGTTACCTCCACCACTATTCATTTTTTTTTGTTGCCTTGGTTTTAGGCGTTTCATTTTCTAGCGAGACTGAAGCACTCTCCTAGATTCCAAACGGTTTGTCCAGGACCTTGATCCCCTGCTTAGCTCTTGCCAAATTCTCCCGCACTCATTCCCACTCTTCCCAAAGATCAAAGTGCCTGTTTCTAGGTTACTTCCCTTACAGGATGGGTCCATCTTCCAACTCAGACAGAATTCATAAAAATTGCATCTAGTTTCACCTCTCAAATTGGACTCCAGAAAACAAACACCATCTGAGGAGGAAGGTAGCCAGCCACACCCCCACAAACATTGTAATACAGGAGGCACTGCTAGTTGTCTCCTCACTTGGGGTGAGGACATGTATCAGTAAGTGTTCTTTTGTTGCAAGCAACAGAAATCATTTTGAGCGTCTTTAATGGAAGAAAAAAGAAAACGCATTGGAAAGAAGTTGAGGTCACAGAGTTGAAGGAAAATCTAAAGAGCCAAAGTTCAGAAAGACCAGAAACCAGAGCCGTTCTGGGCACTGAGGCAACAGGAATGAATGGGCACGCTCTCCAGGAGGCCATCACTGGAATGAATCTACTTTGAACACATTCTGCAAGACTTCAGTTCCAGAGAAAAGGCATCAGGTCGGCCAAGCTTGGGGCATGTGCCCACCCATTGGCCAGAGGAAGACAGGTTCCACTATTGACTACATCCAATGGAAGAGGAGTGATTCTCCAAAGCATAGTTGGGATGCTGTTACCACCAGAAGGGAGAAGAGACCCTGAGCTGCAAAAATAAAAATGTCCACTGTAGGAGTCAGTCTGGCTACTCGGTGAGTTCTCAGTGTTCCAGTCTTGTGGGTTCCTAGTCTATATCCTTCTCTGCATTGTATAAAGTTTCAGCATACCTTCTAACTTGTTCCACGTGGGTTCCAATCTTTCAACATATGAGCACCAGGAGTCTTTTAAGATAAAACTCTCAAATAAAAATGAAATATAAATCATGGAAAAGAAACTATGTTTCTCCAGAACCGCCAATTTTTTTAGGATCAACCATGTAAATAACAATAAGAACCCACAAATAAATCTCCTTGCTATATAAAAAATAATTCTGTGTGTTCTTGTCATTTAGAGTAACTCCTTGAAAAGTCATGCCCTATACTTATCCCCTCACTCAATAGTTAATGGCCATATTAACTAATCACCCCTCTTTCTATTGAACTAAGAATTTTTGGAGCTATTTTCCTACTTGCACTTTTGAGATTCCTCCAAATAAGCTGTCATGTGGCAACACTTTAAATTACACCTTTTCTGTTTGACTATCCCCATTAACCACCATGTGAGCATAGCCATCTCGTGGTGTCAGCTCATTCTGTCTTCCTATCTTTTGTTACAAAAAGGAAGAAAATATTAAGACCCCATTTCTTATCCTCATAATCCTTGAGTGCCTAAATGTTGCTCCTGGTGACAATCTTTGGAATGGAGTTTTTCAAGACTTGAATATGGAAGGCCTGATACTTATCACTATGACAAAGCTCAGTGTGGATGATCCTGAAGAAGAAGAAGATGACAGTAATAATAATAATAATAGATGATATGTACTGAGCCTTTGTTGTACAAGGCTCTGCCCTGAGTACTTTACATGCAGTATGCTTCCGTACTGATGGGAATGATCTGGGAGGGAGAGAGAATCACAGGAGAGAGAAGGGATTATTACTGGAGCCAAGTCCCTGAGCAGATGGAGAGAGATGGGAAGATAGGATCCAGAGCTCACGTGGAGAAGCCGTCCTTAGAAACAGGGGAGTCCATCCATTATAACATGGCTAAGAGACTGGTAGATTTGGATTTGGAAAGATGAAGGAGTTGTCTTATGATGGCTTCCACTTTCTCAGAAAAATAAGAAGAAAATGGTAGAAGAGAGAAAGGTGGGTAGTTATTGGAGGTATGAGGAAAATGACAGGCAACAGAGCTGCTACTATTAACTTTAGCAGAAATAAAAGACTGTCCCAATAATCTGGAGAAGAGGGGGAAACTGCAAATTTCACGTGGAACAGACGGAAGATACCCCTGAGGTTGTGCAGAACTTTTAGGAGATGACTGTGAGTTCTCACAAAGCAGGCTGGGGCAGGGCAAAGAGACACAATCTTTTGTGAATAGTATAGCCCTACTTCTATATCCACCCCAGTAGATGGACCTTGAGAGAAAGGGATTCCATGTATTTTTCTTCTTCAATCTTACTTAATTCAATAGTTAAGGAAGCTATACCATATACTTCTTAAGATAGGGTGTGTCCATCTTATTCACTGCTGTATCTCCAGTGGTAGGCAAAATGCCTGAAATGGAAGAGGTGCTTGATAAATATTTTATCAATGAATTGATGACTAGATAGATGGATGGATGAATAAGAAATTTATGACATTTTATTGATAGTCCACATTCATGGTTTTCCCAAATAAAATTCTGTTGCGTGTGTATAGCAATGTCATACTTGGCTTTTGCCCAAGCTGCTACTCAGAAACCAAAGGGAGTCACAGATGGATGTTTTTACTGGGACTAAAAATGAAATAAATATTATATATTTTCTGTAGATACTTATAGCCACCTAATGTTCCCCAATGTACTGGAATAAGTGTCCTTCTTTATCACTTGCTGGGTTAGTATGAGAAATGTTTTATTTCTTTTTTTTAAGAGTTATTTATTATTTATTTATTTTTTGGCTGTGTCAGGTCTTAGTTGCGGCACTCGAAATCATCACTGAGGCATGCAGGATCTCTTTGTTGCAGTGAGTGGTCTCTTCATCACAAGGCGCGGGCTTCTCTCTAGTTGTGGCGTGCGGGTTTACTCTTCTCTAGTTGTGGCATGCAGGCTCCAGGGCATGTGGGCTCTGTAGTTTGCTGCACACAGGCTCTCTAGTTGAGGCGCTCAAGCTCAGTAGTTGCAGAGCATGGGCTTAGTTGCCCCGAGGCATGTGGGATCTTAGTTCCCAGATCAGGGATCGAACCCGCTTCCCCTGAATTGTAAGGCGGATTCTTTACCACTGGACCACAAGGAAGTCCCAGTACGAGAAATATTTTAAAACTAAGTTCTCCCGTGAGCCAGAAGTCTTCTGGAATTGTCACTCCAGGGTATGTTCTGCTCTCGTTGCTCCAAGAAGTTACTCCAGTTGAAGTGTGAATTCAGGTCACATGACTACTCATGTTGTTCTCTGTTTACCTGATTCATCTTCACCTTGGAGGTGTTCTCTTTTGGACCATGAGGGTACCTACCATACCCCTTGGATTGGTCAAAAGGGTCTAGATTTCCCTCCTAATTTACCAAAAATCCTATCTATACAGAGGCCACAGGTGTTGCTACAAGATTTCAAATCAGTGATGTCCTCTTTTAATGCACTAACTTACCCCTTTCCAGATAATCTTTGCACACACAGAAACTCATCCTCAGAGGAAGAGCTTGTGTCTTATTTGATATCCTCAGCACTTAGCATGGTGTCTGTTGAAGGAATGAACACATGATTGACTAATGAATAAATACTGAATTATTCTAACTGAGTAACCCACCCTCGTCACTGGAATTCACTCTCTGCTCCATGCTGCACGAGAGGCACCAACACAATCTTTATCTCAATATCTGCCCTACCTTCAAAATATAGAGTTAAGCATTCTTTCCCTAAAGAATTAGAGAGGCACTGCAATTGTCCTCCTAACCCTATTTATTCCCACTAAGCAGAAAAATCAAATCACTTAGGGACTCTCAGAGTTTAGCATTGACTGTTTTCAATTAAGAGAGAGCAAATACATTCACCGCTTCTCCCAAACTCTACACCCTCTAAAAGCCTACTTTCAATTTTCCTGGAGCTATTCCTTACCAATAATTTTATGGCATCTCCTGTACACAATTCTTCTTTCCAGCGTTTTCTTCTATAGCTTACATTAAGTCTGAAATGCTTTTAACTGAATGCCTGGGGATTGGGTAAGTACAAGCCTTGGAAATTGTGTCTAGCACTACTTCTTCGTAATAGTTTCAGATATTCTTCACTTTCGTTGAATCAAAATCAAAATAAGCATTACCCAGCCCTAAATTATAAAATAATTAAAATTATCTTCTTTGCTATTTAGTTCAAACATGGGCCAAATTCAAGACTTTTCCTATAGAAGTAAAGTCCCAGAGGACCAGATTATAAGTCAGCGAAGACTGGCTCTGTTCTAATATTCAATTTGCTTTGATTTTAAGAAAAGTAAATAACTTCTCTCTCATCTTTTTCCATATTGAAAAATAAGACATTTTCTTCCTAACATAAAGAATTGTGGCGATTGGTGAGATGGTGGGTCTTAATCACATTGAGTATCAGTTTACTTAACCAGTAATAGCTTCTTGGCATCTCTGGCACATGGTTCTCCTTTCAAACATTTCCGTCTGGAGAGACTACATTAAGGATGAAAAGCTTTTAACTAAGTGCACAGAGAAGACAGGCAGCCTTTTAAATCATTTATAGAAAGGGATTAATAACAAATGTTTTTAAAACATCCATAATTAAAACAATTCATGCTCTAGGAAAAAATAATAACACTCTATTACTCTCCTAGGGAGAGAGAGAGAGGCAGTGAGGCAGTTCTGAGCCAATCTCTACGAGTCAAGCCTTCTCCTAGGCTCTGTCCACTGCTTTTTTCATTCAAAGTCTCACAACAGTCTTTTAATGCAATGTTAGTAGCCTCACCTTATATAGGGTAGAGGCTAAATCTTCAAGACACCTGGCATGCTATTTTAATAAAAACAATAGGTTCAATTAAAAATTTAAACCTATTGTTTTCATATGTAACATAGGTAAGATTTTTGGATCTCCTATAATCAGAAATCTCATCATGAATTCTACCTACTATTGTGGCCCAAAGGCAGGTAGCAGGGTAAATTCACCACAAGAAAGAAAAAGTTATGATATAGAGAAAGCCACTGTCAGAAAGAAAAAGGGGAGGAATCCAAGGGGTGTGTGGAAAGGGGAAGAAAGAGATGGAGAGGGAGGAAAGCAGTCACATGATTGTCAGGAGTTTCCCGTCAACTTTCCGCTCCTGTCTCCCCACACCCCAGCCTGAGTCAACAAGCCAGTGAGATCCCCAGGGGAAAGCCAAAAGCACAGAGATTATTTTCCCCATACTACGTTTGTAGCCTTAGAAAAGGGACTGCTTCTCTAGTGCCCTCAGCACCCATCTCCTGGAGGCTGCCCCAGGAGCTGGCAGTGGTCGTGAAGCGGAGTTAAGGTGAAAATCTGAGTTAATGCCCCTGGGCTGTGTTTGGCTTCCGCATAGCATGGGAAAGACTAAGTCCCCGCAAAGCGGTGGGAATCAGACCAGGAAGCTTCCTAGAGGGAGTTGCTACGCCAAGAACAAAGTGATATCATCAACAGAAAGGCCAAGGAGGCCGTGAAACTCAGCTGGGGCCCATCAGCAGAGAGGGACCACTGAGCCCAGGGAAAAGGTTAACAGCAGATGCCACTAGTGGAAGTGGCAGCTGGTGAAACAAGGGACAGCATCACGGCACAGGTGAGCAGGGATCCAGAGGGTAACACGAAGACATGCACAGAGCCACCATGAAGATGGTCACACAGGGGGAAGAAGTCTGAGCATTTATCTACAAGCTACAGGCTTTTCAATCACTTACAGAAAGGAATTAATAACAAATATTTTTTTTAAAAATCCAAAATTAAAATAACTCATGCTCCACACACAGAGCTCCACACACTAACCACAATATTGTGTTAAACCAAAAGACATAGAGAAATCACTCCTGGCAGTTTAAGACTTTCTCTGCAGCACAGAAGGACTCATGGCAGTGATTCGATCTGTTTCAGGGAGTAAAGTGTTGAGGAACCAGATTACATTTTCTTTGCATAGTTCAGTCATTGTGTGAGTAAATATACAGGCCAACTACAATATGATTACAAAGACACAGTGCTGAGGGTGTGACTATTCATAAAACAAAGAGACCCCCTGGAGATTTTCCTTCTATGAGCCAAGATCACTGGCTTCAGACAACTAAGTCAAAGCCACAAAATAAATACATCCTCACTATTTTCCTACAGTGTGCTTTTAAGTTATAAAATTCATTCTCAGTTCTGTGGTCTTAACACTCTTAGAAATTAGACTTTACCGTAGAGAATATTTTCTCCAAGATCACGTTCTAGACAGCTAGCCCTTCACTTGTGTGCCACCAGATTTGACCATTATGCAAACTTCATTTTTCTTTCTAGTCAAAGTGCTTTATATAAAATAAAATGTTGAGTTAAAGGGATTATGATACAACAGACTGGACTTCAAGGGTAAAACTCGCTGTGAATAAAGAGATAATAGTTATCATCTAATCATGACTAGAGGAAGATTGTGTGTTTACTAAAATAGGTGAGAATTTTGTTATGAATATATTTGGGACAGGAAATTGTTCTGTTCAAATTGTGACATTGAGCTGAAAGGCAAACCAGTACAAAGAAAGAAAACTGTAGATATTTTTATAAGTCCTAAGGGACATCCTTATCCTTTGATTCAATAAACATTTATTGAACCCCTACTAGGTTCCAGGTAATTCCCTAGGCACTAACAATGCCGCAGTATAGATACAGAAAGCATCTTCCTTCAAGGAATTTATATTCTGGTTGAGGAAACAAGCAATACATAACTGTACCAAAAAAAAAAAAAAAGTCAAAGAGTGGTAAGTACTATGAAAAAAATCAAAATAAAGCAAGTTAAGAGGAAATAGGGAGTGAGCAGGAATTTTATAGAGTGGTTGGGGAAGTGCTCCTCATAAGTTAATTTTTGAGTAGAGGTCTAAATTAAGTGGGGAAGAGATTCACGCAAAGATCTGGAATAAAAAGAGCATCCATACATAGGAAGTAGTAAGTACAAAGGCTCTGAGGTTGGCATGACTTTGTTATGTTTGAAGAACAGCTAATAGGACAGTATGGCTTGAATGGAACAAATGCAAGGATGATAGAAAATGAGGTCAGAAAGTCACCAAGGGTCAGTTCATGTGAGACCTTTTATGCCAAAGTAAGACATTGAATTATATTCTTATGCCAAAGTAAGACATTGGATTATATTCTAAGTGTGATAGGGAGTCATCAGGAAGTTTTGAGCAAGGAAGTATCCCTGTCTGATACCAGATTGTATCCCTGTTTAAAAAAAAATCACTTCAGCTGCTGTATGGAAAATAGACTGTAAGTGGGACAAAGTGGAAACAAGGAGATCAGCTAGGTGGTTACTGCATTAGTTCAGAAAAAAAAGATAGCTGCTCAGACCAAGGAGGGGCAAAGGAAGTGATGAGAAGTGGTCAGACTTATGATATATTTTTAAGACTGAGCCCACAGGACTTGCAAATAAATCAATGTTGGACGTGAGAGAAAAAGAAATCCAAGCTGACTTTTAGGTTTTGGCCCCAGCAACAGATAAATGGTGCTGATATTTACCAAAACGAAGAATCCTTAGGAAGGGTCTTAGTGTGGAGATAGAGGGAAAAGTGTATGTTTTGAATTTGTTGAGTTAGAGATATCTATTAGACTTCCAAGTAAAAATGTTGGGTTGACTACTGGATAAAAACGTGTAGCATTCAAGAGAGACTGGTGCTGAAGATAGAAGTTTGAGTTATTGGCATGTGGGCTGAATGAGATCTCCTGACCAGCAAGTGTAAAGAAAAATGGAAAGAGGTTGAAGGATCCAATACTGGATCATTCCAAATTGACAGATTAGGACATGAGAAGGAACCACCAAATAAGACCGAGAATACGCAGCGAGGGCTGTAGGAGGAAATCAGGGGATGTTGTCCCCGAAGATAAGTGAAGAAAGTATTTCAGAAAAGGGGGCATAGTCCTGGTTACTGGCACTGAGAGTTTGAGTAAGCTAGGGACTGAGATTCAACCACTGGATTTGGTAACATGAAGGCTATTCATGACTCAGATAAAAAGGTTTCAGTGGCTTGAGGAGAATAAAAGCATGATTAAACTGAGATTGATACTAGAGGTGTTAACTTGAGTGTAAGGATTAGAAAGAGAGAAATAAAAGTCTTTACTCACAGATGATATAATTGTCCACCTAGAAAACTGAAAGGATATATAGTCAAAGTATTATAATCAATAAGAGATCATCAATACTGCTAGATACAGGATCAATGTGCAAGAATCAATAGGGTTACTATACAGAAAAACAAATATAAAGTGAAAAAATAAGGCCGTTTACAATAGCAACAAAAATATAAGGGTTTTAAGGAGTAAAATTGTAAAACTTTATTGAAAGAAATTAAAGACCTGAATAAATCAAGAGATAAACCATGTTCATGTGTAGAAAGAGTCAGTTTTGTCAAGATGCCCATTTTTTCCATATTAATTGGATACTTCAATGCTATTCCAAATTCTCAACAGGGTTTCACATGGAACACCACAAGCTGACTTTAAACTTATATGGATATGTAAAAATTAAGAAGAGCCAAGGGAGTTTTGAAGAAGAAAAACAGATGACAAGACTCATAAAACTGTAATAATTTTTAAAAGGTGTGACAATGGTGCTAGAATGGACAAATAGATCAATAAAACAGAACAAAGAGCTCATAAACAGACCCAAATATATAGATACTTGATATATGGCATCACTGATCAGCAAGGAAAGAATAGACTACTCAACATACAATGCTGGGTTAACTGTTATTCAAATTAGAAAAAAATGAATTGGATTGTTACCTAACTATATACAAAAATCAATTCCAGATACACTGAAATCCTAAATGTGAAAGGCAGATTTTAAATCCTCTGGAACAAATTGTGAGAATCTATTTATAATCTCAAGATAGACCAGAATTCCTGAAACTAGACCCATCAAAAGAAAGGAGGGAGAGAGAGAGAGAGAGAGAGAGAGAGAGAGAACCATAAAGGAAAAGATTGAAATATTTGACTACATTAAAACTTTATATTTCTGTGATTCAAAAGTTGCCATAAACAAAGTGAAAAGACATGTCACAGCCTGAAATAATATACTTGCAAGGAATATAACTGAGAAAATATTGATATCCAGAATATATAAAGAATTCCAATGTCGATAAGAAAAACAACCTAGTAGAAAAATGGGCGAAAGTGTTAAATAGATATTCAAAGAAAAGGACATCCAAGTGCCAATAAATATGTAATAAGATGCTCTATCTCACTAGTAATCAGGGAAATGTACATTAAAACCATACTAAGGTACTTTTCATCCATCATATTAGCCAAAACCAAAAAATCTGACATATCAAGAGATGACAAGAACGTAGAGAAGCAAGAACATCTCCTTTGCTGCTAGTAGGAGTGAAAATTGAAACAATCACTTTGAGATCAATTTGACAATATCTTGTCAAGTCAAAGATGCACAAACACTATGACTCAGCATTTAACTCCTGTATATCACAAAGAAAATACAGGAGTATACAATGGAGACAGATAAAAGAGTGTTCACTGCAACATTACAAGGGCAAAAATTTGGAACAACATAGATGTGCATTAATAGGAGAATGAATGAATAAATTATAGTATATTTAGATAATGTATTAATACAGCAGTAAAAATGAATTATCAGTTACATAATTCAACATAGATAAATATTAAACAAATATCATTGTAAAAAAAATGTTACGAAAGGCTATGTACAAAGCTTAATAACCTAAAACAATAATAGATGAGTATATAAAAGACAGACAGACATGAAAATAACAAACACCAAAATCAGGCTAGTGTCTGTGTTACTTTGGTACTCCATGATAGGATTAGATGGCAAGACACTTTTACAGAAAATGGTTGTGAAGGATAAAGGGGAAGAAGCAGAAGTTATCAGGAAAACCCTTCACACCCCATGGCAGGATTGGCACCTGTGAAAGGAGAGAGGGAAAGAAGGATTGGGTGAGAGAGATTCACATTGCAGCAGGGATGTAAGAATGTCAAGGTCGAGGCCGTTGAGGAGTCCTTAAGCCAGTCACCTTTTATGCAAGTCTTTGTACCAAAGAGAAGTGGGCCTGAACCTGTATCCGCGCCCCCCTCCATGTACAGTCATTACTGGGAGAAACCTGGGGAACTTATACAGTGGTAAACTCAGAAGAGAATCATCTGGGACCATTATCAACTATATTTCCCACAGTAGGAGAACTGAGTATCCCAGTTTTCCCTGTGCTGCATGAGCTACCTCTGAGGTAGGGCATAAGGGAGGGGACTGTGATCCAGGAGAGACAGAAATAAGCTTTAAGTGTGTCTGTAATATTTTACTTCTGAAGCTGGGTGGTGGGGACAGAGATGTTCACTATACTATTCTCCTTAATTTGGTGGAGGGGGGGCGGTGAGGAGGAAATGGGAGGTTAAGAAGCTGATACACTGAATGTAGCTTCCCTGAAAATTTGCTATGATATGAAGTACAGCAACAGGATTAAGGGATAAAAATATTACAGCTTTCTTCATGCTGATCCAATTTACAGGGAAATTTGACAGATAAAGAAGAGGGAAAGTTGCAGGAACAAAGTCACCGAGTGCTGACTGGGGATGAAAGGAAGGAGTTAGCCCTAGATAGGAGCATAGTAAGTTTATCCACCCTTGAAAAGGGAAGGCTGAATCTACGGTAAAGCTGAAGATAGAATAATAGATTTTGTGGTGGGAAGATGAGGAAGTTCTCTAATGACTGCTTTTATTTTCTCAGTGAAATGAGAAGTGAGCGGATCAGCTGAGAGTAAGGAAGAGGAAAGTGGTTTTGGAGGTTTGAGGAGAGTGAAATCGCCAAGGAGTCCCAAGGGCTCACTTGAGGTTTGTGGTCAGAGATTCAAAATGATACCAGTCAGCAAAGTTGTGTGCTTTCTACCAGCCATAAACAGCTGCTCAGAGGCCTGTGGTTGGTCCAGAGAATGGAACATTGGGTTTAACCAAAGCGGGGTTTTGCCAGGCAAGTACAATGAAGAAAGATAAGGCCTAGGAATTTGAGGCTGCAGGGAAAGTCACTATTATAGGATGGACTACTGGGAAGTGAGGATACAGTATCATTTAACTTGTTTTCCTTTCCTTTGTATTTTCTGTAAGCTGGAAGTTAGAGCTAAAAGCTTGATTAGTTTCAGTTAAGCATTTTTGGCAAGAATACTTTGTAGGTGATGCTGTGAATTTCGTATTGCATCACGGCACATAGTGTCTGGTTTGTCCCACTATTTTTGATGCTAAGATTGATCTCCATGAGAACAATAAATAACTAAGGTAACACCTTGCAAATATCCCATTTTGAATATGTAAATTTCTTAACTGTGTCCAAGAAAAAAGTCTAGTTATCAAAAGTAGAATGCAAACACAAAAGGTTGGAGACCTGCTGTTTGAGAAGGTTACAGAATTTTTGACATTGAAGGACTCACAAGCCAGAGGGAGTTTTAGAGTCATTGTTAGAAGCGCAAGACCTAAGTGTGGGGAAGATTGTCGAGAATAGGAGGAAGTTATGCATTATTTTATCCCTTCCATTACTCTAAGCCTGAAACGAAATGAGAGCTAAACTATAGATGTTTCCCCCCAAAAAATATCCCTGGACAGGCTAAGTATAATTTCGTAATACTACAGCATGCTGGCAAACCAACTAGTTCTTGGATTGCATCTTAAAAATAACATCAAATGTTTGTAGAGGCTCCTGCTGCTTTTTGTAAAAAGCCTGAGAGGGCAAAGGGCAAAGAAAGAAACATAATTAAAATGCATTTTATATAGCATGTCAAGGAGCTCATTGAGAAGTAGCAGTGGTTCCTTAAATAGAGAAACTGATGTCAGCATTCATTTGGCTAGCATAGATAGCAAAAATTACCTTATAACACATATTTCCTATTTCTAGATTTTTGCCATTGAGCAAGCAAAATTAATTTAATCAACATGGTATAGAGGTGTTCTACCTGCTAACAGTGATTATCTGAAACTGAAGTAGTCTTTCTAACCTTAAGGGCCGCCTGATCCTGTTGGCATAGGTACAATTGTCAACTATCAGGCCAAAGACACCCAGAGTCCCTCACCAGGCCAATGAATGAATGTCTACTGTGTATGCCTAAACCAAAGGGCATATTCTGGGGTTGTCAAGATTACTCATGTATAATTCAGGCTGGTGTGTTTCGGTTCTATATTCACTGTATTGTACAACACTAACATAGGCTGCATCTGGGCCAAGAGGAATCATTTCTAAACCCAACGGCATTTCTGAATCACCAGGGAGCTTATGAAAATTACAAACCCCCAAACCTCATCTGATTGTGATTATATTGAAAAATCTATGAAGGTGGTAGCCCAGGGCAGAGTGTTCTCTATTAGTGGAATCCACTGACAGAGAAGGTCCCCACAAAAATGAGATAGTTTAACTCTGCTTTTCTCACCTGTAGGAACTCTGGCTAATTATCAGTTCAGGTCTGTACCCTCGAATCAGATTAAATGTTTAGAATTCCCAAGAAAGATTTAGTACCCGGGACTCCTCTCCAAATGGAACTGTTGCTGGGGTATCTTGAACTGCCCATGGGAATTCTGTTAAGCACAAACCTTTGGTGCACTGCAAGGGCAAGAAATATTGCATCTTTTTTTAAAAATGAGAGTTTATATTTGACCTTTCTTTGTCACTTTGGTTTAGGTAGTCCTTTAAAAACAACATATAGCTGGATTTACTGTTTTATCCCAACTTATTGCTATCCATCTTCTGGCAGGTTAATTTAGTTTGCTTGCAATGCTCTTGAAAAGTAATATAGTTCATTTTACTTTCTATCCTTTTTATGTTTTTACTTGTTGCTTTTGTGGTTTCCTTTCATCCACTTTGTTACTTTTGTTGTATGGGTCAATTACTTTTATCCCTCCCCCTCTCCCTACCAACGTTAATTTGGAAATTCTCCTATGCTTTTCAAATTCGCTGATGACATACAAAGGTAATAATATTACCTTCATCAAGATATTATATTTGCCAACATCTCCCCAAATCCAGAAATGAAACAAGATTGCCTTTACTTCCCACCTCCTGTCCCCTTTCCTTAGTCCTGCCCTCAACTTCTTCCTGGATTTTGCGAAGATAGTTCAGAATTTCACCTGGGGGCTGTCATTTAGTCTTCCATTACATGTCTCTTCTGTTTTAAAGTTTACTTAGCACTTGCATTGTTATTTTTCAGTAATATGATCATTATCCTTTGAGAAGGTAGATAGATAGGTAGGTAGATAGATAGATAGATGGATAGGTAGTCAATTGACCTTATTTTACTCTTGTTGAGAGAAGAAATATTTACATTCTTCACCATAATGACTAATATCTTCCAGTTTTTCTTAATTATACAATCTATTGAGTGGAATACAATCTATTTTCTTTTTCAGTAATTTTCTTTCCCAAGAAGTTTTTTCAGATAGTGTCTATGAGTGGTACACTCTCTGTTTGCTCTGTTAGATGAGCAATAACTTATCAATGTATTTAGAGCTTAGATCACAGTCTGTTTCTCCCAGAAGACTGCCTTTCAGCTTTCCTTGTAGCAAATGGAAATCTGATGCTGGTTGTCCTTTCTTTGTTAGTAGCTTTCATTGAATCTAGAATTCTAAAAGATTTTCTCATGATTCTTGAAATTCAGAAATTTAATCAGGATATGTCTAGGTGTGCTTACTATGCATGGACCTTGTAAATCCTTTTGATATATGATATCAAGTCTTCTTTTCATTTTTTTTAAGCCTAGGGAAATTTTCTTCTAGAAATTGTTTGCTCCCCCTCCCAATCTATATATTTTCTACCATTTGAACTCCTTTATATTCACAAATTAGGCTTCTTGAAACTATCTTCCAAAACCCTCCTAATTTATATTTCTTTATGTTTTTTTTCTCTACATAGTAAAATATTTCTATTATCTTCTGTAACTCTCAGTGATAGATTGTATTTTTTTCAGTTTGTTTTTAATTTTGGAAATTACAGAGGTTATTTTTTAATATCTAGAAATGTTCTTCCTATAATCTTATTGCATCTCTGTGACAGTTCTCATTATTTTTTTGATAAAGTTTTTGTACTTGTTCTATAAACTCATGTCACCTGGTTACTGAGCTCGGACTTCCTCCATCAGGTCACCGTAGCCTCTTAAGAAGGGTATGATTTTTTCTTTGCCTTCTCTACCTCCAAAACATACTCTAAATACAGTCTCTTCCCACTGTCCCCATTGCTAACACCCTAGTCCCATTCATCATGATGTCTCCCCTGGATTTCAGTGACAGCCTCTTAACTGTCTCCAGCCCCGCCCTCCCCACAGCAGCCAGCATGATCCTTTTAAATTTGAAGTCAGATCATGTAACTCCTCTGCTCCTTTTCCTGCAAGGGCTTCCCATTTCACTCAGAGTAAAAGCCTACAAAGCCTTACAAGATCTGGGCTGGGTTGTTTCCCTCCTCTCCTATTACTCTGCCTCAGTCCTCCGCTGCAAACAGAAGCAATGCGCCTTTGCTTACCTGAAAGATACTAGATGATCTCCTGCGTTGCAGTTTTTGCACTGGCTGTTCCCTCCTCCTGGAAAGCTCTTACATCTTGGCTGATTCCCTCACTACCTTCAAGTCTTTGCTCAAATGGCATCTTCTCAATAAGGCCTGCTCTGACTGTTCTATTTAAAACCATAACTCATTCTGCCCCACACCAATACTTTTATCCCTTTTACACTGTTTTTTTGTGTTCTATTTTCATCTTTACCATCTTACATAAATTGCATATTCTTTTTGTTTATTATTTATCTATTGTCTGTCTCTCCTGCTAGAAGGTAAGCTCCATGAAGCAGAGATCTTTGTTTCATTCACTGATGTGTCCCAAGTGCCTATAACAGTTTCCGGAGCACATTGGATATTTAGGAATCATTTGTTAAATGATTATCAAGTAAATGATTTTTAAAATTATTCGTTGTCCAAGATTTGTCAGTTTCTTTTTAGGCCACTTGTTTTTGCTGCTTCTCCTCTATGCTATTTATTTCCTCAAATATCTGACAGTCCTGAGATATCTATTCATATTTATGAATGAAGGCAGCTGGAATGGCATATCTCTGCAAGTACAAGGGTCTGTTTCCTTCAGTGGGAGGGCTGGCTGCAGGAAAGTCTTTCATAGGGGTGCTTGGAGATAGAGCAGATGCTTATACTTGGACCACACCCAACCCCCAGTCTCTCTGATCAGGCTAAAATGATAAGGGCTACATCCTTTGTGCCTACACCAATCCTACACCTCAACAGAGCAATTAATTTCTTTAACATACAGTTCTCTGAGTTTAGTCTGAGGAAAACACAGAGACCAGGAACTCTGTTTGTATATTGATGATGAAGGAAAGTAGGAAGGATGCCCTCCTGGCACCCACTGTATGATGTCTCCAAGTCTCTCCATGAGGAACCATTCTGCCCTGCAAGGGATAACTCTCCACTGCAGACTTATGCGCATATGTGCGATGAAATGCCCTCCAGTCTAGGTTGTTCCTCAGTATAATCACACCATTTTCAATCTTCCAGAAATTCTTTGCTGAATTGCCTGGTATTTTGATGCCCCAGCCTACATGACGTTCTTCACTGCCTATAATGACTCTATTCCGTTTTGTGTATTTTAACTAGCATCTCTGTACAATTTAATTAGAAATGTGAATAAAGGGATGTTTAGTCCTCTATCTTGAACCAAAGGCCAGATGAATCTCTGAAGAAATAGTACTACTTCTTAGGAAGAAGAGACAATATTTACCTGAAGCAGAGAAAATTCTTAAGTTTCACTTCAGTTTCTTCTTCCTTTTTTAAACTTAGGTAAAATTACATTTAATATACTGAACTTTAAGTTAATGCTTTTAAGTATCCAAAGAGAAACTGCCTGTGTACACACTGGAGAATGCAGTCACTATGATTCCTAAGCCATTCTTGCACAATAAATGATGATGATATTCCACACCACTTTCAAAATGATGGATAGAAAGGTGTGAGAGGTGATTAAAGACATTAGAATGATCCTACCATCCATCTTCAAACTCCATCATCACATACCTGATGTTTGTGTCATACAAATTCACGAATCTGGTTTATCCCAGAATTCTTCATAAAGATTATATAAATCCTTCACTTTAATATGGTCTTTGTATTTGCAATACCCAAGAGACAATGGCAGAATTGATTTCTATAACAAACTCTACCATTTAAAATTACAGTATATTTTATCCTTGGTGATAACTAGAAAATAATAAGCTGACAGTTTTTAAATGTGTGTCAAATTTCTTTTGTGATCAACAAATTGAAAAATATTTCTAAATGTATTGCCTAGTGATAACTGACAGTTACTTTACTATTCTTAAATCTTTGATTCAAATATGTCAGAAATCTAAAGAAATGCACTTCAGAATAAATTTCTTGAAGATGAAAAATTTCTTATAGACTTAATTCATTCTAGTGGTTCAACTGCTCCTTGTTTCCCCAAGTTAAATGTAAAATAGAATAAACATCAACTGGATTACATTACAACAAAAGTGATACAGGAGACTGTGATGTTATATATGAATAGTTACTGCAGGCAAGTCTCTCTAGAAAAAGCACAGTTGTTACAATGAAGATAGGGGCCGCTCTTGAAAGAGAATAAGAAGCTCTCCAAGTCATAATTTACAGTGTTTCTTCAAGGCATTGATCTAAATTATACTTACCTTGAAACCAATGAAACAGCAATGTTCATTAACAAAGTAGGCGGCTGCCTACGTGGCTTAATTTGAAGGTTGCTCGAGCTCTCTCTTTTAATGGAAGGTCACGGTGCTTGGAATCCACAAAATCTGACCCACTCTTTGAGCCTTTCAGGAGGATCCTAGGAAATATTGAAAAAGTCTCTTGGGAGAAAAGATGGAGCTTTGAGCTAGGAGGGATCTGAAAGGTCATGTATGCCTGATTTTTGCACCAATTATTAACTAGATAATCTCCAGCAATAAACTTTCTCTTCCATTTAATGCTGTTGCAAATCAAAAATCACTTAATCTCTCTTAAGAAAGAAAGATAATTTATTTTAAATTCAGTGAAATATCACAGTAAACCAAGAAAAAACACCCAGGCCAGAGGATGGGTTGAACCCAAGGTAACTTTGGGGGGCAGTCATTTTCTAATCTCCATTTCTCTCACCATTTCTCCACATCTTAGAATGCCTCTGTCATTCTTTGTATTGTTCAGCTTCTCTATTTACCCATCTTAGACATGACCATAAATGGCAGCTCCCTATTTAGGCCCGTAGATCCTTAAGTTAGGGACTCTGCTGGATTTTTTTGGTTCCCTGTCCAAAGAGAAAATATCAGATGGTCTTAGCTCATCCTTTTAGGCCAGACCATCCACTCCCATCTCCGGTTACTGGCAAGCAATGAGTGGACCAACCCTGAGCCAGGGGTTCACGTTGGCCCAAAACCTGCAGCCAGGGGGAGCATGGTCACACAGACAGTAGGTCCATTGCAGGGGCCGGGGGGCAGGAGATGAAAGTCTCTAGCACACATTCTTCATCTCATTTTTTTCTTCTGTAAAATACGGGCAAGCAAACAGTTCCTTAAATTTCCCTTAGGATTGAGGTTTTTTACTGACTTTTTACTTATATAAACTTAGAATGGCATATTGTCCTTTAGTGCTTTTGGGCAAATGTCACCAACTTAATTCATTAAATATAGTTGACATCTCTGATAGTGACTGTCTTCAAATTTGATCTTCATTGCAATGTTGGCATACGTAAGCGATGGCTCCAGAAGACATAGATATTGCCTGAACTCCAGGAACACCTTCTTGAGACCAATTTATTTGTAGAAGATTTTATAGTTTACAAAGTGCTCTGTCATAGATGCACATCATTTCATGGGGCTTCCCTTCTGAGGCCTGTGTAACTATTGCTGCTGTACCTCCTTTGCCCTGAGGCCAGAGCTCTGCTCACCAGCTCTGCTGATGCTACTTCTTTAAGACAGAAGGCTGCCAGAAATGTGATTCATGATTCAATTTTGATTTTTTAAGTGATAAAAGTAACTCCATAGGCAATACTAGTGTTGCTGGAGGAAAACACTCAGGATGGGGGCACTCTGGGAAGTCAGGAGGCTGGAGGAGCAGTGGCCCAATCCTCGAGTAAAGGAGAAAACTGCAGAGATTAATATAGTTCAGAAACTATCTTGCAGTTTTCTGATGATCCAAAGCTCGAGGGGTTACCTTTTATCCTTCCTTATTTCGAACTTCTCGATTATCTTTCATTATGGATAAAAATCTTGGATAACTATTACCATATTTGCATCACTTCAGAGGTTAAAAAAACATAGCCTGATACAATGGGGAAAAGATAGTTTCTTCAGCAAGTGGTGTTGGAAAAGTTGGACAGCCACATGTAAATCAATGAAGTTAGAACCCACCCTCACAGCATACACAAAAATAAACTCAAAATGTCTTAAAGACTTAAATATAAGACATGACACCCTAAAACTCCTAGAAGAGAACACAGGCAAAACATTCTCCAACATAAATCGTAGCAATGTTCTCTTAGGTCAGTCTCTCAAAGCAATAGAAATAAAAGCAAAAATAAACAAATGGGACCTAATCAAACTTACAAGCTTCTGTACAGCAAAAGAAACCATAAACAAAATGAAAAGGCAACCTATGGACTGCGAAAAAATATTTGCAAATGATGCGACCACCAGGGGCTTAATTTCCAAGATATACAAACAGCTCATACAACTCAATAACAAAAACAAACAAACAACCCAATTGAAAATTGGGCCGAAGACCTAAATAGACATTTCTCCAAAGAAGACACACAGATGGCCAATACGCATATGAAAAGATGCTCATCATTGTTAATTATTAGAGAAATGCAAATCAAAAGTACAATGAGGTACCACCTCACACCAGTCAGAGTGGCCGTCATTAAGAAGTCTACAAATAATAAATGTTGGAAAGGGTGTGGAGAAAAGGGAACCCTCTTACACTGTTGGTGGAAATGTAACTTGGTGCATCCATTATGGAAAACAGTATGGAGGTTCCTCAAAAAAGTAAAAATAGAGTTGCCATATGATCCAGCAATCCTACTCCTGGGCATATACCCAGAGAAAACCATAATTCAAAAAGATACATGCACCCTTGTGTTCATAGCAGTGCTATTTACAATAGCCAAGACATTGAAACAACCCAAATATCCATTGACAGATGAATGGATAAAGAAGATGTGATACACACACACACACACACACACACACACACACACACACAAAATGGGATATTACTCACCCATAAAAAATGAAATAATGCCATTTGCAGCAACATGCATGGACCTAGAGATTATCATACTAAGTCAGAAAAAGAAAGGCAAATACCATATGATATCACTTATATGTGGAATCTAAAATATGACACAAATGAACATAGCTACAAAACACAAATAGACTCATGGACATAGAGAATAGACTTGTGGTTGCCAAGAGGGAGGGAGGGAGGATGGGGGGGAGGGATTGGGAGTTTGGGATTAGCAAGTGCAAACTAGTATATATATAGGATGGATAAACAACAAGGTCCTACTGTAAAGCACAATATCCTGTGATAAACCAGAGTGGAAAAGAATATGAAAAAGAATATATATATATATATATATATATATATATATATATATATATATAAACTGAGTCACTTTGCTGTACAGCAGAAATTAACAGAACACTGTAAATCAACTATACTTCAATAAAATCTTTTTTAAAAGAATAAAATAGCCCGTAATCAGTCTTCTCACAGCTCTCTTAAAGAAGTGGGTGCCCTGCAAAAGGTACCTGCTTTAGAGACTCATCCACAAACTATCGCTCTCCTTTTCTGTGGGTCCTTTCTATTCAGAAAAGAACCATCCCATATAATTGGACCAGTGAATTGTATCTAGGATTCACCTTTAAGTATGAATTTTAGGGAAGCAGTATAAAAGCAACTAATAGCAACTTGTGTTATATGTGTTTCTTATTAGATTCTCAGTTTCCAGACTCATCAAATATTAAAGTTCTTGGAGCAAAAATCAACCCTCCATTTACTTGGAACTATACTCAGAATATAAAGAGCTACAACAGGAAAGAAAAACAAGTCAATATAACCACAATGTTCTGTTTCTCCCAAAATATGTGTTCTGAAAGAGAAATACCAAGAGGCAGTCAGATAGAGTCTGCTTCGCCTGTCTTTTGTTATAGCCCCTCGGACTACCCCTGCCTTTGTGCAAATGGTAGCAAGTGTTAAATTACCACCCACTAGGGGAAACCATCCTCCGTGGGATCAGGACTAAAGAGAGCCCGATCTAGTACTGCCTCTGCCCTTAGATAACTGTGTGGCTTGTGTTTCTTATTTAACCTCTTGATCTGCTTGTCTTAAAATGGGATCATGCAGCAGTAGCTGATCTACTTACTTCAATAGGCTGCTTAAGGTATAAAATAGGATCATATAAGCAAAACTATTTTGGAAATCTAAGAACTGCTATGCAAAATCAGAAATGCAGTGAAGGTAGGATATTTTTGCTCAGAACCCAAAGAGTAACATTATTTTTTTGCTCTTATCCACTGAAAAGAAGACTCAATCTAACTAATTTTCTTTTCTTGGATATAAGCAGTTCGGGAAAGACCACCATCCCACCCAGCCCCTTAGACTTCTGCTGACACTTTCCTCAACAGACTTGAGGATTTTACTGACACTTTCCTCAAAGCCCTTTTGGCTTCTGACCACAGCCCAGTCCCAAAGCCAATGCCACATGTTTTAGGGTTTTGTTATAGATAGCCATCTCCTATGGGATCTATTTATAGGGAGTCAAATTGTAATATTTGTAATCCATTCTCTGCACACACACACACACACACACACACACACACACACACACACACATCTGAACTGGCAGATTATAATAGCACCCCTTTTAAAATAGCTAATGGGACCACTTACGGTGACAGTCAGTAGCTTCTAATTATTAGTGCTGAAAAAAATGTCCTTTAATGTTTTCAATTCTGCTGTCTACCTTTCCTAATACTAAAGGTTCTGAATCCCTGACTGTTCTTCATACCTCAGTAGCCTAGCAGCAAGGCACCAAATTCAAATTTTAAATACATCTGCCAGATTTTTAGTGTGCTTCTGCGGGTGCACGTATGCTGACCGGCAAAAAAAAGTTAGTCTTAATCACAAGCAATCACCTTAACCATTTGGAAGAGACACTATCAGTGTTTATATTTTGAAAAATCAATACTTCTTTCGGTATAAATAGGCAAGCAAAAGCTAGACAACAAAATTCAAACCCTGATTCCAGATCTTTATTCATAGACTGACACACAAGCATCCAATACCACTGTAACTTCATTGCAAGCAGATTATGTTTAAATGATTAATAAAATTCCAAACACAGAAATTAAGAATTAAGGAATTGCAAATACAAGTTTATAGAAAAAAGTCTGTCTATAAATCTTATTGGAATTCTCCAAAGAGGTTATTTAAATTATAAAACTTAGAGCTGCTGCCCTAAATTTTAAGCAGAATAAACATTAAAGCCTGACTAACTTCATCATCTGCAGAAGTTAGAGCCTCTACAAACATGTGTCTTCTATCAGGCAGACACTCAATAATTAAACAATCCTAGAGTTGGAACGAAATTGGAAGATCCCTTAAGAGTACTAAATGAGATAGACAGTATAGGTGAAATGTATATACAAGAGCCTAATACACAACCTGGCAACTTGTAGGCACTCAATAACTAATTGAATGGAATCTATTTCATTTGTCACTGACTGAAAGTAAATATTTCAGATAAAATACCTGCAACAAGAAACACTTTCCCCATAATTCAGAGGATACAGATTAGTGAACACATACATTAAACACACAGTAATAGTATCACAGAAGTAGACAGCAGCACTGGCTTTAGAGTCAGAAAAACTAAGTTCAAGTCCCAGCTCCACCACTTACCAGCCATCTGACACTGGAAACTTCACTTAACTTGTCCAAATATCCAATTGTTTACTTGGAAGAATGGGAATAATAGAATCTCTTCACATACTACATAGTGTTATTATAAGCACAAAATCAAGTGAGATAAATTTTTGGAAAGAATAACATAAATCTAAGATACCACTGTCATTTTTGTTACTGTACCAGTGTAGTTTTACCCTCAACATTCTGAAAAGCAGGTTTGAAATATGACAGATTCAGCTGCAATATCATAGGAAATTTGAACAGAGATGTGGAAATTTGTACATGCTTGTAAAATACTTTCCCAAAGGTATACTGTATTGTAAGAATAATAAATCAATATAAATCAGATAGAACAGGTAAATTTTACACTTAACACAGTAAATCGTTCAGGGTCCACACAGTTTTCATCAAAAGAGTTAGCTTAGGATTATAGGCAAACAGCTCCATAGTAGCCTTAATAGAGAGAAATATAACAATGACCTTAAAGCCATCCAGTGACTCAGTAGAGAAGTTTATCAATTCTGGAAGAGTTTTGCGAATATTTTTTGAATAACAGATAAATTGGCTAAGCTGTAAAATGTAAATCAGCTTAAAAGAGGCTGATATAATTTTGAAAAGAAAGTAAATGTCACCCAATTCACCATAGAATAACTTTCTGAAAAACGTGTAGATGTTTTAAGGTATCTTAATGTGTGATTTAGCCTTTTATTTAAAAATCACACATTAAGATACCTTTGCAATAACTGGACATTTTATTTTTCACAATAAAATGCTAAACTATGAAGCATGGTTTCCTAGTAAAAACAGTAGTACTAGGTAAATAAAATCAAATTCAGCTTCTAGCAATCAGCAACAATTCAGCTTCCAATGAAAGGTTGAAATCACATAGATGCTTGCTTTTTCATTTCCATTATAGTATTGACTTTCCAATGGTAGAATTATTTTTTCAAAATTTGGAGAAGACCTTGAAGTGGTGCCCCAATGTTCCCTGGTCAAGCTTGCTCCTTCCTGGTCAGTGTGTAATTACACTCAACAAGGTCATCTTTACCCAGTGAATGAAGGAGGAGGCTTCCTACATGGCATAAATTTTGAAGGACCAAGACCAACCTCATCTCTACTCACTGATGTCTTAAATTCCACACTTAGAGGGAGTCTTTATTTTTGTTTGACTGGGGTTCTTTGTTTTATGGGGTTTTTTTGGTTTGTTTTTTTGCCTTTTATGTAAGGCTTCTGGTCCTAAATTTTAAAAATTGCAAATGTTCCAATATGCACCCTGGTGTCCCAAGTATAAAATTTGACCAAATTAAATGCTGGACATGTGTAAGAACTGTACTAAGAGAACAGGAAGAAACTGATAGATAAGAGATATGTGTAAATAACTTGGTAGCTGCTACTACTAACATGCTATGAGCCTGTACTGCTCAATAATAAGGAGTTTAACACACAACTCATGAGAAAATAAGTCTATAGACATAATTTTTCTACTATACTTAAAAAAAAAATCTTTGATACTCATAGCCAGTCATCTATCACCAATCACCAGCAGAGAAAAAAATGGTACGTAAAGAAATAACACTGGAAAAACCCAGAAATATGATCTCTTAAAAGTTTTACACTTATTCCTTTTGACATGTAGAAACAGGAAGAAATACCATATTTTCTACTAGGAAAATTATTGTTCCTGGGAAGTAATGATATAACCTATGCTATTGTACAAGCCTCATCATGTTATATAGGAGACCCACCATTTATTTGTTCATGTTTGAGAAGCCCTATTAGTTATCTACTCAAAATTCATTTCTTTCCAAACATCTTCCTTCCTGAAAGATCCCTGATTTGGTTTGTTTCATTTGTCCACCCTACTTCCTACGGTCAAGTGCTTAGGAAGGATATTCTAACTCCCAGCTGAGGAGTAAATGCTGAGTACTCTATGCTAATCATGGAAACCCCTTGCCAGACCTTAGAAATGGGCATTTGGTACAATTTTGATCAAAGAAACATAAGATTGAAGTCTACTCTGGAAACCTCTTCACTGATTTAAGAAACAAAAAGACACAGAGAAAGATACCCTTTTATAGTAGAGAGTGTTTTGTCTAGGTGTAATTCCTGGAACTTCTGTGGCTGTCTCGTGACCAAGAGGAACACTATACTAAAGACAAGCCAGTATAATAAAGATGGCAGGACACAGAGATGAAAAGAACTCAGATCCTTTATGTCAATGAGCTGCTGAATTAACCAACCCTGAAGCTGATTTATGTCTGGGCTTCTTACTATGTAAGGTAATACATATTTTTACTATTCAAACCAATTGAGTGGCATTCAGTTGCAAATTTTCTATTTTTTGCAGTCCAAGAGCAAATGCAACTACTACAGAACATATGTTTATCACAGCAAAACTCTTGAGAAGTCTCTTGTAATATCCTTATGGATTTGATGGAGAAATGTGGATTAAAGGATAATTTATTTTAATTTAATTGAATTGATCGATTTAAAGAAACAGCTTTACTTAATTTGAAGCTGAAGGACAAGAATAAAAGAAACAAAATTGAAAAGTTAATGGAAACTATTGAAGACCAGGAGAAAACGTGAGTCCAGACCCAATACGACAAATTATTAAGAAACATTTTAGGAGGATGCTTGCTCTCCTAATTCAGCCTCGCTCTCCTTCATTTACAACTTGTTCATATATGATTGTGCAAAACGCCCAACCTAACATTATACACAGCCACAGCATTTCACGCTCTTCAGGACTTTCTTTGCAAGAGCACTAACTAGCTTGAATTATGCTTTAAACAATAATCACTGTGCATTTGCAATTACTGTAGAAATCACTGACAGCCTGGACAGAGTACTTCGTACTTCAGCCTCTCTGAAAAGTCCTGTGCCATGATGATGGCAACGTAGAATACTCGGAATTAAAATCTAGTCTCTATATAATTTTCTCATCCTTCAACGGACTGTTTAAGATATTTTACTTCCCAATGCCTTCTCCAATGCCACTCCATGTTCCCTTTTACTAGTCATGCATGTAAACATGTTAAAGCATGAGATGCAAGATTTATGCTTATTCTTAACCATACACAACTACGTATCTATTCTATGTTTTCTAGAAAACTTAGCAATTCAAAAGAAATCATATGTGTTAAGAATTAAAGCGATATGTCCAGTTCGATTGAGGGGGGAAATAGAGATGCATTGTTTTCAGAGTACAGAGAGGAAGCCAGAGTTATGACCTACCAAGGCTTCGTTCAGACTCAAAGGCCCATTCACTACAAGGCAAAACTGGCTAACAAAACACTGATTAAATAATAAAAACAAAAATACTAGAGCTTTATTTTGTTATCACAACAAGCCTCCAGGTTAACTCCTCCACGTGGACTGAGCTCTTCGTAAACAACCTTAAACCTCCTCATTTAGATTGGGTTGTAAAATCAAACTGAGACCTGATGTGAAAACTGAAAGCCTGAAAATTCATGCATGAGCCCTAGAGAAGACAAATTTAAATTATTACTTAGAATTTTAGAAAATGTGACTACAAGCACTTGAGTAGTTATTTTCATCTAAGCTTAAATGATCCAGTCAAGAGGTCACCAACCTCTATCCTCCCAGACTCTAGTAATCACTGCCTCATTCGGCTTTAAGAGAAAATTATTTATAAGAAATATAGTGTTAGAGATATCCAGGATAATAGCTTCTCTATGTCATGTCTTCTATGATTTATGGGAGATTTGTGCATTGTTACAGTGTGTTAAATACAGAAAAAGGAAGAATGAACATTATATCAAACTACATGTGCATATGTAACAGAGTATAGGAAAGTTTCAAATTCTAAATTTTAAAACTCTATTCAATAATAACTCACTGAGCACACACTCTATGTACTGTTATGTATTTTATGCTGTGTACTGATTTTTGAAATCACATTTATCGGAGTCCTACGCTCAAAAAAATCTTATAACATCCTCATAAGGGAAATATAATTGAATGGCTAAGAGAAGTGGTTGTCAACCTATTTTCAGCCATAAATATTCAACATGAACTAGTCACATCACATATTTATGGACCATGGGCATGAGCCTAATACCAAAAACGATACGAATTTTGGGGAGCCTGGAAGTGAATGACTGTATTTTGCATACGGCAGTCAGTCCAGAGGGCAGATGGCAGACTCTGGAGGTTTAAAAATATTGGCTCCAAAGTTTTTGACACATCTCATATCTACAGATGGGGTGCCCACCCCATGAATCTGGGCAGGCTTGTGACTGCTTCAATTAATAGATAGAACGTGACACTCTTTTGGAGGCAAGGTCAGAAAAGATCACACTGTTTCCACCTGGTTCTCTTTTGAATTCTTGCTCTTTGGATGTGTCCTTTCAGGACGCTCTCTGGGACCCTAGGTGCTACATTGTGAGAAACCCAAGCTCACGGAGAGCTGGCCTGGCTGACAGCCCCCTGCTGACTCCTGCTTTTTGAGCCATCCAGCTGAGATGCATATATGTGAGAGAAGAAACCTCTAGATCAGTGGTTCTCAAATTTTAGCATGCATCAGAGTTACCTAAGGCCTTGTTACAACATGGAGCCCAACTGCTAAAGCTTCTAATTCTGTAGATCTAGGGTAGGACCAGATAATTTGCATTTCTATGTTTTGTGATGATTCCGAGACCATACTTGGAGATGCTGTAGAAGATTGGAGCCATCAACCAATGAGACCCCAACATCATGGGACAGAGACAAGCCATCTTTGCTCTGCCCTGTCCTGGCTCCTGGCCCACAGAATTTATGAACAGAATTATTCCACCTTTTTCCACTGGAGAAGGGATGAATGAAAATGAGTAAAATGACATTCATTATAAGAAATTTTAACTCACTTGAATTGATTTGATTTTTTTTAAAATACCTTTATTGGAGTAGAATTGCTTTACAATGTTGTGTTAGTTTCTGCTGTATAACAAAGTGAATCAACTATATGTATACATATATCCCCATATCCCCTCCCTTTTGTGTCTCCCTCGCACCCTCCCTATCCCACCCCTCTAGGTGGTCACAAAGCACCGAGCTGATCTCCCTGTGCTATGTGGCTGCTTCCCACTAGCTATCTGTTTTACATCTGGTAGTGTATATATGTCAATGCTACTCTCTCACTTCATCCCAGCTTCCCCTTCCCCCTCACAAACTTCAATGCCTTAATGACTGGCTTTAATTATTAATGGGATGCAGCACAGTTCACAAGTGATTACAAAACATCACTGCTTACTAACCACATCTGGGAGCCTCCCCTCTTTAAGGGAATGAGCTTTGGAATCAGTAGAGCTGGCGTTGAATCTCACCTCTGTCACTTACATGTTAACAGGACAGCTGGTGAGGGAGGGGGAGGGACCCATGGAGTTTGTGTGCCTGCGTTTAAATCCCAGATCTGCCACCTTCCAGCTCTGCGTGACCTGACACAAGATATTTAACCTTGGTTTCTCCATTCCTAGAATGGCATGAGAATGTATCTATGATCATTAAATGTGATACTGCCCTTAAAACAGGCAGACTTCTCAGACACTGAGAAGTCACTCTGTAAATACCTTTTGAAATGTTACATGTTCTTAGATAGGCTTTTTACCACTCTGAGAATAGAGCTTCAGGATATTAGAACCAGAATAACAATATCTAACTCACTAAGGTGATTGTTAGGATTAAATAACAGATGAACAATGTACTCAATAAATGGCAGTTAACTATTATTATTATTATTGCTATGAAACAGGATACCATCAGGTACAGAAAGCACAAGTAAGCAAGTTCTACTCCAATAAAATACAGTTTGCATGTGGGGGTGAGATGATTGATAGAAATACACAAAGCACCTTAGCCTGGCACTGATCAAACAGTAAGGGAGTATGTGTTATTTAATGTTCAATGTAGAATCAAATGGATCCCTGAAAGTCCATTCACATATGCTCTGAAACTGGATGGAATAAGAACTGCACTAAATCATCACAGATTCTGGCCACTGTCCTCTTAGTGTCAGATCCTGGCAAATGTGAATCAAGCAGCACATAGCTTTGTTGTTTCCAAGCAACAGCATCTACTCCTTTTTCTCTCCTTTGTACCCAAAGTACAGGTTCTGGGTACCATTCCCACTAGACCTTGTGTAATGAGTTATTAGATGGGCAGCAAATCCTTTGGAATATTAACCAATAATGAAGATTTCAGCTAATAACTCTGAGATAATACTTTTCATTAGTGAAGAAGGACTTTAAAAAGAAAAGAACCTTCAGGGACTCACAGAATAAATCTATGGTAATGTAATGATGGTTGAGGAGACTGCCATTTTGAAGCAAGGTCTTCTCAGTACAGTTAAATCATAGCACAAAGGAGGCTACTCTCTGCCAAGGCTGGCCTACTGATTACAAATTTTACAAGGCATAAACATAGCTTTCTTTAAAAAATTATTTCTTAATCAAGATGTGTTTTATTCTTTATATAATTAAAAAAATGCTAGAAGAAAGTTTAGGTAAATATTTTCCTTCTCTCTGGATGGGGAAGAATTTTCTAAGCATAAAGAAATAAAGGAATCACAAAGTAAAAGATACACGAATAGGACTACATAAAAATTGAAAAGTTCCATTTATTAGGAAACACCGTAAGCTAAATTAAGATGAGAAGTATCATCCACAAAGCATTTATATCCATAATATACAAATAATTCATATAAATCACTAACTAAAACTTTATCATCCCAATAGAAATATGGTCTAAAAATATACACAGATAATTTTCCTTATTAGTAGAAAAATAATTACAAATTTAAACTATACACCCTTTTCCCCTTAGCATAGTAGGGAAGATTTTGAAATATGTTAATAAATATTTTATGTTGATGAAGGTTCATTAAGACTGAATTCTTATACCCTCTCATAAAAGTGGTCCAATTTTTCTGGAAAATAGTTTGGCTAAATAAATGAGAATTCATAAAAATGTTTTCAGTCCTTGATCCAGAGAGCCCACTTTTAAGGAAACTTTGGAAAATTTCCCTAGGAAATAATCAGAAATTCAGTGAAAAGATTAGGTATAAAGATAGTTACCACGACTTTATTTGTAACAGCAAAATGTATAGAAAAACCTATACTCAACATTAAGGATTAAATAGAGTATTGTATGTTTAGAAATAATATGCAGTCATATAAAAATTTCAAGTAGTCCTTAATGATTTGAGAAAATTCATACCAAAAAATTAGTGGAGAAAAAATGAAGATACAAAACAGGATTCATCAGGGATAGCTTTTGAAATTTTTTGGTACTGGTGTCTGGAGTGCTGCATTGAAGGGTATTCTGAAACAGCATCTGGGCTGAGCAGGAAAGAAGGCTGTGATCACTAGTACCTGCCATGGGCATGAAAGCTGGGGAGTAGCCACACACATGCACTATATCTGCCATCCCTAGTAGTATGTGCACTGTGGTCCCATCATTTATCAGCATATACAGGTGCTGTGTTAGGTGTGTGCATGTGTGTGCAAAATCACTTCATTTTAACCCCATGATGATCTTTAGATTGTGATCCTAGGATGATTTGGTTTTATCAAAAAATATTTTGGTATTTATCAAATTTTCTACATTAAGTACATATTGGTTTTGCATTAATTTCAAATTGTTTTTTAGATTTTCAAATTGTTCAAGTGATTTTTAGATTTTTATTTTAGATTTTCAAATTATTCAAGTGATTTTTTTTTAACAGGATGTTACATTTGCTCTGGGGAAAGGGACAGGGGTTGAGGAATAAAAACACAGGCCAATAAATTTTAGAGAGGTTTTGTAGGTGCTTTCACTTCTTTTTCCAGGAGTTACATGTGTTATTAGAGTTTGGAATATCTCTCCCAGTACAGGTGAGCTCTAAATCTCTTGCAACTTGGTTATGAATAAGAATGTGACTTTTTGTCTCCTATGGAAATCCAAGCACTTGAAAGAAGACTTCTGTGAATGAGTTAAAAAAAAAAAAAAGAATCAATTTTTGTCAGTGTAAATAGCCAAGGGCCTGGAAATAATAAGACCACATTTGAAAGTGCCAGTCTTATGGTGAGCTTTTAAAATTTTTAAACAGTTAATGACATTTTTCTTGTTTTACTTTGTATACTGCTGAGTCATGCCCACTCTTGAAGCTGGTTTTGATATTTTCAAAGCTCCTGTTTCCTTGCAGGAAGTAATTACCAGGTGAAGAAGCAAGTGAGTGTGGTTTCATGGCTGAATTTCTTCTTCCTCCTGCGGCTGGGTCTCAGAATTGGAAACCATAAGCTTCAGAGAGTCAGGGACAAAGGGCCCAGATACAGCTCTCTCTTTAATTAGTTCTGTGACATGAGACAAGTCATTTTCTCTGTTCCTTTTAGAATTTCCACATTTGTAATATGAAAATATACTGTTACTGTCCTCCAGGGCATGATATGTGAGAATAAATTGAGTAAAAGATGCAAGATGTATAACCCGACAGGAGGCCATCCTTCCTACTGGGTCTCTCTCCCAGATGACAGTGTACAGATCCCTCCGAAGGTGTTAACTGATAATTAGGATGTTAACCAGCAGCCAGGAAGTCAGTGATGTTCTAGTTTCTAAAAGTGAATTAAGTGGGATTTTCCCAAATTCCAGAGGTGGACAGTGTCAGCAAGATGTCCAATGCTGACCCCAGGGAGCTGGTGGGGAGGATATCTGGCTATTCCCACAGACCCACCCAATTCTCTCCAAACTAAATTCCATTAAGACAATCACATGTTGCCTTTTATTAATTCGTATTCAACCACAGCTGAGTGAATTTGTCACCTTGCTCACAGCTGATGTTTGCATTTCTCTGCTCCTTTAATATGCATTTCTGTTCCTAGGAGCACAGATACATGTTCAGATAAAATTAAGCGCCAGTGTCAAGAGTGGGAACAGTCTGTTTAAGAACCAGTTATTGGATAGAGTCTATATAACTAGTGTCTTCTTGGGGAAAACCTAAGTATGCCAGGCATATACCCAGATCTAAATCAGGACCACCATATGTCATTGCACAGCTCCCTTTACCTTTTCTTCCTTACTTATATCTGTATCCCTAGTAGCATTTAATAAATGCTTACCCTGTGCATGCTCTGAGCTACACCTACTATTCGTGGATGGACAAACAAGCAAGATGACAGGAGTTTTCATGGGCTGCATTACATCACTTTTAGAAGCATCCCTCTTTCCAAATTGTGGACTTTTAAAAAATTATCTAAGCTCAAATACCCTAAAGCACAAAAAGCCTCACTTTGCACTTGTTTAAATTTCTGATGAAGTATATAAGCTAGATAATTTTACTTTACATACAAAATATTGTAATAGCATTAAAACTACTCCTTGTTAGATGGAAAGTTCCTTCTTTGGAGAGATTTAAAATTTTTAATATAAGAACCCACCAAGATATATTCATGTAAGAAACATGTGGTATGGCATGTTATGTAAAATTAAAGATATTGCTGAAACTTGATTCTCTGTCCCATGGGTAACTATTTCTTTGTGACTAAAGTTTAATAATGTCATCATGGAGCATTAAAAAGAAAAAAAAAAGCTTAGAAAAAAGGTAAAGAACCTTTTAAAAATGTTTAAATGTTATCTTTGTAGGTGTATCTTTAAAAAGAAAAGACATTTCACTAAAATTGTTTTATTAGATTTTTATGTTTTGTTTGGAATAAGTGACGTCTATCCAGTTGTGCAGTTTTCTAACCAGCGGACATCATTCTTCATAAATGGAATAATAAAACCTAAATCTTTCCTCTTCTTTTATTTTTTTTCTCTTAGCTCCTAGATATTACTATGATTTCTTAGGGAAAAAAAAAAAGCCAAATCTTAAATCATCTTAACACCAAGTCACAGGTGATTCAGAAATTGTTTGATTTACATCGATCACATTGAATTATCTCTGTGATATGATCCTATACTTGGAAGGAGATAGGTGATCCTGTGTCAAGCCAACCAAGCAGGGGACTAAACCCCTAGCCCAGGGTGCCAACAAGGCACCAATTAAGCTCAAGGAACAGGAGGAAGATGAGCATAATTGGCAGCAGGCTGCTGAGTCCCCAGAAGACACAGGCACAAGGGCACAAACTAGCATCAGGAACCATAAATGGGATAAACAGAAGGGGTATGGAAGGTGTAAACAGGTTTGAGGCTGAATCTGGGTTTCATTACATGGATTCTTTATGTGAATGGCTTGATCTGGTAGAAAGTGTCCTCCACCTCGGACTGGCAGCTTCTCAGCTGAAGTGGAACAGTGTGCAACACCCTGATAACTGCATAAAGCCTTGGAGGTAGGCTTTCTTTTTTCCATGTGGGCAAATGGCCACTCTTTATAAGGGGCTTCCTTTGTGGCAGACTTGGGACACCAGAAAGGCAGACTGAGGGAATTCTCCCACCTCTCCCCTCCTCTCTCTGTTCTATTCCCTATTCTGATCAGACCTAACCTTTTGGAGTGAATATAAGGGAATTATTATAAATATCAGGCTAATGTTAGTTTGACAAATTTGGAGAACACAGTCAATGATTTAGGAAATAGGCTTAAAGGGAGTATGGGACAAATCACACATTATTTCTTCACTTACTATATATGTATGTATGTATGTATATACATACATACATATATATGTATAATATTTCAAAACAAGCATTTATTTATTTATTGCGGTACGCGGGCCTCTCACTGTTGCGGCCTCTCCCGTTGCGGAGCACAGGCTCCGGACGCGCAGGCTCAGCAGCCATGGCTCACAGGCCCAGCCGCTCCGCGGCATGTGAGATCCTCCCAGACCGGGGCACAAACCCGTGTCCCCTGCATTGGCAGGCGGACTCTCAACCACTGCGCCACCAGGGAAGCCCAAAAACAAGCATTTATTGAGCATCTACTATGTAGCAGGCTCAAAGGGCATTTGATGTGGTAAAAGAGATAGACATGTTAACAAAAATGTATTTCCATAGTGTGTCATGAGTGAAACATTAGAGATAATAACAAGATATAAAGAAACACACAAGAATGAAGTGATCAGATCCTACCAGGAGGTTTGGGACAGCTCCTCAGGGTGATCTTTGAGCTGAGTCATTACGGTAAACAGAGCTTGCTTTGAAGATGAGGGTGGAATGGAACTCTAGACAGAGAAAAAGGCAGATCCAAAGGTGCAGATGAATGGGGCAGTGATGATGTACTCTGGGACTCCAAGTAGTTCAACATGGAGGAGAGACTGCAGTGTGGGTAGAAGAGGTGGTGGAGGATTCTGTCGGCCAATCTAAGCCTTTGGACTTTTTTCTGTAAACAAAGGATAGCTGTTGAATTATTAAATAAGGATCCAATCTGCAGATTAAAATGAGTATTCTGGAGGCAGAGAGGGGGATAGATTGAATGGGATGCAGACTGGGAGGCTAGTTAAGCTGGCCATTGTTAAAGTTCCTATGGGGGGTGTGGGTGGCCTGAGATGACTTTAGACTAGAAGGTGATTTCAAGAGGAAAATCATTAGATCTTTAAGCTCCAAAATGTGTGGTTCTAA
Organism: Tursiops truncatus; assembly: GCF_011762595.2. Classification (NCBI taxonomy): domain Eukaryota; kingdom Metazoa; phylum Chordata; class Mammalia; order Artiodactyla; family Delphinidae; genus Tursiops; species Tursiops truncatus. The sequence continues at coordinate 10,885,293 of NC_047051.1, forward strand.
AGCTGAGTGCTGTATGGGATTCAGAGAAAGAGAGTGATGAACTAGAGAGGCTGGGAGGCAACCTTCGTAAGGAGAGAAGAGAGGAGAGGCAGTGAGGGTGGGATACCTACGCAAAGGCACTTACTGCGTTATGTCTAATAGGAAATGATGCCCTTTACCTAGAACTAAAACCTATTACCTTAGCTTGAAACAATTAAGCCTATTATAATGGTTTGAACTGGAAATAATTGTAGCACTATATTATGGTGTTGAAGAAAGAGAAATGCGAAAAAAAGAAAGCAAAACTCATTTTATATAGTTCATCTTCTGTCACTAGGGTTCATGTCCTACTGTTGGGGTACCAGGACTAAATCTCTCTGTTTCCAGATTGCCTTAGCTGCAAAGGCTCACACATGGCCAGTCTCAGAGGCCAGTCTCAAACCACCTGTTCAGCTTCCTCGTCATTCCTCCAGGGACCAGAATGAGCGTGAGATCTTTTTAAGAAACATTCTCACAATCTACCACGCCTTTGTCCTCAGGAATCCTTTGACAACCTTAGGCAACAATTTCTTGAGAAGTCACTGTGTTCTGATCTCCAGCCCTTGGCTCCAGCTTTATATGCCCAAATGGAAAGAAGCCTTGTGTTAACTTTTTCCACCTGAATCTGAAAGAACAAACTAGGCCCCCACCTGCTTGCTGGTTCCCTCTAGAGCTGAAGTTTAGGAAGCTCATTCTGGATGCTGAATGAAGAATGAATTGGAGAGAAACAAGAGCAGTAAGCAAGCAATGGTTGCCTGGACTGGCTGGTGGCTGTAATGATGAAGAGACAAAAATATATCTGACAACTGTTGATCAGGATCTCAGGGGATGATTGAAAGTGGGTGATGAGGAAGAGTCAAGGAAAACTTCCAAGCTTCTGAGCTAAGCAACTGGGTAGGTAGCGGTTCTGTTTACAGGGGGACATAGGAAGTTTAATTGTAGACCTTGTGAAGTTGAGGCACCCAGGAGACCATTAAGTAGAGATGTCCAGTAGTTTGGACATTCGTGTTTGGCAGTCAAAAGAAAAGTCTGGACTGGATAAAATGATTCCAGTATCATCAGCATATAGATAGCAATGCTAGGATCTCCCTGGGAGAGTAAGTTGAGCACAAATAACCAGAACCCAGAGGAAGAGCTATATTTAAAAATATTGGAGAAGAAAAGGAGCCTTTGGAGAAGGCAGGGAAATACTACTGGAGAGGGAGGGAGGAGACAAACCAGGAGAGTAGAATTCCTAGAAATGTCCGAGAAGGTTAATGCTATAAAATAGTGCTGAAAAGTGAAGTCAGATAATCACTGAAAAGTGTTCATTAGTTTTAAGGACATGGAGGCTACTGGTGACCTTGTAGAGAGCAGTTTCAATGAAGCAGTAGAAAAGAAATGATGTACAGTGCCCTGTGGAGAAAGAGTGAAAGAAGAAAAGGAGAGACCAACTATAGAAATGTATTCACTAAGTTTGCCTGTGAAGGAGAGGTGGGAGAGGGACATATAATGAAGATAGGGTGTGACTGAGAAGATGAGACATAATAACATTAATCAGAGAGCAGTTCCAAGGCAGCCTTGCATACAAATGTGAACACATGTGCATCAGCCCAGTGACAGTGGGGTACGGAGGAAATCAGAGTAAGGGAGCAACTGTCCTGGGCTCGGGTGAGTGCAAAACAAGTACCAACGTGTCATAGGAGTCAGGAGAGAAGAGCTCAAATTCTCACTCTGGCACTGACTAAAGTTTCCTCATCTGTGAAATGGGAATAATCCTTACTTTGGGGGGGACAATCTATACAGAAGTGTACTTGCCATCCAGTAAAAAGTTACCATGCATTAGCTTTTTTCTTCCTTTGCAGGTTAAAACAAAGATGCAAGAAGACTTTAACAGTAGAATGTAGATCTGTAAAATATAGAAACCTCACATAGAAAAAGAATTTTTGCATTTTCCTATTTAAAATGCACTAAGCCAATGTTCTATGATAACGTCAACACTGTATATTTCACACCACTTTAAATTTGTTCTGTTGTTTAATTTTAGTCTCACAATACCTCTGTGAGGGAAGGAGGACAAGTATTATTATCCCTTGTTAAAGATAAAGAAACTGGGGCATGCGGAGGTCAGGGAACTGCCCATCCTCGACAGTTAGCAGTGAAGGTTGGACTAGTACCGGTCCCTGGAGTCAGTGCTTTGTTTAGGAGCCCGTAATATACAGATAAAAGCTAATTGCAGTCTCAGTAGTACATCCAGAATAATATTTAAGTGGGAAATTTATTTGGTACTTACTCCTGAATTTTCAGAAATGAATACATTAAGTTTTATTCCTGTCATCCCTACGACAACTAATTCCCTGGGAATGAATCCTCTTTGCCTCTGAGACTGAACAAGTGTTTGCCTTTAAAGCTAAGATGACCTAGGAGCAGAGACGTTTAGTCCTAGTAACACAGCAGCAGGGCAAAGAAAACAATAAACCCATCCAAGGGTGACACAGCAACCCGGAAGAGGAAGCTTGGTTAAAACATCCAGAAGAGAGAATTTTTAGCAAAATGGAACTCAAAAGAAGACAGATATCAACCCAAACCAAAACACTACTACTATTACTACTGCTACCATCACCAGCAACAGCAGCAGCAACAATAATAGTAATAACAGTATAGGGGAGAATTCAATTTCACCACATATCAAAAAAAAAAAAAAATAGACATTTGGGAATAAAAAACTATGCTTTTCAAACTTAAAAAAAAAGAAAAGAAAAGAAAAGAAAAATGAGACCCAAATGAGTAACCTAGAAAATCAAGCGGAACAAAAAACGCAAAAATTACAAAGGGCTAGAAATTATGAGAGAAAACATGAGACTAGATAGATCCAGGAGATATAATTCAAGGAATTCCAGGGGGAAACGTTGCATATTGAGAAGAGGAGTAATTATGCACATAAAAGAAAAATAATGTCCCTGAGTTGATGGAAGAGAATAGATTTGAAGGGCTCACTAAGTTCCAAGCAGGACACACATTTGGCATATGCAGGTAAAATTCCTGAACTTATGAAAAAAGGGACAAACTCTTACAAGAGTTTTGTGAAAGAAAGTAAGTTCAAAACAAATAATCAGAAAGGTCTGGCTTCTCATCTACACACAACAGAGGGATCCAGAAAATGACAGACCACTATCAGCTGATGGAGAGAGAAAAGGACAGAACTCAAGAATCCTAAAGCCATCCAAGATGCCATTTACCAACCAGGTTGAAGGAAAAATATTTGCCAAAAAGCAGGAATGCCCAGAATTCCCAATGAGAGGCATACTGGAGATAAACCTACCACCAGACAGCAAATTAATAAGAAGGACTGCAGGAAAAGGAAAGATGAAGATGAAAGGAACAGCAGTGAAGGTTTAACCTCGCAATATGCATATTTAAATTTAAGTAGATAATAACTGCGCACAGGCAAAATATATCCTAAATAAAGATTCTTGAAATAAAACAGCTATGCCAAAAGGGAAAAGCTAGTAATAGTTTGGAAAGTAAAATATAGTATGCATATGAAAGGAGCTTTAACCTCTAAAGAATTCAGAGAACTACAAATAACGTAACAATCACTTAATTAACAATAACTTAAAATGTTGATGATATCTATTGCTGTTAGGGATGCTATAAAAAAAGGATTTTCAACCAAATTGGTGAAAATACAAATGCGATAGCATTGGGAGGGGACAATTTGTATGTATATTAATTTTTTATTGTGGTATAATTGACATATAACATTATAGTAACTTCAGGTGTACAACATAATGATTCAGTATTTGTATATATTGTGAAATGATCACTACAGTAAATCCACCACACACAGTTACAATATTTTTTTCTTTTTATGAGAACTTTGAAGATTTACTCTCATAGCAACTTTCAAATATGCGATACAGTATTACTAACTCCAGTCACTACTATAGTAGTATGGACATTTTAACAATATTAATTTTTCCAATTGATGAGCACAGAATATCTTTCTATTTGTTTGTGTCGTCTTCAGTTTCTTTCATTAATGTCTTATTGTTTTCAGTGTGCAAATGTTTCACCTCCCTGGTTAGATTTATGCCTATATATTTTATTCCTTTTTATGCAATTGTAAATGGCATTGTTTTCTTATTATCCTTTCTGATAGTTCATTATGAGTGTGTAGAAATGCAACAGATTTTTGTATACTGATTTTGTATCCTGCAACCTTACTGAATTCATTTATTAGTTCTAACAGTTTTTTTGGTGGAATCTTTAGGGTTTTCTACATCTAATATCATGTCATCTGCAAATAGTGATAGTTTTACTTCTTCCTTTCCAATTTAGATGTTTCTTTATTTCTGTTTCTTGCCTAATCACTCTAGCTAGGGCTTCCAGTACTATACTGAATAAAAGTGGTGAGAGTGGAAATTCTTGTCTTAGTCCTGATCTTATAGGAAAAGCTTTCAGCTTTTCACTATTGAGTATGATTTTTAATTACACATGTCTTAAGCCCAGCTACAATGCTCCTAGGAAACAAAAAATTTCCAGTATATATAAGAATATGGTTTTTACACAACATTCTTTTAGTGGCAAAAGATGGAATCAAAGAAAACCCATCCATTTGTGAATAGTTGAATAAATTACAGTATATCTACAACATGGAATAGTACACAGTCATTAAAATGATGAATGTGAACTAGATCTTTACCAATTGATTTGGACTGATTTACATGATGTATAGTAAATGAGAAAAGCATAACAAACTATATATAATAGGATATGTTTTTCTTAAGATGAACGTGACTCTTCTAAAACCTTGATTACTATATGTTGTGTGTGTGTGTATGTGTGTGTGTGTGTGTGTGTGTTTTCTTTCAGTTCCTCTAGATCTCTTCACATGATGTTCCCTGCCTAGATTATTCATCCCTCCAATTCTCTCCTTTTATCAAGTCCTGATCCCACTTCCCATGTCCAACTTCAGTCCACTTTTTCAGGAAGACTTCCCTAGTCCTCTAGCTGAAGTTAGGCCCCTTTCTTATTTGCTTCCTTATAGTTTCTCTCCCTTTCACAGTTCTCATGCGTATTATAATAATTATTTTTAATTACTTATCTTTCCCACTAAGGTAACCAGGGACTGTGCAACCAGGGATTGTCTATTTCATTCACCCGCACCTTCTTGCATAGCTCCAAACATATATTAGGGGTTCAAAGATCAATTAACATTGATCGAATAAATGAACCTTGTAAGGTTCTCAAGGACCCAGTCAATATCATTACTTGATATATAACTTCTTCCACAAATGGAGAGTGGAGTCTAGACTCTATTGCCTCAGCAAGAACTATTATTGAGTAAATATATGCATAGATGGGAGTAAGTATCATCGTTATGATACATGAAAGATCTAACTGCTTCCTATACTAGACTTAAATAAGATTCAAGATACTAGACCACTTATGGATTTTAAGGGAATGAGAGCTAGTAAATAAGACTTTTATGGCTATGTTTTATTTACTAAAGTCTGATTTGAGACAAATTGATTATATCACTTTTCCTCTATAGTTCACTTGAGTGTTGGGGGATGAATATACTTATAACTAGAGCTCTTACTGAAGAGATGGGTTACGCAGCCCTTCACATTTTGTGACAACACATCCCCACCCCCACATGCAGTTGCTTAGATAAGGCATGGACACCAACCCAAATGTGTCTTATTCTCCTTCTCAAATTTGCAATTGAGAAACTGAGAGTCTCTAGAGCCAGAAGAACATACACAACCAGGCCAAATCGTTGCTATAGCAGGGCAAAGCCAATGACAGGCATACATGAGAGAACAGAGAGACCAATGCATAGCAGAGAGTAGCAGATAAATGGAGCAGACATGCAAGGATGATGGATTATCTAGCAGCACGAGAGATGAAGAGAGCAATCTCATTTATCTATCCACCCATTCCAATATTTGCTGAACCTACTAGGATACCGACATTACCATAGGTGCTAGGGATTCAACAGCAAATGGGACAATAGAAGTTCATGCCTTCATAGGCTTGAGTCTTATAAAAAGGACTGAGAGGAACTGATTATGATAAGTGTCACAAATGTTATGATAGGTTAAGTTCAGGATGCTATGGGAACATAAAATTGGGGAATCCAATGTCACCTAGCCTTAGGGCAGACTTTCCAGTTCCTATCCCTTTGTGGCCCTATTGTATCTCATTTCCTGTCTTTTGATACCTATGAGATTCCTCTTTATCCCTTCCAGAATAAGGTCTTTTATTCACCTGAAACAGTGCATTAGATATCAGACACATTTTGTTTGCCCATCACCCTTTTTGGTGCTGTCGTTTTAGGAACTGTCCCTTCTCTTCCTGGTGGGGAGGGGGTGTTGCACAAAACCCACCCTGGATGATTCAGAACCCTTTTGTGGAGACTGACAGAAGAATTGAGAGTCTCTGTCCTTCTGAGATCTCAAGCACAAAGGGCCTTACAAGGTTGGAGATTGTTGGGACCATTCTCACCACCATTTGGAGGAGGCTTGCCTGAGCACGAAGACACCACAGAGGACAGCAGAGCCAAGGGATGCTGAAAAAGATGAAGATGCCTGATGACATCTTTTTCAACATCTCTAAGGCTTTCTAGTTATATGAATCAATAAATTCCTTTTTTTTTCTTAAGCTTAATTAATTGCTTTCAGTCATAACTAAAAGTATCCTCATTATTCAATACCAGCTAATCTGGATAAACGTCTGTTCCAGGAACAAATAATCCTTGACCAAGATGGTTTAGTGGGGTGGGTGGTGGGGAGGACAAAATTGACTTGCCTTGTTTTTCCCTTACTCTTTCCCAGGTTGTAATAACTCATTTGCATAATATAGTTCCTCACATAGTTTCCTATGGCCCTCCTGCCATTTCTGTGAAGTGGCTGTTATTACTCCCATTTTGCAGTGGTGTCCTAAGATTGATCAGCTACAAAGTGATTGATTTGGTAGTTGGAATGTCATTCTGGCACCAACGCACACCTCTGATTCCTGCTCCCCCTGAATGCGGTCCCCCCATGCCAATGCCACTATAATCAGCACTAGTCCCTTGGGATGGCAACTGAAAAATGCCCACTGGGAAATTACGAATCTGTGTAATTATCTTTTTGAGGAATTAAAATCATAGCATAAATTTTATTATCCAGCTAGAGTTTAATTTTCACATGCAAATTTTTGATAAGTTAATAGTATAATCAGACTTTTTAAGAACCTTAAATCATGCCAAGTTATTTTTTTAATGCAGCAGATAAATGCCTATTTTTTGGAAACTTGGCAAAAATATCTGGAAACGGTTACAGCAATAACCACACATAGGTGTCCATCACACGAAAGACAGAATTATAGCTTTTGTCCAGATTCCTTCATCTCATAAGTATACAGGAGTTCTGAGCTAAAAAGAAAATACATAAGACTGCCACCATTTTTTTTTTTTTTTTGCGGTACGCGGGCCTCTCACTGTTGTGGCCTCTCCCGTTGCGGAGCACAGGCTCCGGACGCGCAGGCTCAGCGGCCATGGCTCACGGGCCCAGCCGCTCCGCAGCACGTGGGATCCTCCCGGACCGGGGCATGAACCCGTGTCCCCGGCATCGGCAGGCGGACTCTCAACCACTGCGCCACCAGGGAAGCCCTGCCACCATTTATTTTTTAATGAAAAATTTTCTGTACTGCTATGAGAGTGGTCCTTAAAGCTGTGGGATTTGGGGGACAGAATACATTTTTGCTCTATTACCCTAAAACAGTCCAAAGAAATACTAAGTTTGGATTGAAACATTTAAAATACTATTTATTTTAAAATTTCACTGATGATTAAGTTTATGTTAAAATAAATTGCTGCACTTTATTTTCTCGACAACTTAATAAAACTAAACTTTCTCTTTCAAACTCTGTTATATATTTAGTCCCTTAGAATTTCACTTGGATACTACCTTGTTATTTTTGTGTCAATTTTTGAAGAATGACATCAACAATTATATGCTTGCAAGCCCTCCACTAAGTCACCTGCTAAAATAAGTCAGAGGCCATCACCACTCAATACTTTTACTTTGGTGAACTATTAGGTAGAGCTTTATTTTAAAATCTAAATCTTGCCATTTGCTATACATAACATAGTCTGGGATCACATATTAAAGACATTGAAACACAATGTTTTCATTAAAAGATTACCCTAGTTACTATATGAAGCAAAATTTTAAAAAAATCTAAAAATTCTTTTCCAAGCCCATTCTGAAACCCTTTTTTGGTTATTACAAGAGAAATCTAGTTAAGAATTTTCTGAGCTTTTTTTCATCTCACCTATACAAAGATTAAGCGTGAAGTAACACACAGACACGGCAGACTCAATTCTGTCGAAGTCACTGTCTACACAATATGATTTTGAAGATTCCTCCTCTCTCAGAATTGAAGTCACTTGATGCTATCTGAAAAGCAGGAACCTTTGTACCTCCTTGCAGTGTCATTGTCAACTGCTCACACCTGCCATAGATTAACAAATCAGATTTCCTATTAGAGTGAAACACTAAAGGAATGGAACAGAGAATCAATGAATTTTGGTAGAAGAGTAGAAGAGAGGGAAGAAGAAATGTAGAGAATAGAGAATGACTGCACGGCGCTTTGAGCCGGCCGGGAGCATCAGAAAAGCCCTGGGCCACTAGACTCCTGGGACTAGTGAAGGGACTCAATAAAAGGTAGGAAGTGTTAAAGGACCTAAAGAGAAACCCACAAGAAATTTCCCTAACTTCACATTTTTGAGGGCACTGATTCTATTTAGTAACATTTTCAAAATGTAACGTCAGGATCATGACATTGAAAACAGACTCTGGAAGTAAGGGGAAAAAAATTATTCCCTTAATTACGCTCACGGAGATAGTTGGCTGACTTCAGCAATGAAACTTAATTTATTCTTTTTTCCATTCTCTCATATGCACACTCTGCTACACCTTACTGAACAAGCTGAAAATTCAATAAATAAATGCATCCATTAATGATTTAGTATAACCCAAAAGGAAAGGAAAGCTGCCGGAGCCATTCCACAGGCCTCCTACCTTGCCAAAAACAATTACAATAGTGCAGGGCTGATGGTGTGAACCCGACGGTGGGGGACCAGGGATGCTGGGATAGTGCTGTTCTTGCAGCTGCTGCTGTTAGAGCAACACTGAAGTAGCCACCTCACCTCTCTGGCCTTAGAATTTGCACACCCACCGCGACTGAGAAGAGAGGAATTTAAATATATTCATGTTAAGGGTTCTTCCTTCTTTCCCTTCATTATGCACCAAGAGATGTTCTAGTAAAATTCAAGACATCAGCTTGGAATATGTTAATGCTTATAAATTAAATTGTTCACAGAAGGTGATCAATTTTTAATGTTTACACTCAAGATGTTCTTTTTAATTAACACTTAGCTACATCTGTACTCTCTGTTCGCTGCAGAGAATGTCTGAACTTGCAGAGAACTGCAATAAGTTGTAAAACAGACTGCAGTAATTTTCAAAGTTGTACCCTTCAACTAAAGAAAAAGAGCTTAGCTTCAGAGGGCTGACATCATAAAGCGAACTAACTCACTCTTAGGAAGCAGTGGGCAGCTACTCTGTGTATGTGCTGATAGATAGTTTTAGAAAGTTCCCTACATTCCTCATATGGAGATGGAAATTACCCATTCATTAATGCCTATGATGTATTCTGAGGCATAAATGTAAAAATGAAAAGTAATTTCCAAATTTAATGAGCAAAAGTTCATTAAATAAGAATCCACTGATTATAATTAATGTTAATTGATCACTTGTTAGCTATATAGGACTATTAAAAAACAGATTGTTTACCAGCTTGTGGCCTTGAGAAATCCACCTACTCATAAATATAGGAATAACACCTGTATGATGATTTCTTATGATGATTAAATAACATATGTGAAGTGCTTATCAAGGCTTTTTATATATTAGATACTAAATAAATACCAGTTTCTCTCTGGTGTTATCACCATACATTTTTACATTGTGCTTCTTAGTACTCTTTTTCTAAAAATGGGAATAAGAGTGTCAGAAAAAAATTTACATATATATATATATATATATATATATATATATATATATATATATATATCTCACTGTGGAGAATGTTACTTCTGATACAGTCTGGGGTCCTGCTCCAAGACAGAGAGAATTTAGAGAAGCAGACCCGGGATTCGGAAGTCTTCTGCAAAGAAAAATGTATGTGTCATTTAAAGAAAAACTAGTCTCAGTAGAAAACAGATATTCTCGACAATAATGAACAGAATGGTTTTCACGGTGGCATTGCCAATTCTATAGAAAGTAAGAGCAGAAGAGTATGAAGAGAGTATAAAAGAATAATTTTTAAAAATGTAATGGATTCTTCTCATCCTTATATTCTATCTGAATTGTATTTTTTTAAGGATCTGTAAGAATATCTCTAGCAAAGAGATTTCCAAGTTTTCCTAGTTTGATGGGAGAGGAAATTTCAGGCTTTGAGAAGAAAGTAATGAAGAAGAATTGGCACAAAAAAGGGTGGGTGGGACAAAAACAGATTTTGCAGACTGATGAAAGTGTGATTTTGGCAAAATGGATAGAAATTTTCATCACTGCATATGCCCGAACTAGCTGTTGGGCTGGTAAAATATTAAATTATAAATGTATAATTGTTACTATTGGTGCACTAACCTGCCTAGGAAGTTCTCAAGGTACATCTTTTGGATAAGCATCCTAAAGTGTGAGTTTCTCCATCTATAAATAACTTCATCCTTCGTGTAATTCCAATAATTCACGTAAGTCTTACTTTCAGATGTCTATGGAAAACTTTGGTATATGACTTATTAAAATTATTATTTAAACCCAGAAAAAGTCAATGGTGCACTAAGCAGGACAATGAGTGTATATATCCTTAGAACCGGAACTGTGAGGGAGCTTCCTGATCCACTATTTCTGGGATACCCATCATAATTCGCCACATGTTAAACTAGAAAAAATTGTCTTTACCTAACCAAAATTTAATCTTCTTGTATTCTACCCAATTTTTCAAGTACTTTCTAAGTAGTATTTCAATGTGAATAAAATTTCTAACAGCAGGACAGAAGATAGCTATCTCAGGATTTATTTTCCGAAGTAGATGATACAAGAGTGTTAAGAAGAAGGCATACACATAAAATAATTAATTACAAATTAATTTTTTGTTAGCCTGACAATTACTTTTAACTCTGCAGATTTGTGGAAGAAATGATAATACTTTACAAATAAGAAACTTGGATCAGCAAATATTCCATTGGCTTGGGGACTTTAAAATGGTTCACCCAGGTCTTAATTAGCACTGAACATTCCTTAAAATTTTTATTTTCCATTTTGTTAAGCTATTTCATATTTACTTTCTATCATATTTGAATCACTATAAATAAAACTAGCTAGTTACACCATCTAACCTCTAGAAGAGCAAACAGCTGAAGTCTAAAATAATAACCCTGATCAATGCTTCGTAACCTTGCTGCACTGTCAGATGCAGCTGAGTAGCTTTCAAAAATATGTAATACCCACATCTCAAACAGGCCATAGCCCAGTATTAGTAGTTTTAACAGCTCTACCCAGTTGATTTTAATATGCAGACGGGATTAAACACCACTGCTTGTGCTACCTTTTTTTAGGTAGGAAAGAGCCCTTCAAAGGTCTATCTCTGTCCATTCCAGTTCCCTGAATATGGAGAGTACTCAATAAGTGTTAGATCCTTAACCATTTCAATTCATCAGGGATTGGCAAATTTTTTCTGTAGTAGGTCAGATAGTAAACATCTCAGGTTTTGCAGGCCATAACGTCTCCATCACAATTACTCAACTCTGCTGGTCCCTATCGCAACTCTAGATGCTGTCATCCTGGTGCAAAAGCAGCCATAGACCGACGGCTGTGTTCCAATAAAACTTTATTTATAAAAACAAGTGGCAGATTGAACTTGGCCCATTGGCCACTGGCCATAGTTGGCTAACCCTGCAATATATCACCTCTCAATTCAACTCTTACAGCTTTTTGCAATTTTATCATTGTAGCTTTATTTTATAGTTTAAAAAATATTATTAATTGCAAAAAATATTGCCATGGATTAAATAACTAAGTAACCATTATACATGATTATTAAAGAAATTGCATAAATAAGAATGACCAAAATAATAGCCTCTGCACTTTGGATGAGATTACCATCTCTAATGATGTTGGTTATTAGTGAATTTTATTAAGCTTTATCTAGGCTAGCTAATATAACTTTATAAATTATGCCTACTGGGTACAAAGTGATTAAACAGAAATTCCCTAGTGCTAGTACTATCAGAGGAAAGGAGCTATTTAATTGTTTTCAGAAAAGTACCATGGTCAATGGTAGGAAATACAATGGTAGATATACCTAGGGCCTCTTTCCTCTCCAGGAAAGACACTGCCAATCAGTTATAACTTGAGGCTGGATGTGGCCTTGCAATACTTCTTAATATTATTCCAGGCAGTCACCACAAATCAGAATTAGCAGACAAGATGAAATCTATGTGATGTTCTTGGCACAAAAAGAGATGTTTTTCCAGCTCAGACAACAAACAGGAAATTATTCTTCTCTCCAAGAGTATAAATGTCTTTCCCATCACTGCACTGAAGAGTGTGCTGATCTTGCAGAGGGAACACAGAACTACGTGTTCATGTTAGTGAGGCAGAAAACTTCAGCAAGCCACAACTCATCCAAAGCAGGTAGTGAGAAAATTCCCACAGAAATCAATCAATTAAAAGTTCTGTAATTAAAGTTTTGTAATTTGAGCTCATGCAAAAGGAAATAGTAAAAATTTCTCTATAATGTATATAAAATAAAGCTTGAAGCAGAGACTTGCGGGCAGCTGGTATGAGACTAGAGAATGTGGGGCACACAAAAGGCGATCCAGATGGGACCAGAACTTTTCACTTAGCCACAGTGTCATCACTGGTGGTTGGCACTGGCTATCACCTGGGCAACCGTGGTTCTCCTCCACGTGGCCTCTCATCCTCCAGCATATAGACCAGTTTCCTTATGTGGTGGTCTTAGGGAACATTCCAAGACATCAAAGACCAAAGCTGCAAGGCCTTGGAGTCCTAAGATCCAGAACTTGCACAACACTGTTTTCCACAAATCGAAGCAAGATTCAAGGGGTGGGAAAAAGACTCTACCTCTTGACGGGCAGCTCTACAAAATATCGCGGCTATCTTTCCCAATCTGCCACTCAAGGTGGAGCTGTAGTCTTATTAACACATTCTTCTGTTTCTTCATAAAATCCTGAGTTAAGCTCTTCCAATTTCTAAGCATGAAGAGCAGGACCAAATGGCCTCTCTGACACTGTCTTAAGATTCTGATGCCCAGAGTGGTCAAAGTGGATGAGGTTGGTCTAATAAAATTCTGTCACGATGAAGCGTATTTCTATCTATGAATGCCACATCTTACACATTTACCCTCATTTCATATTTCATTTTGTAAAATCCTATATTAAAAAGAGAAAATGACCTTAAATATTTAATTCCATGGTAAGCAGGATTTCTAATTCAGAAAAAAATGTAACTTTTACTTCATTAAAATAATAGATTGAAGCCCATGAAGAAAAATTATAATTTTCTACAACTCTGCTACTTTTTTTTTGCAATGCAGTTCTTTTAAGTCACTAAAAATTTACTACCTGGCTATAATAAGGGAGAAGCAAAGTTAGGCAGGCAACATGACCAATTCCCTGATATCTTAGATGAGAAACAGAAACAGGGAGGCTAAGGGTCTTGCTCAAGGTCCCAGAGGCAGCTAATGGCAAAACTGAAGCCATGAGACAAAACTTTCCATTCCCAAACAGTGTTTTTCCCATTGCTCGATTAGAACAGTTACTTGGATCCAGAAAAAGTCTTTATATCTATAGGCCTTGCTGCTCTGGCAAGATCGGGGATCAGCAAACTTCTGTAAAGGGACAGATAATAATTACTTTAGGTTTTTCAGATCATAAAGCCTCTTGTCAGAACTACTCAACTCTGCTGTTGTAGCACAAAAGCAAACAGTACATTAAATGAACATTACTGTGTTCCAATAAAACTTTATTTATAAAAACAGGCAGCAGGCCAGCTTTGGCCCATGAGCCATAGTTTGCCAAATCCTGTGCTTGATTTAAAGTTAAAACTATTAAGACCCCCATTCTTCACCCTTCTAGTATCCTTACCCTTACCATGTCTTCATTATGGGTACATTTTATAACACATTTACTTTGAGCTGGACTGTGTATTATGGATTGAATTGGGTCCCCTCCCCTCACAAAAAAATTCATATGCTGAAGTCTTAACACCCTGTACCTCAGACTTTATTTGAAGGTAGGGTCTTTAAAGAGTTAATAGAGTTAAAATGAGGTCATTATGATAGGCCTAATCCAATATAATTTAATATATATATGTGTGTTGTATGTATATATATATATATACACACACACATACATATATGTGTATATATACACATACATATATATATATATATATATATATATATATATGTTTATACTCAGAGAGGGGAAATTTGAAGACAGACAGGCATACAGGGAGACCACTGTGTGAGTATGAAGATGGCCACTTATAAGCCAAGGAGAGAGGCCTGGAACAGATCCTTCCCTCACAGCCTTTAAAAGGAATCAACCCTGACAACACCTTGATTTTGAACTTCTAGCCTCCAGAACAGTGAGACAATAAACCTCCATAGTCTTAAGCTACACAGTCTATGGTACTTTGCCACAGCAGTCCTAGCAAACTAACACACCGTGTGACTTGCTTTGCCCAGTGACGCATGGCTAGAAGTTGCAGTGTGCCGGTCCCCAGCCCAGGCCTTAAGAAACTTCACACTTTTTCACCTGCCCTCTTCCACCTCTTCCACTGTTACGAGAAGAATATTCTCTAAAGCTATCCTGCTGATCTAAGGAGCCTGGAAGCAGAGCCACTCCAGTCAAGCCTAACCTCCAGCTGACCTGCCAATACAACAATAAAATGTTATTTCTGTTAAGCCACGGAGTTTGGGGATGGATTGTCATATAGCAACAGGTAACTGATTCAAAGGTTAAGTTTAACATTAGACAAATTCCCAAATAGGGCTATAAACAACTAATTCAAGACTCTGACTTTCTTTTTTCTTGCATGTGCTTTGCCTGTCCACTGAAAATTTGTCAACTACTGAAAACACTGTTCACCAGTTCCACCCCCACATCCGTTTCTTTTTTCCTGTAATGAAGATAGTTATGGATGAGCACCTGAATGCATTAAAAATCTACTTGCCTGTTTTAACTCAGGCCAGCAAAACTGCTACGTAGTTCCATTCCTTAACTGCAGTTGCAAAAATCTGCACTGCTTTCAGCAGCCTAACTTTATCAGCTAGGCCATGTCTTTTTTTGCCAGGTTTATTGATATATAATTGACGAACAAAAATTTTACATATTTAAGGTGTACAATATTATGATTTGATAAAGACTATTTCTTTTTTTAAAATAAATTTATTTATTTTATTTATGGCTGCGTTGGCTCTTTGTTGCCACACGCGGGCTTTCTCTAGTTGCAGTGAGCGGGGGCTACTCTTTGTTGCGGTGTGCGGGCTTCTCATGGCGGTGGCTTCTCTTGTTGCGGAGCATGGGCTCTAGGCTCACGGGCTCAGTAGCTGTGGCTTGTGGGCTCTAGAGCGCAGGCTCAGCAGTTGTGGCGCATGGGCTTAGTTGCTCCGCGGCATGTGGGATCTTCCCGGACCAGGGCTCGAACCCGTGTCCCCTGCATTGGCAGGCGGATTCTTAACCACTGTGCCACCAGTGAAGCCCCAAGACCATTTCTTAAGAAATTTTGAGATGTATCTATAAAAATATATACTGTTGTTTTTGTTGTTAACTAAATAATGCGATCCATTTAAAACACACAGAATTATAACATATTTTTTGAACACAGTAGATTCTTAACCTCTTTAGTATTCTCAGTCTTCAGTAAGGTGCCTAACCTCTTCAGTCTTAGGTTTTTATCAGCTGAATGAAATCAGACTAGTCAGTGTATTAGTTTTCTAAGGCTGCCATAACGTAGCCCCACAAATTGGGTGGCTTAAAATAACAAAAATGTATTGTCTCACGGTACAGAGGGCTAGAAGTGCAAAATCAAGGTGTCAGCAGGGCCACGCTCCCTCTGAAACTGAGAGAGTCGAATCCTTCCTGGCCTCTTCTGGCTTCTGATGTTTGCCGGCATTCCTCGGTGTTCCTTGCTTTGCAGCTGCTTCTGTCTCTGCCTCCGTCTTCACGTGGCTGTCTTCTCTTTGTGCTTCTCTCTCCTCTTCTTACAAGGACACCAGTCAGATTGGATTAAGGGCCCACTACATACTGCCCACTGAAGTATGACCTCATCTTGACTTCACTAATTATAACTGCAACAGCCCTATTTCCAAAAAAGGTCACTTTCTGAGGCAATGGAGGTTCAAACTTCCATATAATGTTTTTGAGAGGCCCAATTAAACCCATAACAGTTGATTTTCAGTTCTGTTTTGCATTGTAAACCCAGCACCTTTTCACATGTGTTTTTACCCAGAAGTATAAATCAGGAAAATCATTTGAAACACCGCTGTTCTGGTTAAAGGAACAGTAGGCACTCAAAAGCCTGCCCATTCACCCACCAAACCCCCTTTTCAAACTCACATCTCCAGCAGTGCCTCAGAAACCTTGAAGCATGATCTTTAAGACCACTGGTCTATGTCAACTCTGGCGTTGAATGATTTTTCTTACAAATAGAAAATATTCTGAAAGATTACATTTTCTCTCAATTATTGTGCTGAATAACTCTTTTGATTGGAAAATCAAATTTTATACCCCTCAAAATAGTTACTATATAAGTGATTAAAATTTCTCTAAGAAACTACATTATTAGGTGGCCAATTCTGTTTCATCTCATTTCTGCATATACCTGATAGATTTATTTTAACTGTGCAGTAAAGAGTTAACTTAGCAGGTTTGGGATATTCAAACCCTGCACCTTCCAAAGAAATGAATGGCCTTTGACCAGCTACTGGGGGATAACCTCTAAACCCTTGAAATATCCTGCCTGATAAGAGTGTCTGTATACCTGGGGCTTTGGGACTTGCCAGGTAGTTGAACAATGTGATTTATAGTGGGGGTCTTGGGCCGTGCTGAATTAGTATGACCTCTGCGGGGAGTTAGAGACGGAATAACTAAGGTCGGTCACACGGGCGCTCCATGCCTACGTGACCAACCCCCAATAGAAACCCTAGACACCAAGGCTTGAGTGAGCTTCTCTGGTTGGCAATACTCTGTGTGTATCGTCACATGTCATTGCCGGGAGAATTAAGCTCTGTTCATATGACTCCACTGGGAAAAGACAACTGGAAGCTGATTCTAGTCGCTCCTCTCCAAGCTCTGAGCTTTTTGCCTTTGCTGATTTTAATCTGTATCCTTTGGCTATAATAAACCATAATTGTGAGTATAACAGCTTTTCTGAGTTCTGTGAGCCCTTCTAGCAAATCATTGAAACTGAGAGTGGTCTTGAGACCCCCAAACACATAACTACCTGTGCTAATATACCTGAATGGAAAATGCAAGGTTGTGATTAACTTCTCCATCAAGTATATATGTAATCACTGTATACTGCTCTGTTGTACATTACAATCATCTAGGTGTGATATGTATGTGGAAGAAGTAGTCAAGTCATTGAAACCAGTGAGATCCTGAGTCAGGGCCCCCCACTTTGATAAAAGGATATCAACATTACCATGGGCTCATCCAGTCTTTACAGGGCATGGATCTGACCTTAACCAGTCCCACAGAAAACTGCACTCCAGGCTCTTGCAAGACCCAGGCTTCACAATGCCAGCTGAACCATTTAATAGTTATGAGACTCCGAGCAAATTCTATAAAATCTCTGAAACTTTGTTTTCTGCATGTAAACAGAAAAACAATAAATGTCACACTGCATTATTGTGAAGTTTAACAAAGATGGTATATGTGTGATTGAATAAAGTTTAATAACAGAGGATGGCTCTTAACCACTAATCTTGCTAAAGAGGGTCCTGTCTTTCTCTCTCATCTACTTCCCCTTCCTTGCCTTCCAAGGAGGATTCTGCCTTTGCCAGTTCATTATTTGGAATTTGATGGTGCAGAATCAGAACAGAGGAAAGGACAGAAAGAGGAGAGGTACACAGGCTAAGGCCAGGGAACAGGTTTTTGCAGGAAGACTTTGAGAGAAATAGGTCTGACAGACCTGCAGTAAGGGAGAAAGTAGATGGGAGATAAAGAGCAGAATTTTAAGAAGTGTTGAATCCTCTTCATAATATTTGGGGATCACAAGTATAGACCTGAGTAACCTCAGTTTGCTGCCCAATTTATATCAAACCCTAGTTGAGAGAACTGAAACAGAATAATGTTTGAAGAATAGTCAATTTTTCTGTAGATCAGAGGCCAGATCAGATCATAGAAAACTTCATATGCTTGTATTTATCTTGCTCCCCCAAAATTCTTTCACTGAGTTCCACTTGAGTTCTCTGTCCTTAACTTATATTGAGGGAATTATAGACTCGAAAATATATTGTAACTTGGGGACATCTTTTCCATGTGATGTCACACTCCAGAAATGTCACTCAAAACCTAATGTCACACAAAGTTGTTTCCCTAAAGATCTAATATGTTTCTTCCTCTGTATACTGACAAACACATACGTTTTGCTATCATTAAGATCAGTCAAATTTCTAGTCCAACATTTGTAATGATCTAAACCCTAAGTTTTATCTATTTGCATTTGAACTGCCTTCTTCATCCTTTTATGATGAACAAATCAGGCTATTTCGAGTGGACGAAGATAATACCACCAGAGCATGAAGATTCTGAGGTTGTTGGAAAAGGACAAGGAGGTTAACAGACTTCCTTTATGTGTGTGTGTGTGTGGGGGAGAGGATATCAGTGGAAGTAGCCTTAAGACAAGCAAAAATAAATCAACACAAATTTAGGAGCTCCAGGAAGCCAACAAGAATAGGGCATTTTGATGGAGCTTTAAGAGTCAAGGCTAAATGAAAAAAGCTTCTTGTAAAACTTGACCCAGCTTAAAACATGAGTGATGAAAACAAGTATAGTGTTTTGGTTTTAGGATCTATGCAAAGAATTCAATTCAGGATCAGTAGCTGCAAAGTGTACAGTTTTGATTTTTAAATACCAGGAGATTGAACCCTGGAGCCCCACCAGAAAAGACTCAACATGCCTAAGGATTTAGAGAGGTTTAACCATCTGGGGGTGAAAAAGTTTGCAACTGAACAATCTAGATGGTTATGTTAAGTACGGTGCCACACACAGAAATCATAATTTATTTCTATGATTATTTTAAAAGAAGAATATTCTTGAACCATTACTGACTCTAGGATGCAATACAACGAGCCTTCTTCTGAGGGTCTTTTTATTGGTCTCGTGAACAAAATGCAGCAAGTCCATGTCAGTTTTCCTTAACATGGTCATGTTTATTTAAGTTTAGTCAAATGAACTAAAGATAAGACACACAGAATCACACCCAAGAAGAACCTTAGACATCATCTAGCCCTACTCCTTCATTTTATAGATTTAAGACTAAGATTCACAGAGGCCAGAATCAAATGTCTCAGCTAATGGCACAGAGCTGCGGCCTCTGGATTCCAGGGCAAGCTCTCTGTTCTGTGAGTAGAGCAGCAGTCTGTTCTGCCCCAAACACGACCAACGCAAGTAATACAATTGCGATTGAAGCTATTTCTGGTGCAAAAACAAAGACTCCTGTCTCTACCATTCCTCATATCATACAACAGTTCACATTTGCCTTTTTTTCATAGAAATTATTTCAACTTTAACTTTTTTAGTTTTTTTAAATTCCACTATAATTTGCATATTCTATAAAATTCCCAGGCGACTTTATTGAGCATATGTGTTGACAGTATAGACAAATTTCATCTTATGACTTGTTACTACATGTCTTTCTTTATGAATCTCCTCAGTGTTTTTTCATGACTCAATATTTCCTTTTAAATCTCTTTGGACCAATATTTCTATATTTTCGCTAAGGTTTGCTTAGCACTTTCAAACTCAAAAATATAACCTGTAACTATGAACCTTTTCCTCAGCAGGATAAGCATGCTTTGTAGTTCTTTGGCAACTAATTCTTTCCCTTCAGCTCCTTTCATTCCAGGATATTTGCAGAAAGTTTTATTTGTTCTTATTTTCATTCCATAAGTAACTCTTCTACCCATGGAGCATCCTCATTCCAAGTTGAAGGACAGATACAAAACAGAATCAAAGTTGTATTAAAATATAGCAGATACATTTTTAGGATCATTATAAATGCTTGTTTTGTTTAGAAATTTTGTGCATCGTTTAATTTTTTAATAACACAATATCGATATCATTTTAAGAACACACTGCCTATGCTTCCTATTTTAATAGAGCCTATTATTTCTTACTTAAAAAAATTGTACTTTTGCTGTATCCTTAAATTCACAAAGAATGCTAAATCTTTTTTTTTAACATCTTTACTGGAGTATAATTGCTTTACAATGTTGTGTTAGTTTCTGCTGTATAATAAAGTGAATCAGCTATATGTATACATATATCCCCATATCCCCTCCCTCTTGGGTCTCCCTCCCACCCTCCCTATCCCACCCCTCTAGGTGGTCATAAAGCACCGAGCTGATCTCCCTGTGCTATGCGGCTGCTTCCCACTAGCTATCTGTTTTACATTTGGTAGTGTATATATGTCCATGCCACTCTCTCACTTCGTCCCAGCTTACCCTTCCCCTCCACCCCCCTGTGTCCTCAAATCCATTCTCTACGTCTGTGTCTTTACTCCTGTCCTGCCCCTAGGTTCATCAGAACCTTTTTTTTTTTTTTAGGTTCCATATATATGTGTATATGGTATTTGTTTTTCTCTTTCTGACTTACTTCACTCTGTATGACAGACTCTAGGTCCATCCACCTCGATAAATCTTTTTTGCAACGAGGAGTTAGTCAAAACAGGTAACTAATTTTCTCAAACTCTAAGACTATGGGAAACCTTTGGTAAGAATTAAATTCACAAAGTCTTAGATGAGCTCAAATCTAGAAACTGATAGCAGATATAGGAATTCCTCAGAATGGCTCTTATCTCTTCCATTTTTTATGTCCCTTCCATGAGATTTATTAACATAAATGAAGCTATTAGATTCTATTTTGTTTTTTCAATATTCCTCTCTCCAAATTTGTCACCATTTAGAATTCACCAAAAGCTAAAATTTGGATTACTGCTTTATCACTAAAAAGTTTCTAAATCTGCTACCACCTGTAAGATCCCTTCATGAGCATGTTCTCTTCGAAAAGATCAAATTCGTGATTAGGATGAATTTCAAGGATATGATTTTTAACCATCTCCAGAGTTTTTCCTGGAGCATTTCAGGGCCACTTGTCTCAAGGAAATGTGTTCTGGAGTCAAGCCAGGGTGGCCACAGCCCAAACAGTACAGGAGTTATTTTAGTGCCCTGTGATATTTTCATCCCAATTCTTTGTCCTCCTTTTCTGTAGTATCACTTTCCGGATTGTACCTCATACATAAAGAAAGGAATAGGAAAGTGCCAAGGAAAAATAAATATTACTAGAGTAGAATTTAAAATATGGTTAAACGGTTGTTCACTTATTTTTCTAATCAGAAAATTTCTCTTTCTCTATGTATGTGTATAGGTATATACATATACACATATACATGAATATACATATGTTTACCTATACACATATATGTATAAAGATATACACACATATGAATTTAAAACCTATATGTAATTAAGCTACAGTTTCATGTTGCTTCTGAATACCATTGATCTACATACACAGAAGCTTTTAAAATCATGAATCTTATTTAACTTATTTTGCTAATTTATCTTAAAACTTAATTTACATATTAATAGTTACCAAAGTGTGTGCTTTTAATGATCATTTACTGCTTAGTTTTTCTTGTGTGAAAACTAGATATTCTTCATCTTTTTTTTTTTCGGCTCCACGCCCTTCACAAACACAACTCATTTCCTTCAACATTTTCTCTCACTGCACACTATGATTTTCAAACTGCAGGAAAGAATGCTTCATGAATATTTTGAAAAATCTTCTGCTGTAAACTTTCCCTCTCCTCCCATTTTGGGTTTCTGTGTCTTCCTACACACAAAAAGGGAACGTGCCATTATTTTTGGGAAAATTAAGATTCTGAAAACTTTTTGCCCTCTTGACAATTTCTCACATGGACTCTGAGTATTCGTATCCTCACATCTAAAATTGGTAGAAAAGTATTTTTAAGTAACAAGCTTGTATCAGTTATCTGAACCACATTTTAAGTTTCTGTTAGTCTTCTCTTAACGTTTATTGTTTTATATTTTAGTTAATATAGCCAAAAACAGTTTTATTGCCTTTGATGATATTTTCAAGAGGTCCAGATACTCTTTTGATGCAATGCTCTTCCAGTTCAAGAAAAAATATTCAATTATTCCTCAAATGAGTCTTCCTACATCATTGAATCAGCTACCTATAATATTTGTATACTAAATTCCCTTAACCTATTTTCTAGGCCTGTCATTTTCTCTTATGTTGTTGTAATTAGTTTGTTTTAACCACAGCGGGAGATGCTGTTTTGGTTCATTCTTAGTTGCTTTATCGCTGCTCTTCACAGCTTCCAGGAATATGTTTAGTTCATCTGTAGTATGAATTGGTTTAGAACTTGTCTTTCATTGCCATAGCTAATCTTTTTCTGCAACCTTGTTTTCTCCTTTATTACTTCTCAAGAACAGTGCATGTCAGCTCATTTACATGTTCAGGTCAGTCTTCTGTAATTATTTCAGGCAGCACAGGTTTCTTCTCCAGGTTGTTGAGTCCGTTTTCCCCTTTGGTGTTGCAATACCTGTTCACTGGGCATGGCGTTTTGAATAGGCCTCATTGTTTCTGGAACTTAAATTCTATTAAATTCTTTGGATTCTGTTGTTTTCCCTTTTTACCAGACACTTTTCTATTATATATGGAAATAAGGGATAATCTGATGCTATGGTGTTATTTCCGCCACTGTACCATCTTTTTACAATGTCATAGACTGGTACCGCCGAATACAGTAATTTTTTTCTATAGTCATGCTTGATTTTTTCATGTTAACCTCTTATGATGATCACTACACAGTGTATTAAAATAGATGCACGCGTCATTTCCAAAGTATTTTTCAGTCCTCCAACAGACTTCGCCTGGTGCTTAAGGTTTGGACACTAAATGATAATGATCTATAATATAAAATAATTCATGTTCACAGATTTCTCCAAGTAGGTTAACGAGTAAATTTAGAGGCAATCTTTTTCAGCCTAGCAACGTTTCTTCGTTAGAGCACAGTACAGCTGCCACCCCTTCCTTGCTGTGATGCCAGGAGCTGCAGTTACTGAGGTTAAGCACATTCTTGAACAAGTTAGTGTTCAGCCGTTAACCTTACCAAGGTGCAGCTTCAAGCCCCAGCTACCTGGCCATGTACACAGAAGGGTTAAAATGTCTTTCGTTTTGTCGCTGACTGGCTTTCCTCGCCGTTAAAACTACAGAGAACAGTTGGAGTAACTAAAATATAGACCCTATTCCAGAGGTTAAAATGGGCCACTCCTATGTTTTGATTTGTGTTTTATGTTGTCTCCACAAAAAGACCTCCTGCCTCTGTCTCCTTCAAGCAAAGTGGCAACTCTGCCTTGAACCACTGTCCTTTCATTCTCTTCCCCAAAGCACTGTAAGCTCTAAGCTCCTCTGACCCATATCTGTATTCCAAGAAGATTTTCTTTACATTTGCATAACTTAAAGATGTCTATTTCCATCATAAAGAGACAGTTTGCCTGGAAGCTGTATTGGAATTTCCACCTCCCACCTAATAAAAACTTCTTGCAGTTTTTAAATAATGAAATTTGAGAGACTGGGGAGATTACACTCTCATCCCTGCTCCAGTTTTCTTTGAAGTTTGTGGCATCTGGGAAACCTGATACAACTTCTCATAATCTGTGAGACCTGCATTACTGCATCCAAGCAGTTTTCACACCATTCAACAAATGTTTGTTGAGTGCTTACTGTGCAACTGGCTCTGTCTGGGATGCATCAGTGAACAAGGAGGACAAAATTTTCTCTGCTCATCCAGCTGGTGGAAGGAACACTCACCCCAAATGAAATGAGGAAGCTGTGTGTGTGTGTGTGTGTGTGTGTGTGTGTGTATGTATATATATATATATATATACATACATATTAGATTACACATTAGATGTGTATATATATATATATATATATATGTGTGTGTGCGTATTAGATAACTATAAGCACTAGGAAGAAAAAGTAAGGAGGAGGAGGAGGTGAGAGGTCAGAATGGCATGGTGATAGCTTTGAGACTCCATGTGAAGCCCTAAAGGAAGAAAGAGTTGCAGGCAAAGGGAGAAGCCTGACAGGCCTTGAAGAACCCAGAAACTACAGCTCTCAGATCTCTCATGACTAATATTTTCCTCAAATCAAGAAAAATGTGATATAAAATTAAAGTATAAGATTTTTCATCTTCTCGAGCTTTCTTGACCCTTATTGCATCTGAGATCCCTGAGCTGTTTTAAGAACTCCTTAGGACACAGAGGGTTTCAGAAGCAGCCTTCAACTTTTCCTGGAGCTTAGGCCAGTTTATTCTAAGAGCCACCATTTCATATCTCTTTCTTCTAAATAGACCATAATCAAACACTTCTTGGATCTATTTTGGTTTTTCTTACCCCCCCCCCCACCCCCGCCCCTCACTGTGTCCCTAATTGCTTAGAAGTGACATCTCATTGACAGCTGCAAGGCTGCAGACCTCATGCCAATCTCACCCAAATGAAATCATTCAGCACCTGAAGGAATCTTGGCCTTCTGGACTCCGGTTCTGGCTGAGAAATCCGTGCCCTACTTTGATGGCCTGAACCACAGGGGAAGAAGGTCACTTACAGGAGTTCCTACTGCTCTCATTCCTCACCTCCAAAGCTGCCTTAATACCAAAGAAGGCCTACAGATCCTGCCCCTGTGCTTCCAAGCCTGAAAATTCTGGGAGATCAAACAGAGTGAAGAGCCAAGGGCACTGAAGAGTCACAGTAGAACAAGGAAGGGAACTCAAAGGTTATCATGTAAATGAGCCAGGTTGGATGAATGGGGCCCGCAGCAAAGCTAGGAGCTTGCAATCTTTAGCGGGGGGTGGGGAGCCAATTCTCATATCCAGCCAGTGGTTGCAACGTAGCAATAAAAGTCCAGTGTGGCCAAATCTGTTTTTTAAAGGAAAGAGAGAAATCTGAGTGTTTGTATGCGATTTCCTGATGGTTTTAACATTGGCAACTAGTGATTCAAAAAAACAAACGGAACCACTGTTGAATGAGGCCAGATCAAATTTGTCTGCAGCCTGGGTTCTGCCTGAGGGGCCCCATTCTGTGATTTCTGGATCCCTCAGTCATTGCCTATTTCATGGTGTTCATGGCAGACTGAAATTCAAAATCAAGAGATGGACAAAGGGTGGTAGGTAATTTCTAAGTTGCATGCCAACTCTGATTTAGTATAGCGGCTGCTCTGAGCATTATGTTTAGGGTTCTGAGGCTATTTCTGGGTCAGCAGAAGAAATATCGTGTTGAATTATCAACGTCGAATGATGGTACGTAAGACATGTATTTGCCACTCCTCAGCCAGACTATCCACTTGATGGCTGGGGTGAGGGTGGCAGAATAAATGTTTTCAGCTGCCCCCACTTCCTCAGCTTGTCATTTTAGGTATGTTTCTCTCACATTCCCCAGAGCCTGGGAAAATAGGTGCTGACTTTCAAAGAACACGGTGGGGGGGGGTCCTGCCAACCATCAGGTGCCTTTGCTTGTAACTCATGACACACAAACCACGTTAACATATTCATCCCTAAAGGAGGAGGGCAACCTCTCTGATCTAACAGTCACACACCTAAGGCATAATTTATTCAGTTTTTGTGACGTAAAAATATCACAGCAAAGTACTACTCTAGACCAGTCGGGTTTCAGATCATCAAATATTTTCAACTTTTCGAGCTGATTTTAACATACCAAAATGAATTGCATTTCAGCATTAGTAGGCTCTTTAAGATGAAGTCCAGGTATTTTATTTTATAGAGGACAATAAAAACCAACACTGGAAAGCAGCCTAAAAGACAGTTATTTTTAGCATTTTAATTCTTGATCAGGAGACCAAAACCAAGAAAGTAACTGAAAAATGTTATCCTCCACAAGAATATCTTAGAGGTAAGGGTATTTCGGAGCTTAGAAATATATCTTTAAACATACATCCATTTATATTGAACTCTAGAAGGAATTTCTTTACAGGAAAACAGTAGCAAACCTATCAGATAAGTTCTTATCTGTTAATTCACTCTGTTTTCTATCTAATAAATCCTCTACCAAAACTCTATGCAAAATAAGGGAAGGTCTGTGAACTCCCAGTTTCCAATAATTGCTAACTCAGTACTACAAGAAACTCTTGAGTAAATGGAGAAGATGGTAGAGGGCCTATGCGGGATTTTATACCCTACAAGATGAAGGCGTTTGATATGAGAAAGCTTCTTCCCACAACCGCAAAGTCTCTTTCCCATCAACATGATGTTGATGTCTAAAATTTTGATAGAAAACGATGCATTATCTATAGCATGGTCTTCCACTTATTTGATTCTGATTCTATGGGAGAATTTTTTTTCCAAATCTGTAAGTTGTGGAGTGCTGACAGCACTGCAAAATCTTGTCTGTAGACATATAAGTGAACTGTCTGATGGAGGGAACCACCCTCCCACCTGTGGAAAAAACAGTTTTGTCTCCATAGGTACATTCATTTCAATAGTCCTGATCTAGAAATGTATCTGTTCTTTTTGATTCTTCTTTGAATTATTCTTATAGCATCTGCCTGGTTCTCTGACTGATCAATGAGTTAACTAAGATCTTTAACACATTTGTTTTATATCTGTCTGAGAATCATGATTTTCCCTCTTTGAAAATTTTCTCTTAACAGTACTTACCGCTTAGATTAATGTAAATGCAATTCTTGATAAGCAATATCAAAATTTATCCACATTTACAAAAAAATTAAAACTTCCAACAACATTGTAAATCAACTATACTCCGAAACATTTTTTAATAAAAACTTCCACCCTGATTAATTTTTTGTGTGACTTTACTTTATCCTACCAAAACTTTCACTGAGAAATTTGTTTACAAAGAGTACATTTCACAACTAAGCAGATTCCCACTCCGTGTTTTACTTGAAATCGTATTTCATCCTATGGTTTAGAAAAAGTAACAAAGAATGGGAATAACTTGTGAAAATTTTTTCAATAAATAATTAATGAGCATTTGCTCTGTTCTAGTCTTGTTCATTGTTATAGGATGGATTATGTCTCCTCCCTGCTCCAAATTCATATGTTGAAGTCCCAACCCTCAGTACCTTGGAATGCAACCATATTTGGAGTTAAAGTCTTTAAAGAGGTGATTCATTTAAATAAGGCAATTAGGGTGGGGTCCTAATCCAATATGAAAAAGAAGAACCACCAGGGGCTCACATGCACAGAGGGACAACCTTGTGAAGAGGCAGAAAGACAATGGACACATGCAAGCCAAAGAGAGAGGCCTGGAACAGATTCTTTTACAGAGGAAACTAACCCTAATGGCACCTTTCTCTTGGACCTCCAGCCTCCAGGACTATGAAAAATAAATTTCTATGGTTTTAAGCCATGCAGTCTGTGGTAACCTGTTATGGCATCTCTAGCAAACTAACACATTCGTATGTCAGACCAAGGGATCCAGGATGTGTCTCACTTTTGGAGAGACCTTTTAAAGGCTGCCGAAGAACAAATTCACTTCTCCAGCGTTCACTACCCCAGGCAAAAGCCAATCAAAGCACATGCCCCAAGTCCTCAAAAGAGTTTCTCCAATGTAACATCCACTGTTCACAGGGTGACTGAGCCAATGTCCCAGGCTGCCATACCCAATGCTCCCTTCAGTAAACCTGTCTTCCAATTCAGCTTAACTGAGGTTGATTTGGTCCAATCAACCTCAACCCTGCTATGAGGACAGGCTCTCACTCAGCCCAGTCCTGTCTTCCAGGGAAAAGGGCAATTCCAGATGATGGCGAGTCCATGGCATGGTGAAGGATGTGGGTCGAAGTAATACAGCAGTAAATTTGGAGGTGAGGACTTTCGATTGACTAGTCACAAGGGAGTTGAAGTCCCCTGGGATAAAGCAGGACTAGAAATGAAGAGGAAGATCTGGAGAACATTCCCATAAATATGGAAGAGTAACCTGAAGGTTGATGCAGGAAATGGAAGAGAGTGGAATAGTCTGGAATAAGCAAGAAGACTGCATTACTCTCCTGCCCTAAAGGTATTATAGTCAGGAGAGGGAGACATATCAGCAAACAGGTAATTAAAATACGCTCTGATGTGTACATGATCAGGGTATGCTAGGGGAGCCCATGAGAGGTATTTGGACCCCAGGCTGGGTCAGTCAGAGTGTGAAGAAGGGAAGGATTAAGGGAGAACTGGGCAGTATTTGTCCAGCACGATCCAGGGAGAAACACTAAATGTGGCTAAGATGTACTTTCCAGTTATAGAAAAGCATCTCTGCGAGTGGAGTAGAGATGATTGACTAGGCCCTGCCATAGACTAATGAAACCTTTCCCCGTGCCCACTAATCAACACTCTCATTATTAGTTTATCTTACTAAGTACTCTAATTCCAGCAAAGGAACACCACCTGGGATGGAAAATACATGCATTCCAGCTTCTAGAATTGAATATCTCACACTGTAAATTGCTTCGGCCTCTTGTGAGTAGATTGCCATGAATCAACTTTCCTGAGGCTTTTCAGCTCTGAGAAACTGACAAGGGCTGAGGGCCAGACTGGAGGTCTTGCAAAATTCACCACAGGTAATGTCACCTGTAAGGCCTCCCGAGAGACAGAATTTTAGTGTTCTTCTGGCAGCACCCTAACCTGCTCTAGAGGCACTATGCAACTTTTGACAGTGGGTGTGGTGGGTATGGACTGGATGTCACCAATGAGCTTGATGGAAACATAAAGCCCTTTTATGATAACACCTACTTTCCTCTGACGAGCCCTGTTATTGCTCAGTAGCAGAAAAACTAAATTTGGTCCAATCAGAAAACTTAGCCCAGACCAATAAATTTTCCAATTGCTTCTGACTTAAAATTGAGCATCTCTTGGAAAATATTCAATCCAATGCAGGTATGATTCTTATTGTTTCCTGTCACTGTCCAGCCTCTCTGCCTATAATTCTCCTCCTCTGCAACGGACTTAACGTTTGTGTCCCACCAAATTCTTATGTTGAAATCCTAACCCCAATGTGATAACCCCAATGTGATGGTATTAGAAGGTGAGGCCTTTGGTAGGTAATTAGGTCATGATGCAGAACCCTTGAATGGAATTAGTGACCTTATAAAAGAGACCCCAGAGAGCCCCCTAACCCCCTTCTACCACATAAGGACACAGTGAGAAGGTGGCCATCTATGAACTAGGAAGCAGCTTCTCACCAGACACCAAATCCTCCAGTATCTTTATCTTGGGCTTCCCAGCCTCCCAAACTGTGAGAAATACATTTCTGTTGTTTATAAGCCACCCAGTCTATTGTAGTTTGTTATAGCAGCCTGGTTGAGCAGTCCTATAAGGAGAATGCTTAGCGGGTAGTCTACCCCATAGACTTAGTATAGAAGGCCTTGTCTCCATGGGAAGCCTCTTGTTGCAGGGTGCCTGGCAACCCAACCAAGACCTCAGCTACCTTCCCTAGTTGACCCCAAGCCCACAGCAGCCTATGAATTTCCCCAGGCTGAGCTTAGCTCCAGAGGAAGCTGAAGGTGATCT
Source organism: Tursiops truncatus (assembly GCF_011762595.2). Classification (NCBI taxonomy): domain Eukaryota; kingdom Metazoa; phylum Chordata; class Mammalia; order Artiodactyla; family Delphinidae; genus Tursiops; species Tursiops truncatus. The sequence continues at coordinate 10,915,217 of NC_047051.1, forward strand.
TTGCCTTCTTCTGCTTCAAGTTGCCAGCTCATCAGGGCCGTTCATACTCCAAAGGCAACAGAGGACTCTGCAGTCTGTTCCTTAACAAACTCTAGAAATGGCGTACCTGTTTCTTACTTATTTGCCTATAACTGCAAAACTAAAAATGATGGTTTAGAATATGGCTTCCATGTGTAGACATGTGGTCAGAAAAAATCTGTGCACTCAGATGCCCTTTTTCTTCTTTTTATTCCCCCTCCCGACCTTCCTTCCCTTCATAGCCATGCTTCACAACAAGTGTTCTGTGCTCACTTTCCTTACTTCCTCTCCTCACATTCACTCTTTGTGCAATCTGACTCCATTCCCTGAAACTTCTCTCCGTAAAGTCGTCATTTATCTTCATATTGTCAAATTCAATGACAGTTTATGTGCTGGTCTCCTTTGACCTCACTGTGGCATTTGACACTTCTGTCCTCTCCCTCCTTAAAACTCGCCTTTAGCATCAGCAGCACCACACTTGCCTAGCTGTCCGCCTCCTTCTCTGATCACTTTTCAGTCTCTTGCAAAGCAGGCTCTTCCAGTGACGCTCCACTGATGCTGCCACCACTGCTTCAGGGCCTGATTCTTTGTCCTGTGCTCCTCCATCCACATATGATCTCATTGGTCACCATGTTTAAGTCTCTGCTCTCTTTCAACGACCGCTTATGACCCAGTGCCTCTAGCCTCTTATGCCCAGCTCAGACACCACTGCTGGGCTCTGGACCCATAGAGTCTGCTCTGAATTTGACATTTCTAACTAAAAGTTGTCGAATCACTTCCTACGCAACATGAATTAACACTCTTTACTCCTTCTGTATTCCCCTCACTGAAGGCCCCCTCGTTCCCGCAACGACCTATTACTCCAGTCATTCTGGACTCTGCCCCTTCTACCCTAAGAGTTGGGTTTTAATTCCTTTTCCTGCTTGCCTGCCTGGCGTGTTGCCCTCTCAGCCTCCAGGCTGTACAAACCCTTTCCTCTACCCAATCTCCAGAGTGATTTTTCTAAAGCTGTACATCTGTTCATGTGAGGTCACTTTCCTCCTTCAAACTCTTTAGGCTCCCGTCACGTTCAGGACAGAGGTCAAACTCCTCAGCCTGGCAAACAAGGCCCATCACAATCCAATGGTGAGAGGTTCATACTCTGGCATCACACTTACGAGCAGTGGGAATGTAGAGAAGTTACTTAACCTGTCTATGCCTTGGTTTCCTCCATCTGAAAACAGAGACATGAATAGCACTTATGTGATAAGATTGTTGGGAGGATTGAATAAGGAGGCATGTAGAGCAGCTATGGCAGTGCCTAGCACATAGCAAGTAACTCACTTCTGACAGTAGCTATCTTTATGACCATCTTTCTAATCCTTCTCTTTCCTTCCCTTTGGTCATACTGGTCTACTTCACATTTCTAAAAATAGCTTGTGATTTCATTCTTTTAGGCTTTATTACCCTGTTGCTTCTTTTGCTTGTAATGCCTTCCTCCCATTCTTCATCCAGCTAACACATACTTTAAAAACCTCTTCTCATGTCACTTCTTCCAGGAAGCCTTCCTTGACCTATCAACTTCAATCCAATATAGCTTCTCCTATGCTTCCGTAGCTCTTTTTAGAAACATTTATCCCAGCACTCAAAACCCTGCATGAAACCTCGTTATATGTCTGTCTCCTATACAAAACTGTGGGTTCCTTAAAGACAGGATACAACTTTGCATCCTCAGTTCTAAGAGCAAGGCTTGACACTGTTGAAACGGGGGTTCAATAAATGATTATTGGGTGATATAAAAAACTAACCATTTCTTTTCATCAGATGCTCAGAGACTCCAGACCACCTTTGCTTCAGAAAAGCAAAATTATTACTTACTCCTTACTCCAAAATTATTTTTATCGCTTTCCTTCCTCTATTAAAAATCCCAATTTCTAAGCAGCACTACTAGCTTACTGTCAGTGATCAAACTGAGCTAATTAACTGATAATTAATTACAGTTCAATATACTACTAAAGGGTATTTGTATTTTCAAACAAAGCACTTACTAAGACAACAGAAAGACTTTTCAGTGATGAGATTTAAAGAAGTATAGCAGGAGGAAGGGGGGTAGTATGATATAGTGGGGAAGATAAATTTTACCAGGGAATTTCTTAGTACTCTTTAAATAACATCAGGTGGGTGTCCAGCCTCCATAGGTAAGTAAGGCTGATGGTTACTCTATGAGGGGTTTGGCTAGGAAAGCATCAAGAAAGTTTTCATAATTATGCTAATTGCTGAGACACTTGAGTGATACCAGTAACAAAACAGTAGTACGCCCATATAAAGGAATAAAATCTTGACAGATGCTACAACATACTAAGTGAAAGAAGCCAGATACAAAGCGCCATACATACATTATTTAATTCTGTTTATATAAATGTCCTGAATAGGCAAATCCAGGGACAGAAAATAGATTAGCAGTTGCCAGGGGTTGGAGCAATGGGGAGTGACTTCTAATGCCTACAGTTTTCTTCTTGGGCTGATAGAAATGTTCTGGAATTAGATAGTGGTGATGGGTGTACAACCTTGTGAATATACTAAAAGTTGTATACTTTAGGTGGTCTATTTTATGGTATGTGAACTATATTTTAATAAAAATATATAAGAAAAAAAGTAACACACCAAAAAAAAAATTACCAATAGAAAAAACAGCATTAGTTATTTATCATTGCTATTAGAAGGTCCAGAAATACAATCACAGTTTCTAAATATAAAGGATCATGTAGCCAGCCGTTTTAATAGCTTACATAAAGCATTTTTACATTTCTTTTCACCAGTTTCCTGTAAGTCTTCTGCTGTATTGTAACCACTCGTTCACAGACTCTAAAAACTTATTTCTATTAGTTTATAATGCTCTCAATTTAGCTCATTTAATAAAAATAAGCCCTTTCGGATTAGGGACTCACTCTTATGACCTCATTCAACCTTTATCACCTTCTCACAGGCTCTAAGTCTAAAAAAGTCACATTGCGGGTGAAGACTTCAACATACGAATTTTTGGAGAACACAGTTCGGTCCAGGGATGGAAGAACAAGAGAGAAAATAGCGTTACATGGACCCAAGGCCCCTGTGGTGCCGAGGCTGCTGGAGTGCTCTTGTGTTGCAGCTGTGCTGCTTCCACCCTACAGGAAGCTGTGCACCTGCATCCCACGCCTCCACAGGAGCACGGAGGCTCGAGATGCCACCACTGCTGCCGCTGCTGCTGAAGCCGGAGCCTACAAGTGCTGTGCTGCGAACTCTGTTGCTGAAACCACTGCCTGGGCAAGAACCCAGGAGCCTACATGTGTCTGCTCGCCGCTCCTTCTATCCAGAAGTGCTGCCACAAGCAGGAGAAAACGGTTTCTTTCCCCCTCCACGTCCCCTAATTTCCCATTTCATGCTTCGCAGGAAGCACGGGCAGGACCTAAGTGTAAACTCTCAGGCAAGAGAACCTGGGAAATATCATTTGCCAACTTTCAACCCCCTGTGGTTCAGAGGAGACAGGAGTGGGGAGGAGAGCCAACAGCCATATAACCAGAAGCGCTCCTATGATTACTGTCCTTTGTTCATGTGATTTGTCCCACATGGGGCATCAGCTCTGCTTTTTTGTTCTCCAAGCCTTCCTAAAAGAAAGCTGTTGTATGTAGAAAACTTTTTTGAAGGTTTCATATAATTGAAGCTATAATAACATAGGGAGAAAAATCTCAAGATTAGATACTAATTATGATTGTTTCCACAAACCAAGGGGAAAAATAAATACTTTCCTAGGGGTTTTCTGCTGGTCACACTCTAGGTTCTAGCTTTGCTTGTTTCCCCTGCTCAAGGTCTACCTCTCTCCATCCCCTGCAGCCCCATATCTCTTTTTCTCCAAGTCACACCCAACTCTCCCCACCCCAGCCCCATACTTCCCTTACTCTGCCTCCTGGGAGATGGTAAATCAGTCTTTATTGGACAGAGCAGTCTAGTTTTCTCACTCTTACCCATCAAGGTACTTTTAAAAATAAAATATCCATCCACCTCAGGAATGAATTTTGCTACACCACTCTAGATGGAAAAAGCAGTAGCAGTCCATTTTTGTCCTAAATGATCATTCCTTCTTTCAGTTATTCTTATGCTCTTTCTTTGATGCAATTTTGATAATATCAAGCCTCTTCTTATTTGAAGCAAATTATACTTTGCCCTATACTGTATGGTACCATCCACTCAACTCTGTGTTTCATCTGCAGTCGTGGCTGTAACAACATGCATCCTTAGTTTTACAGTAAAATAAAATGTATACATTGTTGAAAAGTTGGTGTACCTGGGAAGGTTTTCAACACACCAACTGAGAAGCTCTGAAGTAGGAGATAATTGCAAGTGTGGCAGCAAATACAATGAACAAGACATTAGTCCTTACTTTCAAGAAGTTTCCAATTCATATAGAGAAAATAAGACCTACATGTAAAAGCTATAAAATAAAGCAAAATCCGTCAAGGTGAATAAGGAAAAAAAGCAAAGAACCATGGGATTTTGGAAAGCGCTTTGGGAGAAAGTGGCCCCTGAGCTGAATCTTGGGGGATGGGTTTGGACAGACACGAGAAGGAGGGAGAGGAAGGTGTGGGTGGAAGGTTGCTATAGGAGGGAACATGGGTGCAGAAGAACGTGGACAGGTTCAAGAAATGGTGAGTAGTCAATATAAGAAAGTCTCGAAATTCTAAATGACCTGCATGAATTTTTCATTCCTACTTTTATGTAATTTCTCCATAGGGTTAATCATCACTGCTTTACTGATGAGCCAAAAATCTAGATGCATTGCTTTCTTCTCATCTACCTCCTTCAGATGCATGAGGTGGAGGATAAAACCACAAGTTCATAAGGGATAGAGACTCTTCACAAAATACCTGGCAATCCTCTAGGGGGCAAATGGGTGCTAAAGCAAACAGGGTTCACCAGAGAGTCTGGGTCAGGGTGAAGAGGAAAGTCCTGAGAAATTTAAGAAACTCCACTTCTCTTTTGTGTTAGAAATCAGTTCCTCTTACCTTACTCTGTTTGGACCTATGAGTCTTCTCTACCTCTCTCTATTGACTTCTGATCCTCTCCAGATTGGTTAACTTGACTCTGCTTTCCTCCGTTCCTGGCCTTGTTTTTCTATTTGATAATCTGTTTGATTTCAGATCCTGATATCCATTACTCATCTACAATGCTATTTCCAAATGTAACCTAGAAATCTAGAGTAGATTCATGATTGCTTCTCTCCTTTAGAAGTTCTCAGTCCTGGTTAGTACTAACCCTATAGAAGACAATGGAAATGGGAAGGAATAATGGTGTTGGTTGGCACAGTCATTACAGGATGCCACCAGCATTTAGTGGGGAATAGGGGGGGCAGAAAAGCTAAAAGTTTTATAATTCTTGGGATAGTCTGACAGAAGAATTTTCTCATCTAAAATGCTAATAGTCCTCCTCATTGAAAAATATGGCTTTTTTTGATGTCTTTTTTTTTTTTTTTGTAAGCTTATTAAACAGGCCCAGGCACTTCAGCAGAATGGACCAAAATTATTTCCCCTGACAGTCTAGCGTCATGCCTAGTATATATAAGTGTGTGTGTGTGTGTGTGTGTGTGTGTGTGTGTGTGTGTGTGTGTGTGTATGATGAGGGGCTGAAGGGAGCTTGTGGATGTACTAATGGATTTACTGCCGTGGTCCAGGAAGGCAGAAATGCAGGCCTAGATCCCCAGATTAATCACTGCCTGCTCAGCACGTTGTTTTCCCTCATAAAGTCCTCATGGGCGTTTTGCAAACTGTCTTTATCCATCATCAACCTGCTTCCTCCCTGCCCCCCACCCCACCAGGACACAGAAAGAACCATAGCATAATGGGGACCAAAATACCGCTTCATTAATGGCAGAAATGCCTAACACATCAGGGAGCGTCTTTATAAAAAGTTTAGATTAGAGGCTAAGGTTTTTGTGAGGTGGCCCATGCCGAACTTTCTACTCCTATTCAGACTACACTTCCACCCCCAAACACACAGATACAACTTTGCAAGTGGCTGAATTGGGGAAGAAAGTTAGACAAGGAAAGATACTGGCTATGGAGCTAGGATAAGCCTTAGTTTAATCCATCAACTCGGTCTCACTTAACAGCCAGAGAAAAGGGTAGAAGGAATCAGAAATGGAAAAAGAAAGAAATCTGGCGATTCCTTCTCAAAGATGTGATCCTATTGAGTCTACATCCTAGAGAGATGGAAGAGACAGAAGGTACAAGAGGATGAACAAGGCTGGGCTTCCTAACGCTAAGTATAGAGGTTCCTAACGCTAGCGTATTCCTACTTGGTAGAAAACCACGATCTGAAGAATCACTTTGTCCCTGACACTTAATTTCCTTACTTCCCTTGGGGATATGGAGAACCAAAAAGAGGCCTCGGGAGATGAGTGGAAGAACTCTTCTGCCCTACCTCTTAAGCCTTTTTGTGCATTTTGACTAACGGTGACCATAAACAGTGTAGGAGGGCGTCTTGAACTGAAATTTGGCTTGGAGGTATGAGAGGCATTCTAGAAAGAAAAATAAATTCATATGAAAAATTATAAGGGATGGGCATAGTAAAGAAAAGAAAGGTCGACTAGCTATCTCGGGATAGAACTGGCAGTATTTGGTTAAGAATCAGACGTGGAAATTGGGGAGAGGAAGCAATCAAGTTGATTACCAGTCTTCAGAGTGGGATTGTTCACTAAAATGCAGAATGTCGGATGATGAACATGTTTGGGGAAAGGAAATTTCTTTCTGGTACCATGTTAAATCTAGAGGAAGTGAGATATGCACGTGAAGATGTCCAGGAGGCCACTGCCATGTGGGTCAGGCACTCAGGGAAGAAGTCTAGACCATTTATTTCCCTGTTTGACAGTAAACTCCTACTTACTCTCCAGGGCCCAACTCAAAAATGTTTTTCTTTTCACTGACCCATTTGGGCAGAATTCCAAGTAATTGTTGTTGCCAGCACACTTTATTCCACTTCTGACAAAG